>NC_134095.1:31520824-31827417 GCF_000715075.1 Nicotiana tabacum
CAAACAGCAGTGACACTGCTGGAGCAGGCTGAAGAAAATGAAGCAGTAGCAAACACACAAAACATGGCATCCATGGCGATGGGTTTTCCTTCCATTTTGGCCGAGGGTTTTCCGGCGAAACAACGGCGAAGCAGACGGGGAGGTCAACGTGGATGGTGGTGACGTTGGTTGTTCTGAGTAGACGAAGAGTTAGGTGAGGGCAGCCATGGTTGTGAGCTTGGAGTTTTGAGAGGATGAAGAGAGGAGGCGGATGAGTTAGTCTTTAGGGTTTTTTGGTTTTGTTATTTTTGTTTTGTTTTTGTGTTTAGACCAAAAAATGAAGAAAGGGGTTGGGTATTGGGTTAATGGGGCGGATCGGGTCAACCCGTGTGAAGTGGACTGGGTCGTGGACAATTGTTTGGGCCTGGGGTTGAAAATTGAAGAAGTGGCCCAATCCAATTTTTATTTGTATTTTTGTTATCTTTTCTTCTTTTATTTTCTAAAACTAAATTATAAAAATACTTAAATTATTATTAAGAACTAAATTAAGTTATAAAATCGCAAATTAACTCTCAATAACAATTAACGCACAATTAAGTAATAATTAAGCATAAAATTGTTCATTTGGACATTAAATACTAAAAATGCAAAAGATGCCTATTTTTTGGTATTTTAATTTTTGTAAAACTAATTTAATTACTAACAATTGTAGAATAAAAACCTACATGCAAAATACGACATATTTTTATATTTTTTATTAATTTAACAAATAAGCAAACACAGACAAATGCAAATAATTATCCAAAAATATCACAAAATACTCAAAATTGCACACCAAGGAAAAATCATTTTATTTTGCATTTCCTGGGAGTATTTCTCATATAGGGCAAAAATCACGTGCTTACATGTATATATATGTATATGGGATACGGGAAAAGGTTACGACGTTATATACGCATCACCACCTGATCAGTTGGTATATGTTAATGATTTGCCCATATTGGCCGAGATGATATGAATGGATGCCCTCAGAGGCATGATGATGTTATGGCGTACGCGTATATATATGTATATATGTATATGGGATATTGGAAAGGTTATGGCGTTATATACGTACCACCACCTGATCAGTTGGTATATGTTGATGATTTGCCCACAGTGACCGAGATGATATGATGGGATGCCCTCAGAGGCGTGATGATGTTATGGCGTTATATACGCGTATATATATGTATATGAGATATGGGAAAATTATGGCGTTATATATGCACCACCACCTGATCAATTGGTATATGTTGATGATTTGCCCACACTGATCGAGATGATATGATGGGATGCCTTCAGAGGCTTGATGATGTTATGAACATATGTACCTATGCACGACATGACATTCATACGCATATGCATGACACTATAAGTATTTCATGATTTACAGAGTTATCCAGACTTACAAGTTGAGTCATTTACTCTATATTTCTTTCATGTCTTTTATGTACTTATTTATGTGCCTTACATACTCGATACATTATTCGTACTGACGTCCCTTTTTCTTAGGGACGCTGCATTCATGCCTGCAGGAATAGACAATCAGTTTTACGAGCCCTCATAATAGACGAGATAGGCATTCAACGAATTATCAGTAAGACTCCACCTCATTCAGGGTGCAGCCGAGCCTATGAGTTATCGTGTCAGAGTTTTGCTACAAACTTATGGGTAGGCCAGTACCCTGTCCCATTTGATGTCAAATAATCTTATAGGCTTTGTAGACAGAGGTTCACTTTGTATAGTATATCAGAGGCCTTGACGGCCCATTGTATTCATGTTTTAAGAAAAAATGATTCAGAAATACAATATTGTCCACTTACAATTGTACATTACGAGTTGTGGACATGTTTCCACATGATAGTTACAAAAAGGAATGAATGAGTTTCAGAGTGGTTCGCTAGAGTCAGTGCGGCACCGGGTGCCAGCCTCGCCTCCCAAGGTTGGGGCGTGACAAAGTTATTATTTTTAAACTTAATACATATGTATATTTTTCCCTTGTAAATATATTCGGTACAGTTTAATTTTTTTTTCGGTTTATTTTCATAAAATAAAAAACCTACCCTAATTATCGGTACGGTTATAGATTTATATAAAAATCTATGTTTTTATTTTAAAAAAAAAACTAAAAAGCGGTTACGATTTGGTAGATTTAGTCAGTTTTTAAATATCCATTTACACCCCATCTAATGTACCAAATTAAGAAAATTAAATTCTCTTGGACACTAACTATGTGGCTCAACCTCTTACCTAGCTCATGAATAAGAATTGTCCAATTAAGTTATATGAAGAGATCATTACATAATACATATCATGCCCTTGACCGATATGGAAGACGAATAAAACTCAAAAGACTGATATTAAGCCACAACATTACAATACAAATCAAATATACCTTAATAGCTTATTCATTTGACAAGATGATAAAGATGATGCATAATCACTTTTGAAGTTCCCCTGTTATAGACTTATAGTTATTGATATCAAAACCAAGTTTATGTGATTCAAACTTGTTTCTAATGTCTCTTTTATTCACAAATTAATTTATAAAAGAAAGGTAGCATGGTGCAAGAAACATCTCACATTTAAAGTTGATTTATGTGATTCAAATTAAACTTGTTACAACTAAGAACTCTTCGCAGTTTGAGCAACAATTTTCTTGCCACTACAACCAGTTAGGAACTCGTCCAGTACTTGTGAAAAGTACTGGAAACACGCTTTAGTTTAGGTGAAAAGTTTTCGTTTCCCACATAAATAAACAAAGGAGAATGGAAGCAAGTGCTAACATATATCATGGGCGACATAGCGCTGCTACCTATGAAAGAAAATTCTCAATATTCTAATAGAAAGATTACTTATCCTGTTATAATGTCATTTAGGGCAACAAGTACTTTTTAACCACATATGATAGAAGTAATTTTCAATGAGATAATGACTTATTTAACAAAAAAAGAAAATACAGCA
The DNA here is from genome assembly GCF_000715075.1 of Nicotiana tabacum. NCBI lineage: Eukaryota > Viridiplantae > Streptophyta > Magnoliopsida > Solanales > Solanaceae > Nicotiana > Nicotiana tabacum. The sequence goes on from NC_134095.1 coordinate 31,523,810, forward strand.
CTTTTTATTACTTAAGTAAGGTGTTGGAAGGTACTCCCTCCGGTTCACAATAAGTGACCAATGAAAGTACAAGAGGGGAGGAGAGGTTGTGAATTATAACTCTTTTAAAAATAATTGCTTATTAGTTGACTTATTACTTGAGTAGTCGACTAGATATGATAAATTGACAGATATAATAACAGGAAGTAAATTGCAAGAAGTAAATTGCAGGAATTAAAGACACCAGGATTTTTATACTGGTTCGGATTCAATGTGAATTATAGTCCAGTCCCCTTGGGTTGCAAGAGAGTTCTCTTTAGTAAATGAGTTTCTTCCAAATACAGTTGTAGTGAATTTCACTCAGTTTCTCTAGCACTCATTTTTAATACAATGCCTCACCAGCGTTATGCTCTTTTTTTCCCTGACTTGTTACACAGCAAATCCTAGTGAACTACAATGCTTGTTTGCAGTAGAATAAAGAGAGTGATTTTAGTTTGATCAAAGTATATACACTAGGGTTTACAATGAGGTATAAATACTTTGATGGATGGTAGAGGCTTGACAACCCAAGAGATTGGATCCCTGGAAAGAATTGATTCTTTCCAAGAATAAGAAATGAGCCGTTGCTTCTCTTGATTGCTTTCCTTCAGCAGAGATACAAATGAAGATTGCTCCTTGATTGTTGGTTCTTCCAAATGCGGTCGCGTACCAAATTTCTTCGTATCCTTCAATCTTCCGTGATTCTGCCCTTGATTTGTGCCTTTACTCAAGGCTTATTTGATTCTTTCCAACTCAGCTAATCGTTGTTATTGCTGATTGATTTGTTGATTAGATTTCGCCCAGATTTGCGAGACCTTTCCAGATTTGCCGATTGTATGCTAATTGATTTCTTTCCTTATACATCATGAACCATTCTAGCAGTCTTCTTTAATTCTTGTAATTGATTTCCTGCACATGTATATTATTTGCATCATTAAAACAAGATCTAACAATCTCCCCCTTTTTGATGATGGCAAAATAATATAATAATATAAAGAAGTAAACACCAGTAGACTTCCCTGTGTTTTACTAGTCGACTTGACTTGTCCATGATACTCCCCCTCAATGTATGCAGTCAACTTGTTCCATGATACTCCTCCTTAATGTATGTAGTCGAATTGTACCTGCACAATATACCAATATATGCTACCTATACACAGATTTTCTCCCCCCTTTTGTCATCAGCAAAGAGGAAATAAGAGAATAGAAAGCAGTAAAGCAGAAGGGGTAAAGAGATTATCCAGCGGATGGTAAAACAGCCCACAGTAGCAGCAAAAACATAATTATCCAGGGGCTTAAACCACAACCCACAAACCACCAAAACAAATTGTCAAAAAAAAAAACCAAACACATAGTCTTAAAAACATCCATACTAGCGGCGTAGGAAATAGGTAAGGGTGTTGCAGTTGGCCTCCTTTAACTGTTCGAAGCTTGTATTTGCAGAGACGCTCATACCATCCAGCCTGTCGTGAACCTCCTTGAAAGCTTTGACAGCATTCTCCCTCACTCTGAGAACAACAACTCTAATTTTTGACACGTCAGACCCTGTTTCCTTGGAAATAGCATGAATGTCACCCACAGTAGACTAAGTGGTGGAAAGAAGGTTCTTGATGTCAGAGAGTTCGGAGTTAATAGTGCAAAGCTTCTCACTAAGCTCAGAACTGACAAGAGTAGAAGGAGGAATAGCGGGTGAATGTTTGGATTCTATAGGGGCCTGCTTTGCTTCACTCTCACTTTTCTTAACCCAGGAGCCCGTGATACTCACATAGCCTATACTAGCAAAAGCTCTAGAATTATAGGACTTGGAGACAGTGATGAATGGATAGTTGGACAGAGAAATTTTATGGGCTTTCAGAATATGAGTGATTGCCATGCCATAGGGTAAACTAGTGGGATCTTCAGCACTTTCTATCATAAAATTGATAACCCAGGAGGAAAGCTTGATTTTGAGTTTGGTGATAAGGCAGTAGACAAAGAATGTATCTCTTTGAGAGAAGGTTAAAAAGGAACCAGTGCGGGGAAGCAGGGTGGTTGCCATCATATGGTCCAGAACCCGAGTTTCAAAACTGACATCACTGGGGCCCAATTGGTTTGGAAAGATTTTAGAGGGACACTCAACAATGCACTGTTTGGCCTATCCGAGGCCCAATGCACTGACATCACTAGGTCCTATCCGCATCACCACCCGAAGACACGAAGGGTTTTCGCGCAAAGATAAAGTGAGCGATTTTTGCCTATCCGAGTACTCCGTGTGAAGCATTTTTTTTTTTGAAAAAGATTTAACCGAACCTCTGCTTCAACGGTTTCCTACATATCCCTGGCTAAAGGGGAATCAGGTTAATGTAGTTCGGGAAACTTTGGGTAGCTGGGACTACCATGGGATTGCAATGCTTGCTGTTACTGTTGTTGCTGTTGTCACCGCTGCTTTACTAACCGCCTTATTACAACCAAAGAAAAATTGAAACTGAACTAAACACTTATATGTATGTCAACTGCTAGTTACAAGATTCCTATCTATGATTCTTTTGCGACTTGATCTTGGGTCTTAGCTGATTCTACTTGTAGACTCCGATCTGAATCTTGATGCTTGCAAGTTGTAGGCGCCTATTTATTTCTGCGATACTGAATAGGACGGGGTTGGTAGAACTCGGGACCTTGATCAAACCTCTGAACGATCCGCCTCTCGCCTTTCCGAATATCTCGGGACATCTTCTTTTTGTCTTTTTCTTCTTAGATTCTGAGTTGAAACTCATCTCGTGGGTCATTTCGATCCGTGTGGCTCGAGGTTAGACCTGCGGGAAAAACAAACGAATGAAATTTTTTGCCCCAGTTTTACTAGGAAAATTTCGTGAATTATTCGCCAAGAAGTTTATAAAATTGATGAAAGAAGATATGAATGCTTAATTTAGGGTTGGAGCCCTAATACCAACTAGCTGGGGAGAAGTTCAGTTTTAGAGTTGAAACTCTAATACTGACCAACTGGGGAAAAGTTCAGTTTAGGGTTGGGGCCCTAATGCTGACTAAAGGAAAAGTTCAGTTTAGGGTTTAAAACCCTAATGCTGACTAAAGGAAAAACGTTCAGTTTAGGGTTTAAAACCCTAATGCTGACTAAAGGGAAAAAAGTTCAGTTTAGGGTTTAAAACCCTAATGCTGACTAAAGGGAAAAAGTTCAATTTAGGGTTTAAAACCCTAATGCTGACTAAAGGAAAGAGTTCAGTTTAGGGTTTAAAACCCTAATGCTGACTAAATGGAAAAAGTTCAGTTTAGGGTTTAAAACCCTAATGCTACCTAGAGGAAAAGTTCAGTTTAGGGTTTAAAACCCTAATACTGACTGAATGAAAAAGAGTTCAGTTTAGGGTTTAAAACCCTAATGCTGGCTGAAAGGAAAAAGTTCAGTTTAGGGTTTAAAACCCTAATGCTGACTGGCTGGAAAGTTCAGTTTAGGGTTTAAAACCCTAATGCTGATTGAAAGGAAAAATTCAGTTTAGGGTTTAAAACCCTAATGCTGATTAAAGAAAAAGTTCAATTTAGGGTTTAAAACCCTAATGCTGACTGAATGGAAAAGAGTTCAGTTTAAGGTTTAAAACCCTAATGCTGACTGGCTGGAAAGTTCAGTTTAGGGTTTAAAACCCTAATGCTGACTGAAAGTAAAAATTCAGTTTAGGGTTTAAAACCCTAATGCTTACTGAATGAAAAAGTTCAGTTTAGGGTTTAAAACCCTAATGCTGATTAAAGGAAAAGTTCAGTTTAGGGTTTAAAACCTTAATGCTGACTGAATGGAAAAGAGTTCAGTTAAGGGTTTAAAACCCTAATGCTGACTGGCTGGAAAGTTCAGTTTAGGGTTTAAAACCCTAATGCTGACTAAATGGAAAAAGTTCAGCTTAGGGTTTAAAACCCTAATGCTGATTGAAGGGAAAAAGTTCAGTTTAGGGTTTAAAACCCTAATGCTGACTAAAGGGAAAAGTTCAGTTTAGGGTTTAAAACCCTAATGCTGACTGAAAGGAAAAGTTCAGTTTAGGGTTTAAAACCCTAATGCTGACTAAAAGGAATAAGTTCAGTTTAGGGTTTAAAACCCTAACGCTGATTGCATGGAAAAGCTCAGTTTAGGGTTTAAAACCCTAATGCTGGCTGAATGAAAGAGTTCAGTTTAGGGTTTAAAACCCTAATGTTGACTAAAGGAAAAATTCAGTTTAGGGTTTAAAACCCTAATGCTGACTAAAGGAAAAATTCAGTTTAGGGTTTAAAACCCTAATGCTGACTGCATGGAAAAGCTCAGTTTAGGGTTTAAAACCCTAATGCTGGCTGAATGAAAGAGTTCAGTTTAGGGTTTAAAACCCTAATGCTGACTAAAGGAAAAGTTCAGTTTAGGGTTTAAAACCCTAATGCTGACTGCATGGAAAAGCTCAGTTTAGGGTTTAAAACACTAATGCTGGCTGAATGGAAAAAGTTCAGTTTAGGGTTTAAAACCCTAATGCTGACTAAAGGAAAAATTCAGTTTAGGGTTTAAAACCCTAATGCTGACTGCATGGAAAAGCTCAGTTTAGGGTTTAAAACCCTAATGCTGGCTGAATGAAAGAGTTCAGTTTAGGGTTTAAAACCCTAATGCTGACTAAAGGAAAAGTTCAGTTTAGGGTTTAAAACCCTAATGCTGACTAAAGGAAAAATTCAGTTTAGGGTTTAAAACCCTAATGCTGACTGCATGGAAAAGCTCAGTTTAGGGTTTAAAACCCTAATGCTGGCTGAATGAAAGAGTTCAGATTAGGGTTTAAAACCCTAATGCTGACTAAAGGAAAAGTTCAGTTTAGGGTTTAAAACCCTAATGCTGACTGTATGGAAAAGCTCAGTTTTGGGTTTAAAACCCTAATGCTGGCTGAATGGAAAAACTTCAGTTTATGGTTTAAACCCTAATGTTGACTAAAGGGAAAATTCAGTTTAGGATTTAAAACCCTAATGCTGACTGCATGGAAAAGCTCAGTTTAGGGTTTAAAACCATAATGCCGGCTGAATGGAAAAAGTTCAGTTTAGGGTTTAAAACCCTAATGCTGACTAAAGGAAAAGTTCAGTTTAGGGTTTAAAACCCTAATGCTGACTAAAGGGAAAATTCAGTTTAGCCTTTAAAACCCTAATGCTGACTGCATGGAAAAGCTCAGTTTAGGGTTTAAAACCCTAATGCTGGCTTAATGGAAAAAAGTTCAGTTTAGGGTTTAAAACCCTAATGCTGACTAAAGGGAAAATTCAGTTCAGGGTTTAAAACCCTAATGCTGACTGCATGGAAAAGCTTAGTTTAGGGTTTAAAACCCTAATGCTGGCTGAATGGAAAAAGTTCAGTTTATGGTTTAAAACCCTAATGCTGACTAAAGGGAAAATTCAGTTTAGGATTTAAAACCCTAATGCTGACTGCATAGAAAAGCTCAGTTTAGGGTTTAAAACCCTAATGCTGGCTGAATGGAAAAAGTTCAGTTTAGGGTTTAAAACCCTAATGCCGACTAAAGGAAAAGTTCAGTTTAGGGTTTAAAACCCTAATGCTAACTAAAGGGAAAATTCAGTTTAGGGTTTAAAACCCTAATGCTGACTGCATGGAAAAGCTCAGTTTAGGGTTTAAAACCCTAATGCTGGCTTAATGGAAAAAAGTTCAGTTTAGGGTTCAAAACCCTAATGCTGACTAAATGGAAAATTCAGTTCAGGGTTTAAAATCCTAATGCTGACTGCATGGAAAAGCTCAGTTTAGGGTTCAAAACCCTAATGCTGGCTGAATGGAAAAAGTTTAGTTTAGGGTTTAAAACCCTAATGCTGACTAAAGGAAAAATTCAATTTAGGGTTTAAAACCCTAATGTTGACTGCATGGAAAAGCTCAGTTTAGGGTTTAAAACTCTAATGCTGGCTAAATGGAAAAAGTTCAGTTTAGGGTTTAAAACCCTAATGCTGACTAAAAGGAAAAGTTCAGTTTAGGGTTTAAAACCCTAATGCTGATTAAAGGAAAAAGTTCAGTTTAGGGTTTAAAACCCTAATGCTGACTGATTGGAAAAGTTCAGTTTAGGGTTTAAAACCCTAATGCTGACTGCATGGGAAAGCTCAGTTTAGGGTTTAAAACCCTAATGCTGGATGAATGGAAAAAGTTCAGTTTAGGGTTTAAAACCCTAATGCTGACTAAAAGGAAAAGTTCAGTTTAGGGTTTAAAACCCTAATGCTGATTAAAGGAAAAAGTTCAGTTTAGGGTTTAAAACCCTAATGCTGACTGATTGGAAAAGTTCAGTTTAGGGTTTAAAACCCTAATGTTGACTGCATGGGAAAGCTCAGTTTAGGGTTTAAGACCCTAATGCTGGCTGAAAAAAGTTCAGTTTAGGGTATAAAACCCTAATGCTGACTGGTTGGGGGTAAAGTTCGAGGATGCTAGCTAACCCTTCTTTTTTTTGGATTTTCTTGTTTTAGTAGAAGATAAAAAGGAGTCTCGTGGAAACTTACCTTTCGAGTGAGTTCCTTATTGCCAAGATATTTCTTGTACCCATGTACCTTCTTCTTTGGGCGACACCTGCTTCTTGCACGGTTGTCTTGGATTATACCTGTTTCAACTTTTCAGACAAAGAAAAATTGTTAGTTTGGAAATGACGGTCAGTTCGGTGACCTTGATCGTTCCCAGTTGCTTTGTTGCGTCCTCATTCCTGTTGCGAAATCCTGCCATTGATTTGATTCAAATGGCGAAACCCTTTAGACTGCTCAAGCTTGTATTTCCCTATTCCGTAATGATTTGCCTCGTAAGGCTTCTTTTTTTTTCTTCTTTTTTTGTGTCCCGTTTGCTTGGAGATTATCAACGGGGATTTTATTGGAGGTATTCTGTGGGGATTCGTACAAAAGGAAACTCTGTGGGGGAGTATTTACAAAGTGGATTCTTTGTGTGGATGTTTGTACAATGGGGATGCTGGGGATTTGTTTCAAAGCGGGCTTTCTAGGATTTGTTGGGGTAATCTTGTTGGGAAATTTTTACAAAGGGACTCGCTGGGGATGTGCTGGGGAAATTCCAACGGGGATTTCTTTTTTATATATATATTGGGGAGACTCTGTGGGGGATTGTACAAGGGGAGACTCTGTGGGGATTCGTCCGAAGGCGGACTTGCTGGGGGAAATTTCTCTTTTTCCTCTTTACTTCGAACGCCATCAAACATCATGATTTATCAAGTTTGGACAGACGTACCAACGAAACGGGGTGTTTTCCTTCATGAAACGGGATTCCGTGAAAACAAACCTGCCACCTGCCCTTTCCGGTGTATCCTGAACTTGGGGTTAAAACATAAAAGGGATTCGAAGAGAAACAAAGAAAGGAGAAAACAAATTTCAGGAAGGGAGTGTCCCTTTTGGGACGAGAAAGACTTATCTGAGGAAGATAACGCTGGCTTTAAATGACATGACATGCTTTTTGGACTGGACGCCTGACCTTCCATGAACTTGCGTTTCCCTGAACCAGAACGGATCTGTGATTCCAAACCGGTGGAACTTTGCCGAGACCTCCTTGGGGTGGAGTCATTCTTTTCGGCCAACAGCACCCTTTGCGGGTTTTCGCCGGCTGACCTCTCTCATTTCTCTTCCTGTCATCACTTGATAGCACTCTTTGTGAGTTTTTACTAAACAAGCTCTCTCATTTTGGTTTCTCTACTCCCGTCGCCTCGTGGTGCCCGAAGGTTTTCACCGACGAGACTCTCTCATTTTATCTCTCTCAATTCAGAGTGTGCCGGTCTCCATTTGTGACACTTATTGGTTTCCCACTATCTTTGGTAATTGATCTGAAGGCTCGTGCTTGGTAAAGAGAGGTAGATGATACTAACTTCTAAACTGCTCGACGTGCCCCGGTTTCAATTTCAGGGTGAATGGGATTTTATTGTTGGTGTGACTGAACCTCAGGGAGAGGCTGCCTACGTATCCTTTCGGAATCAAGTCAAACGTAGTTCAGGCTCAATCAATTGTTGTTTTTTTTTCTTTTTTTTCGGAGCATCATGGATTTTTTGATCCTCAAACCTAACTGCAATGGCTAGTCGCGTGGGACTTAACCTTTCCAACTTTATTTTGCCTTTGTAGGCCTTTCTTTTCTGTCTTCTTTCTTCCAACTTCAATTTTAGAGCATTTGGGGGTACCTTGGTTTCTTCGACTTTGCTGAGGCGATTAGCCATGTGAAACTCAACCCTTTCAACTTCAATTGCCTTTATAGGCGCTTTAATTTGATTTTCTCCTTCCAAGAGTTTTGATTCCTGAGCATCGGCCGCCATGGCTAGTCGAGGTCGACTTGATGCACCTGCTGAGGCTGGGTGCCTTTTGCACATTAGCGTGTATCAAACGAAAGCCCTGTAAATCAGTCTTGCCAATCTTTCTTTGTCTTGGTTTTGGAACAGTGTTAGACCAAAAGGGATTCAAAGAGAAACAAATAATTGAATGGAGAGAGTTTAAACTAGAAGTGTCCCTTTCGGGGAAAGGAGAGAAGGACTTATCCGGAGTACATGCGGACTTCAATGAACATGACATGCCTTTTGGACTGGATGCCTGATCTGTGTAAACCGTCTGACTCCCAAAAATTTATCACAACTTTGCTTTGAATACCGAGGAACCTTGCTAGGATTCTGTTGATGACGGTGGTTGTGAGGATCTCATTTTCGATCATGGGTGCCTTTTGTGGGTTTTCACGAGCTGGCATTTTCATTTCATTTCTTACCATCTCCTTATAGTGCCCGTGTGGGTGTTCACTAATAAGACTTCTCATTTGATTTTCTCTGCTTACCATCGCCTTACGGTGCCAGTGTGGGTTTTCACCAATAAGACTCTCTCATTTTATTCTTCTCATTTTGTTGTATCAGGTCCAAATAACTCCATCCTCCCATTTTGAACCACTTTGCCGATTGATCAGAAGGACTTGAACAAGGTCTGGGGGAAAAAGAATTTGGGTTGAACTACAACTTTGGAACCTTTTGGGCGGGATCACTGCCGAACCATTATAACTTCTGCCCCAGTTTCACTTTTGGGGGACTTCTTGGATTTTATTTTGGTGTGACTGAACCCCAAGGAGAGGTTGCCTACGTATCCTTTCGGAATCAAGTCAGACGTAGTTCAGACCACTTTTGTTTTGGGATTTTTTTTTTGTATATATATTTTCTTATTTTTCCAATTATTTTTCCAATTCTTTCTTCTTCTTTTTCATTTTTCTTTTTCATTTTATTTTCAATAATATTTTCAGGTTCCAAAGAGGGTAATCAAAGAAGAGTAACCAGCTCAAATGGGTTTTGCAAAGGGTTGATAGTGTTTGGGTAGCGAGAATGAAAGCCTTCGTCATCTCAAACGGACAAGATTTTATTATATAAAGGATCCAACATAGTACCTTTTGACTGCATTTGCCTTGACAGTTATTTCAAGGACATTTCCTTCAATGTGTCCCAAGTACAACGCACTCTTTCTGGCAGTATTCTTGTTGTAATGTATGGACCTTTCCAATTTCGGGAATCAATTTTCCTTCAGTTGTTCCAACTCTTTGTCTTGTTTCCTTAAGCTATTCTTCATGGCGACCCAATTCTTGATTCATTATTTCGAGGTCTGACAGAGTTTTAAGATCCGGGCATGAAGTCCGCAAGCATGTCATATTATTGAAATCTGCATTTAACAGAACTAAAAGAGAATGAGAAAATTGACAAGATTTAAGAAAAGAGACATTCCGGGAAAATGAAATATCAATTTCATTTGATTTTCTTTTTGATTTTTTTTTGTTTTTATTTTTTGAAGATAGAAGGGTTTAACATCGGAAAGTAAGACAATAAAGTAAAACATCTGGATCACACCCTGAGATAATCCAGATGCAGAAAGGATGGCAAGACAGGCTACCGAGACTCCCGTCTGATGGGGAACTTTCAGGCTTGACAATCATTTTTTGGCTTTTCTTCTGTCTCCGCAATGGCTGCAATAGCCTTCAGTGCCGGATCAAATTCCTCAGCTTCACAGATCATTCCGTCTATTGGCCCATTTGTGAGAGTAGGCAGGGGAATGTTCATCATATTAGGAACCTTTTCGTCCCGGGGAACGATTTTTTCAGCTTCAATCAAGTCTTCAACTGCCATTTTGAGGGTCCAATGACCAACAGTCCTTTGTACCGTGCCCCACTGCTCCAGAGTGACATTCACATCTAGTATTAGCTCGATGCGGGGAGGGGTGACTCGGTGTTTGGCCGATTTGGGGCCACTGGCTGCAGCAGACTTCGCCTGACTAGCTTTTGGAACAAGCCTGAGTATGATTCTCCAATAGAGGTGAACTGATTCCTTTTGAAAGACTCTCTTGGGTGAGGATTGTACTGATGAACATTTGATTGGGGGACTATATGGAGCTTGGTAAGGATGGGCGTTTCTGGGAGGTCTAGCTCAGTTTTGTGTATAATGTCAAAGCTGCTCATCACTGCATACCAACAAAACCAATCACCTGAACAGAACCTGGCTAATTTACTCACACACACAACCTTGTTAGTTTTGAAGCATTTAACATATAGGAAATCGCAAGATGGGATGCAATGCACCTAAACAGTTAAACGCTTTTACCATGTGTTTGAACGGGTTGCATGTTTCATCCCGACCCTAAACTAGCCCTCTTCACTATGTACCTCTTTTCTTTTATTCTTGCCTCTCTTTAGTCACTCTTGATCTTGTTTTTGCCGCTCTTTTATTTTTTGCACTCTCTTTTTTTTCTTTTTTCCTTTTTGTTTTTTTTCTATTTTCTTTTCACTCGATTTTCTTTTTCCTTTTCTTTCAGTTTGTTTTTTTTTCTCAATTTATATTTATAGCTATGATCGAATCCGATGGAGATTGCCTACGTATCATGACCCCGCATGAATCAGATCTTGCGTAGTTCGGGCCAAATGAAAGGTAAAAGTAATGAAACATTTTTTTTCTTCATAATAAAAAATTGGGTTTCAACACTCACAAAATGCAACCGAACGGTTATTTTTTTTTGCAAACGTGGCCCCTTCCAAATTTCACATGAATTTTGAGGCCGGGGAGGATCATTTTACAAACTTGTCCGTTCTTTTACGAAAATAACCTTTCGACAACTAAAAGATACTCTAAGGCTACTTCGGCAAGAACGGTTTAAGACGCGACCGAAGCTGGCTCGGCTTATTATGACAAAATTCAAACGGTATTCACCCGACCGTTGACTCTTTGTTTTTTTTTGTTTGTTGTTATTTTTTTCAAATTACAATAAAAACCTGGTGTTGCAAACACGGCCCTTCAGCGCCTCGGGGGGAAGGTTTTTAAGGCTGTGTGGGTCTACTAAAAAAAAATACTAAACAAGACCCAAAGGTGGCTGTTTATGCAAAGTCAACCTTCCGGCGTCCCTTTCGGGAACATTCGGCTATTTATGACAAAAAAGCATCACCTGACTTATTTATGACTCTTTTTATCGTTTTTTAAATTAGAAAACTCAATATTGCCAACACGGCCTTTCAACGCCTCGGTGACGTAGATTTTAAGGCTGTGTGGGTCAACTGGACCAAACCTTAAAAAATGACCCAAAGGTGGCAGTTTATGCAAAGTCAGCCTTCCGGCGTCCCTTTCGGGAACATTCGGCTATTTATGACAAAACAGCATCACCTGACTTATTTATGACTCTTTTTATCGTTTTTCAAATTAGAAAACTCAATATTGCCAACACGGCCTTTCAACACCTCGGTGACGAAGATTTTAAGGCTGTGTGGGTCAACTGGACCAAACCTTAAAAAATGACCCAAAGGTGGTTGTTTATGCAAAGTCAGCCTTCCGGCGTCCCTTTCGGGAACATTCGGCTATTTATGACAAAACAACATCACCTGACTTATTTATGACAGATTTAAAATTTGACATATATTTTTGGCTATTTTTAGCAAAAGGGAAGGTTGGACACCACCCAACTTATTTATGGCAAAATTTAAAATTTGACACGTTTTTATTTATTTATTGATTTTGGCTATTTTAGCAAAAGGTGGGGTTGGACCCGATGAGGGTTGCCTACGTATCTCACATCCGGTGAGAATCAAACCGGCGTAGTTCTCGCATCGAAAATGGAGTAACTAGACTAACCCTTTTTTTTGGAATTTTTGAAAGAAATGCTTTAAAAGAAGAAAGAAAATTTTGTTTATTTTGATTTTTGTTTTTTTTTTTTAAAAGAAAGACTTCTAAAAATTTATTTGCTTTTGACTTGAACTTTGGAAGTATTTTTTTTTCTTTATTATTTTTTAAACAAAAAGAAAATGTGTTTGGTTGATTTTTTTTGTTTGTTTTACCTTTTCTACGGAAGAAAGAATGTATATGATGTTGCCTCTTAAATTTTGAAAGAGGGACTTTTAAAAAAATGATGTGGAATTCTGAGTTTTATTTATTTACAAAAGCACTTCTAAAGAAAAATCCTATTATTTTGGAATTAAATTTTTTCAAATATTTTTTTTGGACATTTTACAAAAAAGAGACTAAAAAGCAAAGAGTATTTTTTGGATTTTTTGTTGCTGCTTTTTAATTCTTATTTCATTTTTTCATATGAAAGATTTCAGAAAGAAGGAGACTATTTATTTTATTTTTTTATTTTTTTTATTTGAGTTTAAAGAAAACTTCTATATTATTTTTATTTCTTTTTTTCTGTATTTTCTAAAGAAACATTTATAAAGAAAGAACTAAAAAAAAATATATTTTTTTGGATTTTTAAAAATTGGGACCGGAACCGATGAGGTTTGCCTACGTATCTCACATCCGGTGAGAATCAGACCCGCGTAGTTCGGTCAAATTAACCGAATTATTTTAGAACAAAATTCTTTCCTTTTCAACAAACAACTTTCCAAAAATAAAAGACTATCTTTTCTATCTTTTTGTTTTTCTTTTTCTTAGTAAAGCAAATTACTGAAAACAAAACATTTTCCCTTTTATTATCGTAAAATTTCGGCAGAGTTTTGACAGTAATTGGGCATTGCTATTTTTCAAAGTAGAAAATTAGCCCTATACACTGTTATTTTTTTTTGTTTATTTTTCAAATACTCCAAAGTCAGGCAGCATGCATGTCCGAGACAAATAAATGCACGGAAACAAATAGGATGCAACAGGATGGTCTTTTCATTTCAGGTTGCTAATCCTAGACGGACCCAACCCCTGTGTTGATCCCCCTAAGTCGAATGCAACATGACGCAGATAAACGTTCCTACTAGGGATCCGGCATGAAGTTTCGTTATACTAGGTTTATAACCTGGGCATTTGTTCTAGACTGTGTACCCGAGCGGACAACTCGAGTCGAGGAGGGGGCTACGTACCGGGGACCCGCGAGATCGTCCGGCTTTGTAACTTGTCCGACCTCTTTCTTATTTCGGGTATTCACACTAACAGAATAGGGAGTCTAGACCAGCGAGCTTCTCCCCGGAGGTAAGAAGAGAAGGGTTTCGACATAGTTTATATACAGTTCAGATAATATCAAAGCGGTAAAAGACAACATTTAGCACGTTATGCAAAAACATGTAATAAAGATCAGATAATAAAGCCAAATATAACAATTATTCTAAGCTCGAATTCTTGAACCCTGAACCAATGGTTCTGGGTTCTTAATCCCCAGCAGAGTCGCCAGAGCTGTCACACCTCCTTTTTGCGCGCCCGCCCCGAAGGGTTAAATGCGCGAGGGAGTTTTTCCAATATAAGTGACAATATTCGAAATGAGATTATTTATTTAATTCAGAGTCGCCACTTGGGAAAGGTTTGGCTTTTGGTGTCCCAAGTCATCGGTTTATCTTGAATCCCAAATCGAGGAAATTTTCGACTTTTCCAAATGAAGTCTGCGAACTAGAAATTCTAAGTAAGGAATTCTGTTGACCCGAGGGAAGGTGTTAGGCACCCTCGAATCCCGTGGTCGTCGACACATTTTGACTCCGTTGAGATTTGGATTTGGGTCACATCAATGTGCACCCGTGTTTAAGAAGGTTAAATTATTAAAGGTACGCCTAAAGCAACTAGCGTATTGTTATTTTAGGAAGAGGCCGTGAAGGTTCATTAAACGGCCAAATCTAAAGTCTAGTCAATGGTTATGTATTTTATTGAGGACCCCGGCGGTTTGTGATTTATTTGGCGAGGCTCGTCTCATTTTTATTTTAAAGGATAAACCTATAGTGACTATATTTTTTATTAAGTTCGTCTCTAAAATAAAAGAAAATCTCTTAATTATTTACATGCTGAAAACGTAACTTATTAGTTATTAGTTTACGGCTAATGCGATTGGAAAATTGCGATCGAGTTTGTACAAAGAAAAACTGCTTTCATTTTTATATTCTATTATTTACTAATGCTGGGACATGAGAGGGATACACAATAATATCAAAGCCGATTAACTATTCTTCAAGTAATTTAAACTAGCATTATTAGATGAAGACATCATACATATGCAGCCTCATTACTAATTAATTAATCGACTACATTTTTATACAGAGAGAGGAAAATTAATATTCAAACACAGATCCAAACAAAAGAATTCAACAGGAACAGGAGCCTGATTAATATTTCATTTTTCGCTTCAAGCCAAGAGTGTACAAATGTGTACCTGGAAACAGCAGTACAAGAACAAAAGAAGTAGGAGTCAGCGACAGTAATAACGCGCCAACAGCAGGTTCAGCAACACCGCAAAACCAGTAAAAACCAGTAGAATAACCCAGTAACAGATTGAAAACTCAGCAATGCAAAAGTACAATCGCAGTCAAAGCAGAAGAGAGAAAAGATACGAGATGCAGTAGTTTCTGACTTTTGAATAACACTCGAAGAAAAGCAAACAGAATTGTTCGAGTGAAAGTTCAAATTGTCTTTCTCTTTTACTATCACAAACTCTCTCCAAGTATAAAAGTATGTCAACTCTCAAGTGTAAAAAGAATCTGTCAACTCTCTCTAAAAATCCTCTCAATAATATTCAACTCTTTTTCTCTCCCCCCCAAAAAATCAAAAAATCTCTCTTTTTAATGTCAAGAATGACTCTATATATAGCAAGACAAGTCTTCAATTCCCAACCCCCAAATTATTCCCCCAATGGCATGCTTTGTCCCACTATCAAATGTCTTCTTTATTTTAAAACTTTGTCCCCCATGCCTACATTAAATAAATGCCACATTACCAACCCATTACAATATGTCCCCCATGCCTACATTAAACAAGTACAAGATTCCTCCCCATTATGTTTTGTCTTGTCCCCCATTATATTAAACAAGTACATCAAAAACCCCACCCCATTATATTTGTCCCCCATGCTTAACATAAAGAATCAAAATAATGTTCAATTACCAAACTACCCCTCCGACCTTATTGCAATTACAAATCTACCCCCGAATGCAATGCAATTTACCAAATTACCCCCATCAGCTCTAAACACTCAATTAATCATAACTTGACCAAAATATGATCAAGATGACCAATTTCTCAACAATCTTCAACAACAATTATATGAACACCATGAACAACACAACTCAAAATTAATGGAATGAATTAACCATATCGGGAACCAATCCTAGTTAATTTAGACCATGAATGTATGAGCAAGAACACAACAATACAAACAACAAAATACTAAATTAACAAATCAAAGACAAACATAAACTCACATTAAATCACTGTATTTAAACATGAACTTCAAACAAAGATGAACATGAATTAAATCTGTTTTTAAGCAACAAACATGACGGATTCTAACGATTCAAACAACATTAATATTTTCTGGAAAATACATAACACATGAAACAAATTGAAGAAATAATTAATTAAATTTCAATTTGAATCTAACAAACATTAAACTAACAAATATTCACTTCAACAATAATACGAACATGAAATAAACATGAAAAACAAGTAATTAATCTTTCATTTGGAATCTGAAAAATTAATTTAACAAACAACACATGAACATGGACTAAAAATTAATTCAAACGATAAACAAAACAAACATTTGCCGATTTTAGATTCGAAAATATCAAAACAAAATACGGGCAAAAAATAAAACTCAAAAATCTACTAACCGGAGATGAACAACGACGAATTCGATTGTATGGACTGTTTCGACAACCCTCAAATGGGAATAAATCTGCCCGGACTCAACAACGAACTCAACGATGAACGAACGAATGACCAAAGGAGATGGTCGTTTGGCATCGTTTGAAAACGAAGCAGAAGGCAGCAGCACCCCGAGTCGTCGATGCTTGCTCGACTGGACGGGCAGTAGTGAAACAAAGACGCGACAGCTGGGGACGGGGCAGTGCAGACTGGATGTTGTGAAGAAGATGAAGGCAGCCACCATGGACGACGATGGCAAAGCCTGAAGCAAAGCCTGAAGCAGCCTGCTTGGTTGATGACAACGCAAACGGCGAGCAAGCAGAAAGCTCGACTAGTCGGGCAGCGTCAATGGCGGGAAGGCAGTGCCGCCATGGACGACGATGGCAAAGCTCAGAGACGACGGAGCAAACAGCAGTGACACTGCTGGAGCAGGCTGAAGAAAATGAAGCAGTAGCAAACACACAAAACATGGCATCCATGGCGAAGGGTTTTCCTTCCATTTTGGCCGAGGGTTTTCCGGCGAAACAACGGCGAAGCAGACGGGGAGGTCAACGTGGATGGTGGTGACGTTGGTTGTTCTGAGTAGACAAAGAGTTAGGTGAGGGCAGCCATGGTTGTGAGCTTGGAGTTTTGAGAGGATGAAGAGAGGAGGCGGATGAGTTAGTCTTTAGGGTTTTTTGGTTTTGTTATTTTTGTTTTGTTTTTGTGTTTAGACCAAAAATGAAGAAAGGGGTTGGGTATTGGGTTAATGGGGCGGACCGGGTCAACCCGTGTGAAGTGGACTGGGTCGTAGACAATTGTTTGGGTCTGGGGTTGAAAATTGAAGAAGTGGCCCAATCCGATTTTTATTTGTATTTTTGTTATCTTTTCTTCTTTTATTTTCTAAAACTAAATTATAAAAATACTTAAATTATTATTAAGAACTAAATTAAGTTATAAAATCGCAAATTAACTCCCAATAACAATTAACGCACAATTAAGTAATAATTAAGCATAAAATTGTTCATTTGGACATTAAATGCTAAAAATGCAAAAGATGCCTATTTTTTGTAATTTTAATTTTTGTAAAACTAATTTAATTACTAACAATTGTAGAATGAAAACCTACATGCAAAATGCGACATATTTTTATATTTTTTATTAATTTAACAAATAAGCAAACACAGACAAATGCAAATAATTATCCAAAAATATCACAAAATACTCAAAATTGCACACCAAGGAAAAATCATTTTATTTTGCATTTCCTGGGAGTATTTCTCATATAGGGCAAAAATCACGTGCTTACATGTATATATATGTATATGGGATACGGGAAAAGGTTACGACGTTATATACGCATCACCACCTGATCAGTTGGTATATGTTAATGATTTGCCCATATTGGCCGAGATGATATGATGGGATGCCCTCAGAGGCGTGATGATGTTATGGCGTACGCGTATATATATGTATATGGGATATTGGAAAGGTTATGGCGTTATATACGTACCACCACCTGATCAGTTGGTATATGTTGATGATTTGCCCACAGTGACCGAGATGATATGATGGGATGCCCTCAGAGGCGTGATGATGTTATGGCATTATATACGCGTATATATATGTATATGGGATATGGGAAAAGTTATGGCGTTATATATGCACCACCA
The DNA here is from genome assembly GCF_000715075.1 of Nicotiana tabacum. Lineage (NCBI taxonomy): Eukaryota > Viridiplantae > Streptophyta > Magnoliopsida > Solanales > Solanaceae > Nicotiana > Nicotiana tabacum. The sequence continues at coordinate 31,541,526 of NC_134095.1, forward strand.
CCTGATCAATTGGTATATGTTGATGATTTGCCCACACTGATCGAGATGATATGATGGGATGCCCTCAGAGGTATGATGATGTTATGACATATGTACCTATGCACGACATGACATTCATACGCATATGCATGACACTATAAGTATTTCATGATTTACAGAGTTATCCAGACTTACAAGTTGAGTCATTTACTCTATATTTCTTTCATGTCTTTTATGTACTTATTTATGTGCCTTACATACTCGGTACATTATTCGTACTGACGTCCCTTTTTCCTAGGGACGCTGCATTCATGCCTGCAGGAATAGACAATCAGTTTTACGAGCCCTCATAATAGACGAGATAGGCATTCAACGAATTATCGGTAAGACTCCACCTCATTCAGGGTGCAGCCGAGCCTGTGAGTTATCGTGTCACAGTTTTGCTACAAACTTATGGGTAGGCCAGTACCCTGTCCCATTTGATGTCAAATAATCTTATAGGCTTTGTAGACAGAGGTTCACTTTGTACAGTATATCAGAGGCCTTGACGACCCATTGTATTCATGTTTAAAGAAAAAATGATTCAGAAATACAATATTGTCCACTTACAATTGTACATTACGAGTTGTGGCCATGTTTCCACATGATAGTTACAAAAAGGAATGAATGAGTTTCAGAGTGGTTCGCTCGAGTCAGTGCGGCACCGGGTGCCAGCCTCGCCTCCCAAGGTTGGGGCGTGACAAAGTTATTATTTTTAAACTTAATACATATTTTTTTTCCCTTGTAAATTTATTCGGTACAGTTTAATTTTTTTTTTCGGTTTATTTTCATAAAATAAAAAACGTACCCTAATTATCGGTATGTTATAGATTTATATAAAAATATATGTTTTTATTTTAAAAAAAACTAAAAAGCGGTTACGATTTGGTAGATTTAGTCAGTTTTTAAATATCCATTTACACCCCATCTAATGTACCAAATTAAGAAAATTAAATTCTCTTGGACACTAACTATGTGGCTCAACCTCTTACCTAGCTCATGAATAAGAATTGTCCAATTAAGTTATATGAAGAGATCATTACATAATACATATCATGCCCTTGACCGATATGGAAGACGAATAAAACTCAAAAGACTGATATTAAGCCACAACATTACAATACAAATCAAATATACCTTAATAGCTTATTCATTTGACAAGATGATAAAGATGATGCATAATCACTTTTGAAGTTCCCCTGTTATAGACTTATAGTTATTGATATCAAAACCAAGTTTATATGATTCAAACTTGTTTCTAATGTCTCTTTTATTCACAAATTAATTTATAAAAGAAAGGTAGCATGGTTCAAGAAACATCTCACATTTAAAGTTGATTTATGTGATTCAAATTAAACTTGTTACAACTAAGAACTCTTCGCAGTTTGAGCAACAATTTTCTTGCCACTACAACCAGTTAGGAACTCGTCCAGTACTTGTGAAAAGTACCAAAAACACGCTTTAGTTTAGGTTAAAAGTTTTCGTTTCCCACATAAATAAACAAAGGAGATTGGAAGCAAGTACTAACATATATCATGGGCGACATAGCGCTGCTACCTATGAAAGAAAATTCTCAATATTCTAATAGAAAGATTACTTATCCTGTTATAATGTCATTTAGGGCAACAAGTACTTTTTAACCACATATGATAGAAGTAATTTTCAATGAGATAATGACTTATTTAACAAAAAAAGAAAATACAGCACTTTTTATTACTTAAGTAAGGTGTTGGAAGGTACTCCCTCCGGTTCACAATAAGTGACCAATGAAAGTACAAGAGGGGAGGAGAGGTTGTGAATTATAACTCTTTTAAAAATAATTGCTTATTAGTTGACTTATTACTTGAGTAGTCGACTAGATATGATAAATTGACAGATATAATAACAGGAAGTAAATTGCAGGAAGTAAATTGCAGGAATTAAAGACACCAGGATTTTTATACTGGTTTGGATTCAATGTGAATCATAGTCCAGTCCCCTTGGGTTGCAAGAGAGTTCTCTTTAGTAAATGAGTTTCTTCCAAGTACAGTTGTAGTGAATTTCACTCAGTTTCTCTAGAACTCGTTTTTTATACAATGCCTCACCAGCGTTATGCTCTTTTTTCCCCCTGACTTGTTACACAGCAAATCCTAGTGAACTACAATGCTTGTTTGCAGTAGAATAAAGAGAGTGATTTTAGTTTGATCAAAGTATATACACTAGGGTTTACAATGAGGTATAAATACTTTGATGGATGGTAGAGGCTTGACAACCCAAGAGATTGGATCCCTGGAAAGAATTGATTCTTTCCAAGAATAAGAAATGAGCCGTTGCTTCTCTTGATTGCTTTCCTTCAGCAGAGATACAAATGAAGATTGCTCCTTGATTGTTGGTTCTTCCAAATGCGGTCGCGTACCAAATTTCTTCGTATCCTTCAATCTTCCGTGATTCTGCCCTTGATTTGTGCCTTTACTCAAGGCTTATTTGATTCTTTCCAACTCAGCTAATCGTTGTTATTGCTGATTGATTTGTTGATTAGATTCCGCCCAGATTTGCGAGACCTTTCCAGATTTGCCGATTGTATGCTAATTGATTTCTTTCCTTATACATCATGAACCATTCTAGCAGTCTTCTTTACTTCTTGTAATTGATTTCCTGCACATGTATATTATTTGCATCATTAAAACAAGATCTAACAATCTCCCCCTTTTTGATGATGGCAAAATAATATAATAATATAAAGAAGTAAACACCAGTAGACTTCCCTGTGTTTTACTAGTCGACTTGACTTGTCCATGATACTCCCCCTCAATGTATGCAGTCAACTTGTTCCATGATACTCCTCCTTAATGTATGTAGTCGAATTGTACCTGCACAATATACTAATATATGCTACCTATACACAGATTTTCTCCCCCCTTTTGTCATCAGCAAAGAGGAAATAAGAGAATAGAAAGCAGTAAAGCAGAAGGGGTAAAGAGATTATCCAGCGGATGGTAAAACAGCCCACAGTAGCAGCAAAAACATAATTATCCAGGGGCTTAAACCACAACCCACAAACCACCAAAACAAATTGTCAAAAAAAAAAACCAAACACATAGTCTTAAAAACATCCATACTAGCGGCGTAGGAAATAGGTAAGGGTGTTGCAGTTGGCCTCCTTTAACTGTTCGAAGCTTGTATTTGCAGAGACGCTCATACCATCCAGCCTGTCGTGAACCTCCTTGAAAGCTTTGACAGCATTCTCCCTCACTCTGAGAACAACAACTCTAATTTTTGACACGTCAGACCCTGTTTCCTTGGAAATAGCATGAATGTCACTCACAGTAGACTAACTGGTGGAAAGAAGGTTCTTGATGTCAGAGAGTTCGGAGTTAATAGTGCAAAGCTTCTCACTAAGCTTAGAACTGACAAGAGTAGAAGGAGGAATAGCGGGTGAAGGTTTGGATTCTATAGGGGCCTGCTTTGCTTCACTCTCACTTTTCTTAACCCAGGATCCCGTGATACTCACATAGCCTATACTAGCAAAAGCTCTAGAATTATAGGACTTGGAGACAGTGATGAATGGATAGTTGGACAGAGAAATTTTATGGGCTTTCAGAATATGAGTGATTGCCATGCCATAGGATAAACTAGTGGGATCTTCAGCACTTTCTATCATGAAATTGATAACCCAGGAGGAAAGCTTGATTTTGAGTTTGGTGATAAGGCAGTAGACAAAGAATGTATCTCTTTAAGAGAAGGTTAAAAAGGAACCAGTGCGGGGAAGCAGGGTGGTTGCCATAATATGGTCCAGAACCCGAGTTTCAAAACTGACATCACTGGGGCCCAATTGGTTTGGAAGGATTTTAGAGGGACACTCAACAATGCACTGTTTGGCTTGGTCAAAAGAGATTTCAAAGTCATCAAGCCATTGAAAAAGTGAGTCAAACAAGGCACAATCAAGAACAATGCGCTTACCTAGCACTAGAGATTCCAACCTATCTGGTTTACTAGAGCGAAGATTTGCATAAAACATTTTGACCAGGGGTTCATATACCTTAGGCGGAGGAATAGAGAGGAATTTTTCCCACTCTTGATAAACAAAACGTTCTTTAACCTTACAGTTAAGGGCTTCCATATCATCAAGATCCACGACCCTTCCATGGGCGATGGGTTTGTCTTTAAGAGTAATGAAAAGATCCCTATTTGGGGTATCCAAGAAATTTAGGTCAGACTCGAGTAAGGCAGAGAAATCAACCTTTGATTTCTTCGGGGTGGATGAAATAGGGGGATCTTCCATGGGTCACTTGCCTAAAGCTTTTTTTTCCTAGAAGTTAGGAGTGTTCAGAGAAATTTCCCTGAGATGAGGCGAAGCCTTCAGAGTGATCAGACCCTAGGTCTACTTGCTCAGGAGGCGCAGAAGGAGGTTTTGCTTTGGAGCGGGTACTCTTTCTGGTGGAGGCAGAGGGATTTTTGGAGTGTTTCGCCATTGTAGAGAAGGGGCTTTGCTAGAGGTATTGGAGAGGAGATGGAGATGAGAGTGACTGAAGGGGTTTTCTAACTTAAGAAGAGGGTTTTGACGGTTGATTACAGAAAAGGAAAAGTTGTCAGTTGAGAAGACGTGATGATTGGCTTTCCATCTTCGAACTGCGAACTGATGTGAAAGAAGCGAAAAGAGAGGGAAAAATCGGAGTCGTAATTAAGGCGTGGGAAAAGGACAATTATAGCACTTTAAAAGTAACTGAGCACATAGGTCCTAAGAGTTATTAGAAATGCAAATAATACCAAGTAATTTTCTCAAAATACAAAATCTTTCTTCTAACAAAGGCTTAGTAAAAATATCAGCTAATTAAGCAGAAGTTCCAACAAAGGATATTTCTATGTCTCCCTTAAGAACATGATCTCTAATAAAATGATGCTTAATATCTATATGCTTTGCTCTAGAATGATGCACAGGATTTTTTGAAAGACAAATAGCTAGGGGTGTGCATTCGATTTATCGATTCGATTTTGACTTTTATCGATAATTACTTATCGATTATCGATTTGTACATATGCTTATCGTTATCGTTTCAATAAGGTTTTGATTTTTTTGATTTTTGGGGCTTATCAATTCGGTTATCGATTACACCAATAAGAAAATTTGTGGGATTCCTCGGAAAGTATATTGCTATAAACACGCCAAACTAATATGGACAAAAAGAAGCTAAAATAAGACGAACACCATTTATAACATAAAAATTGTTTCAACAAGCACATGCAACGAAACTAAAGTAAGGGATCAAATGTATGCCACCGACACTCCATCGGTATATATAAAAAAAATACATCATCACGGGTAATTCTATTTTCCATTAATTTGAACTTCATTCCCTTGAGCTTTAAATATGATCATTCCTTAAATGTGGTAGATGAAATAATAGGGTTAGAGACTTAGGGTAAAGGAAAGGGTAAAAAAAAATTTTTAGTATATCTTATCGTTTTGTCGATAAACCGATAACCGAAGAGGACAAAATCGAAATCGAAATCGATAACTCGATAAGGAAAATTTTGAAATCGAAATCGATAAACCGATAACAAATAATCGATTCGATTTATCGATAAACCGATTCGAATGCACACCCCTACAAATAGCACTAGAATTATCACAAAAGATTTGTATAGGTTTAAACGAAATCTCATAGTCACCCAATTGATGAGACATCCATAGTAGTTGTGCACAACATTGTCCAATAGCAATGTATTCAGCTTCAGTAGTGGACAAAACGACTGATGTTGCTTTTTACTGTTCCAAGATATTAAAGTCTTTCCTAGTAATTGACATGTGCCACTTGTGCTTTTTCTATCTTCTTTATCACCTGCAAGATCAACATCTCTTGTAAAGCCATGATCAATAAGAAAGGTACTTAGCCTATCATACCAGGCACTTGGAGCTTGTTTCAGCTCATACAGTGCTTTAGTAAGCTTGTATACATGGTATGGAAATTTTGAGTCCTTAAAGCCTGAATGTTGTTTCACAAAAACTTCTTCCTCGATAAATCCATTTAAAGCCTGAAGCTTTAGTAAGCTTGTATACATGTGTATGCCTGAAGAATTTGTATGGACTCCAAACGAGCTACTGGGGCGAAAGTCTCATCATAGTCGACTCCTTCTTGCTGTGAATAGCCCTGAGCAATTAGTCTAGCTTTATTTCTTATGACCTTTCCATCCTCGTTCAATTTGTTTCTAAATACCCACTTTGTTCCGATTACAGACACATTATCAGGTTTGGGTATTAGTTTCCACACTTGATTCTTGCTGAACTGATCTGATTCCTCTTGCATGGCTTGCACCCAGCTTGAATCTTTCAGTGCTTCCTCTATCTTTTTTGGCTCAATTTGAGAAATAAATGCAATGTTTGCTTTCTTCTTGAGAGCAGCCCTAGTTTTCATTCATTTGTTTGGATCCCCTATAATAAATTTCTGGGAATATTCGGGTTCGCTTCTCCATTCATTTGGTCGAATTGCATTTGTAGTCGACTCGATTTATGGATCTGGAATATTGCTGCTATTTTCACCAGTTGACTCGATCACCGCAGATGTATTAGTCGACTCTTGTGATTTGCCTTTATCCTAAGCTTCTTGAGTTTGATCTTCATCACCTGCAATAGTTCCTTTCTCGACCAAGGGATTATTTTCATCGAATATAACATGTACAGATTCTTCTACACATAAAGTACGTTTATTATAGACTCTAAAAGATCTGCTATTTAATGAAGAACCAAGAAAAATACCTTCGGCACTTCTTGGATCAAACTTTCCAAGATTATCCTTACCGTTACTGTAAATGAAACATTTGCTTCCAAAGGGATGGAAGTAACTGATATTCGGACGTTTACCTTTCCAGAGTTCATATGGGGTCTTCTTCAAAACTGGCCTTATGAGGCAACGATTGAGGATGTGACAAGCAGTACTTACACCTTCTGCCCAGAAGTGGTTTGGCAATAAATGTTCTACTAGCATGGTTCTTGCCATATCTTGGAGAGTTCTGTTCTTTCTTTTCACAACCCCATTTTGTTGTGGTGAAGAGAAATTATGAGTGTATCCTTGATCGTTACCGAAGTCTTCAAAAGCTCTGCTTTCAAATTCTCCTCCATGGTCACTCTGAATTTTTGAGATCAGATGTCCTCTTTCTCTTTCAACCCTTTTGCAGAAAACTTCAAAATTTCTTAAAGCTTCATCCATATGAGACAAGAAGATTACCCAAGTGAAACATGAAAAATCATCAACAATAACAAATACATACCTCTTTCCTCCTATGCTAGCAGTTCTAGTAAGCCCAAATAAGTCCATATGAAGTAATTGCAAAGGTTTTGAAGTAGATACTATATCATTATTTTTGAAAGAATTTCTGGTTTGTTTACCCATTTGACATGCATCACAAATATGAGTTCTAGAAAAATTCAATTTAGGCAAACCAACAACTAAATCATGTTTGGACAATTTTTCAATCAAATGCATGCTAGCATGGCTCAGTTTCCTATGCCATAACCATGGATCATCAGACATAGAAGATAAGCAAATATGGCCATATATCTTTTCAAAACCATCAAGTATATAAACATTTCCAAACCTTTTTCGAGGAAGAATTATCTTACCTGATTCGTCTTCAATAGCACAACCTGTTTTCTTAAACTTTACCTCATATCCAGAATCTAGAGTTGACTTATGCTCAAAAGATTGTAGTTTAGTCCATCGACGAGATAAACTTTAGTAATGTCACAATTGTTATTGAAGGGAATTGTTCCAGTACTGACTATTTCGCCCCTTGAATCGTCTCCAAATTTAACACTTCCTCCATTGATTTTTGTAACTTCTTTGAACAGGTTTTTGTCTCCTGTCATATGACTGGAACACGCACTATCTAGATACCATTTTCCTTTGTAGCTTACTCTGTGGTGTTCCTGCAAGACAAGATGATTACTTTCTTTTAGGTACCCAAGCTTGCCTGGGTCCTGGAGGGTAGTAGTACTAGGTTTAGAATTTTTTGGTTTCCAAACTCATCCTGGCACATTTGATTTACGAAAATAACAAAAGGAATATTTATGCCCGCTTTTATTACAGTAATGACATGTAGCTTCAGACCTGCTTATAGGTCTTTCATAAGTGTTTGAACTAGGTGACTTAGTTCTAGCTGGTTCTTTCCCAGTTGACTTGTAAGTCACCTGGTCCGACCGACTGGTTGACTTGGTTCTGGTTGGTTCCTTTCCAGTCGACTTGTAAGTCGTCTGGTTTGACCTAACAGAACTATGACTGATGGATTTGCGCAAGCTGTTGAGCTGCATTTGCAAACCCTCAAACTCTTCCTGAAGTACTTCCTTTTCAATTTCACATACTTCATGTTTGAGTTTTTAGTCTTTAACCTCCCTAGTGAGTCTCTTAAGCTCATTCATCATTTTGTGAGACTCTTTCAAGGTTGAATCAAGAATATCCTGCAATTCATTACATCTTTCACAGTCATAAGATCTTACCTCACTATTTTCACCTCGTGCCATGAAACAGTTCTCATTCTCGTCATCTGAATCGTCTTCATCTGTCCAGCATCCTGAAGTTTTGTTTATTTCATTTTTCAGAATTGTCATGAAGCAAAGATTTGTTATTTCTTCGTGGTCAAAGTCATCCTCATCGCTCCAGCTTCCGAAAGATTTGTTCTTATTGAAGCCTCTAGAGATCTTCCATTTCAGTTCTGGGCATTCAGCTTGAATATGTCCAAATTTTTCACATTCGTAGCATTTTCCATCATTCTTGTCATGTTCGTTGTATTGTCTGGATCATCTTGGTGGGTATCTTTGTTTCTTTGTGTTCCTGTATCTTCTCATCAGTCCATCCATACTTCTAGACATCATAGCAATCTCTTCTTGTAGAGCTTCAGGATCATCAATTTCATTTTCAGCCATTTCAGTAGAGGTTTTGAATGCAACTATTTTCTTTTTCTCTTCTTGATTTGTCTTTTTCAGATGCGTTCTTTCAAAAGCAATGAGTTCTCCTCGTAGTTCATCATAGGATAATTTGTTTAGGTCTTGAGATTCCAGTGTGACTACTTTGGTCTGCCAAGTGGTTGGCAGATTTCTGAGAATTTTTCTTACTTGATTACCACTGGTGTAGGGTTTGCCAAATGCCTTTAAGTCGCTAATTATTTTGCTAAACCTGGCAAACATCTCTTCAATGGATTCTCCTTATTTCATTGAGAAGAGTTCATAATAATGAACTAACATGTTGATGTGTATTTCCTTTACTTTGCTGGTTCCCTCATATGTAACCTAAAGTTTGTCCCACATCTCTTTGGCTGTCTTACAACTCGATATTTTCTCGTATTCTTCACCACTTATAGCATTATGAAGTAGGTTTCTTGCCTTGTTATTCACTTGTACCGCTTCCAGTTGCTCTTTCGAGTATGAATCTATATCATCAGGATCGACAAGTGGTGGAGTGCTAGTCGGTAGGAGATAGTTTCCCTTTTTGATGACTCTCCAGACTTTGACATCGTAAGCTTTAGCAAAGATTTCCATTCGTACTTTCCAGTAAAAGAAATGTTGTCCATTGAAGTATGGTGGTCTAACTTGTGAAGTTCCTTCCTGAAAAAGGGCTCCTATGATAACCTGATTTGCCATGATCTTTTCTCACAAGCTGTTAAGCAAAAGTAAAATGTGAGCCAGACTCTAATACCAATTGAAAGTACAAGGAGGGGGGGTGAATTGTAACTCTTTTAAAAATAATTGCTTATTAGTTGACTTATTACTTGAGTAGTCGACTAGATATGATAAATTGACAGATATAATAACAGGAAGTAGATTGCAGAAAGTAATTGCAGGAATTAAAGACACCAGGATTTTTATACTGGTTCGGATTCAATGTGAATCCTAGTCCAGTCCCCTTGGGTTGCAAGGGAGTTCTCTTTAGTATATGAGTTTCTTCTGAGTACAGTTGTAGTGAATTTCACTCAGTTTCTCTAGCACTCGTTTTTGATACAATGCCTCACCAGTGTTATGCTCTCTTTTTTTCCCTGACTTGTTACACAGCAGATCCTAGTGAACTACAATGCTTGTTTGCAGTAGAATAAAGAGAGTGATTTTATTTTGATCAAAGTATATACACTAGGGTTTACAACGAGGTATAAATACTTTGATGGATGGTAGAGGCTTGACAATCCAAGAGATTTGATCCTTGGAAAGAATTGATTCTTTCCAAGAATAAGGAATGAGCCGTTGCTTCTCTTGATTTCTTTCCTTCAACAGAGATACGAATGAAGATTGCTCCTTGATTATTGGTTCTTCCAAATGCGGTCGCGTACCAAATCTCCTCGTATCCTTCAATCTTCCGTGATTCTGCCCTTAATTTGTGCCTTTACTCAAGGCTTATTTGATTCTTTCCAACTCAGCTAATCGTTGTTATTGCTGATTGATTTGTTGATTAGATTCCGCCCAGATTTGCGAGACCTTTCCAGATTTGCCGATTGTATGCTAATTGATTTCTTTCCTTATACATCATGAACCACTCCAGCAGTCTTCTTTACTTCTTGTAATTGATTTTCTGCACATGTATATTATTTGCATCATTAAAACAAGATCTAACAACCAATTTGCTTTTAGCACGCCCATTAAGAAAATACTAAATTCTATACAAAAATAGCTACTATGACTAAACTACCCCTAATTAAACATTTAATGTGAGGAGTAAGAAAACTTTTTAGGGATATGTACATAGGGTTATTTTGTAAAAATAAATTGAATTCTTTCTTGATTACATAACTGGACACTTATTTTGAACCAAAATGAAAAAGCAAATTGGTCACTTATTGTGAACCGGAGGGAGTATACGTTATGGGAAAGGAAATCACTTTTCTTGGCATTGGTTTGTGTGCCATATGTTGGCTGATGATTGACACTTGTTTATCCTTTTTAGTTTCAGGTGAAAGAACCCTAATTATTTATAAGCTCCCCTTGATTTTCGCTTAAGGTCTTGGATTAAGAAGGAATCTTATTGGTCCACGAAATCTTGTCACCTGGGAATCAGCCAACAAAAAATTAGTTCCATGAGGATTTATTGAGCACAAAATTAAAGTGCATTTTGGGAGAAACGTCATTCTGTATGTAACTTAATTCCTTAATTAAATGGCCAAAGATTTCAAAAGATACACTTTCTAAATCAGAAATGGCACCATATTGTCTTGTTTTTACCTTTGTTTTGGAGGCTTTAGATCTTTAACCTTTTGTGAGGAATTGAACAAAGACAATTCACCACAACAAGCTAGACCGTAGAAGCATGGATCATTAAAAGTATAATAAAACTACACTTCGTTAATAAGATTTTGTCTAATGGTGAAAGTGAATATTTCAAAAACAATTTTCAAGATCAAATTTACTAGGGGATATATAATTTGTTCTTTTATGGAATATAATCAAGATAAGAGAATAACCAAAAGAATTGAAAAAGTCACCTCTATCTAATTAAACTGTCAATAAGGTAGGTGAACCAACTCATGTGTATATTGAGAGTGAAAAGTAGATTAAACTTATAACATTCACTAACTATGTGACTATTATTAAAACGAGAATAAAAGGGCCGGCAGCCCGATGCACTAAGCTCCCGCTATACGCGGGGTCTGAGGAAGAGCCGGACTACAAAGATCTATATTGTACGCAGCACAAGAAGAAGAAATGGCATCTTGCGGATTGGCTCGCACTTCTACTTTCTTTAGTACCTTCATTATTCAATTGCGCCTTTTAAAAAACATGGGGGGAAATATTTTCACTCTTATTTTCCTTCTAATTTCTAAAGACTCGATCGTACAACTAGAAGTTACTTATGAAGTGCTTATTTTGGTAAAGTACAATGAAAGATACTATGTGGGACTGGGAACAACCCAAAAAAAAAAAAAAAAAAAAGATACTACGTGTTAATTGTCCACTTGACTGTCCTGTTAATGTCTTCTGTTTTTAGATTTCAACTTTCCAAATAAGGAACTCTTTCTCCGTGCCTGCAACTCCTAATTTCCATAGCAAATGTCCTTTATTTGTCTCCCTCTTCCTCTCCTTTCTATATCTCCAACAACCAAAAGTGGAATGGAAGAAAAAGATCATAAGAGGACAAAAAGGCAGGAACAAAAGAATCACCCTAAAAACATGTTAGTGGATACATAAAATATGAAGTTCCAATTATTTCGTACAACCACGAGAGAATACTGATTAATTTAATTTCACACAGCTGGATGAACGCGTGTTATATGAAAGCAAAGGATATTCCGTTTGAACAAAATATCCTTTTATATGTTAAAGTTTGATAGAAGAATATTCCCTTAGCAATAATGTCGTTGCTAGGTTATAAAAGCATAAAATTGTCACTAACAACATTATATCTTATTTTGTTAAAATGTTAATTGCATAGTAGAAAACAAGGAAAAGTGGTAAACTTAACGTGATTAACGAGGTCTAGAGATCAGGTTTCACGTGAAATTTTGGCCATTCATTTGTCAAAATAAAACTATCTACGTCCCTTATACAACCTGAAGAACAAGAGTATGCTCGATCTAACATCGGCGTTTTAATTTTGAGATCATTTTTCATGTGCTTTTCGCTCTTAAAAAGTTCTGCCAGGGTGAAAGCAGCCAAAAAAAAGAAAAAAGAAAAATTAAACATAAATAAACTGCGTTTTCCTTATTTAATTTATGTATGTATAAAATAGACTTATAATTACCGGTTATGCGAGATACGAATCATATCTGATCAGCTACTGCAGAACAGATCGAGCTAGCAATTTCATAACTCAGAGATTTCTGGAGCTAAATACTAAGGACAGGAAGACATGGTCAACTACTCCGATCCAACTCCTTTTTCCTTTTTTATTTATTGATTTTCTTATAGTATTTGTTTTTTAAGAGTGTCGTTACTCTATAGTGGTAACACACTGTAGTTCAGGTGAAAACTTATCTGCATGGGATGATTGTATCAAGTGACATATTTTCGCAACAAGATTACCAGTAAATCGTGATCAATTAATACACATTCTCCTCCTAAAAAATATATCATTTAATCATGGTAATTAATAAATTTTTACCCTGTAATTAATTCAAGTGTTTCATTGTTTTCTTTCATTATTTAGGGGGTTTGGCCCGTGAGCAATAGAGAAAGAGAAGTTAGAAGACAGAATCTTTAGTTAGATTAGAACTAGATCTATAGGCGATGTTAAGCTCCCGGTTGAATATAGATTTTGGCTATTTTTTTTTAATTTTTTTTTGAAAATATTGTTTATTTATGGAATCTGATCAGTTTTTGAAAAACAAAAATTAAGTTCGAAAAAACTTGTTTGAGCCAGTTTTTGGGTGAAACTTTATCTTCCACTTAGGTAACTTCAACATTTTTCAAGTAAAATGCACAATCAAACACAACTTCAACTTTCAAAAACTATTTTTCAACATAATTTTTAATTTTTTTTTCTAGTTTCAATCAAATCTATGTGCATACGCAAGCTAAGTAAAATTAGTAACTATTAAGAAAGTGTGTAGCAGAAGGAATTTGCTTTCCAGAATAAATATTTTTCACTTTTTGAATACATTAGAATTCGGCTGTGTTCCTCCGAATCTCCTTTAAGGAGTGCTTTTAAAGTTTCTTGGTTTCATTCCCCGATAAAATATACTTCTCGAATTTAGGCCTGGGCTTTTTTATGCCCTAAACTTACCAAAATGGCCCTTAACACTTTGAGATATTACATTTGAATAGAATTTCAGACGTTAAATTTTATTGGTACAAATATTATACTCGTTTATTTCCTTTTGATTTCGTCATTGGCTAATCAAGGTCGATAAAACCGTGCAACAATGCAGTTCAATTATAATTTTGAAAAGCAAGATACATAACTTCCACATGCCAATGTTAGAGCATACAAGTGTTCTCCAAGTTATGTAGGGGTTATCAATAGTCTGATCACAACATAGATGAGTTTTATTTTGACGAATCGATAAAGTTATTTATAATGGTTTGACTAAAAATAATAATTTTTACGTGAAATCTGACTCTTTATTGTTTTATATCGAGCAACTAATCTATTAATAAAATAAGATATGATGATGTTAGTGACAATTTTACGCGTTTTTAATTTATTGCTATCTACAATGACATTATTGCTAACAGAATATTATTCTATCAAACTTTAACAGATAAAAAGATCTTAATTCTAACCGAATATTCTTTACTTTCATATGACATGTTCATAATTCAAACTTCATATTTTATGTATCCACTACATATATTTTTAGGGTGATTCTTTTGCTCTTGTTTTTTTTTTGTCCTCTTATTTTCTCTTTTTCTTCCATTCCACTTTTGGTTGGAGATAGTGAAAGGAGAGGAAAAGGGAGACAAATAAAGGACATTTTGCCACGGAGCAAGACTTCCTTATTTGGAAAGTTGAAATCTAAAAACAGAAGGCATTAAAAGGATAGTAGTACTATATTAAATACAAAAGGACAGTTAACACGTGAGCTCCCAGTAGCTCGTTTGGTGTACCGTCCGACGGGCCGTTTATGGCATTTTTCGGTTAAAGGAGGATAAAACTCCAAATCCCAGGATTGTTTCTTAAAATATCCCATTCCTCTTATACTCATATATTACCTTTCTTGATTACATCTTTGCCTTAACATGTCCTTTTTATTTAATTGATAAGAGATTAAACAAAAACAAAGACGCACGCCAAAAATCATAGAAAATGATAATGAATTCTTATCGAAAAGGACGAGTTAAAAATCTTATTTTAAAGCACGCCAAAAATCTTATTCAGCCTTTTAATTGGATAAAAGACGACACTGACCTAAAATACATGAACAAATACGATAATTATTTTCAGAACTTTTGTTTCTTTTACTATACCCCCTTATCCCTCGATCGATTAGATGATCCTGAGGCTGTCACAACCCATTGATGCCACTTATTATTCGCTTTAGTTCAATAAATCTCACGGATTTATCTTTGGACTCAGTGGCGAAGCTAGCTTGTCGCAAGTGGTTCAATTGAATTCTTTTGCCGAAAAATTAATTACGTTCATACATATATAGAGTAAAATATATTTTTTAGTTATATATAAACGGTTGAATCTCGTAAACATAGGAATTTTTCTTATTTCAGTGGCAAGGGGGGCTTCAAAAATTTCTTTAGGCTAGGTTTCAAATTTTTGGTATGACATTTTATTATTTTTGAATCCCGTTGTATGATTTCTAGCTCCACCACTGCTTAAATTACGCCATTATCTAGCCCAGAAGTACATATATCATGTGAACTTGTGTCTATCTATCACGCCCAGGAAATCGCTTTGCACCATGTGGGCGTTTGGACATAAGAATTGTAAAATTTCGGGAAAAAATAATTTTTTTTATCAAGTGAAAATGATACTTAAAATTAGAGTTGTATTTGGACATGAATATACTTTTGGATTGTTTTTGAATTTTTGTGATTGATACGAAGTGAAAATTTTGAAAAATAATTTTTTGGAATCTTCAAATTTTTGAAAAAATTCGAAATTCATCTTCAAGTGAAAATCGAAAATTTCATCCAAACACTGATTTCGAAATAAGTGAAAAAAAAATTGAAAAAAAATTTAATGGCCAAACGGGCTCTATATACACACTCTCAAAGTAGAAAGTAGCTAAGATAAAAATTATTGGCAAATAATGGGAGTCCGAAACCAAAATGGCAGGTTTTTGGACTCAAAATACGTTTCTACAATTTTGAAAAAAAAAAGTTACTTCTCTACCTAAAACGCAGTATTATACTGCGCTTTACTTTAACAAAATTTTAGTTGTTAAAGTAAAGCGCAGTATAATACTGCATTTTACCTAAATTGCAGTATCATACTGCAGTTTACTTCTTTTTTGGGCCCACCAATAAGTGTTTTGCGGTTAACTGACATAACAATAATTCAAATATATAAAGTGCAGTATTATACTACGTTTTACATAAAAAAAATTCTTCACCCCGAGCTAGGACTTGCCTTATTTAAAGGCGTTAGGATTTTATGAAAATCCATTCAAAACTTTCCTTCAAACTTCCGTTCATACTTCTCTTCTTGTTATCAAGCATTTTTTTATTATGACTAAAGAGCCAAAAATAAGGGTTTCATTATATTGGGGGAGGGGTGAGGTAGTAATGGAGAATAACTCTGTGAGGTATAGTTCACCTCCACAGTGTCATGTTAAATTGCTGCTTACAATGGAGTACGATAAATTGGTATCGTTGTTATGTAAAAAAATGAGTGTGAGGAAACGTTCAGTGAAACTTAAAGTAACCGGTAGATTTTCGTATTCTGTGACTCCGTAGGATTTTGCTTATTATTCTGAGTTTAACATCGAAGATGATAAAATTCTTAGAGATTTTTTGCAAATTCCGGATGAATACAGAGAATTTATTGTAATAAAATTATTAGAAATGTACGTCAAGGTTGAAGACGTTCCCAATAATGAGGTTGTGCATAGTAGGGATAACCCTCAGTCATCGGGTGGTTATTCTGGAACAGTTTTTGCTGGACAGATTCTTGATGAAAGAGCTTGCCTTGATTTAAACTTATCACCACCAGCGAATGAGCAGCGGGAAAATAATTTTTCAACTTTATATAATCCACAAGACGACTGGTAAACTTCAATTTTCCTATGCTTTAGCGATGTTTATTTTATGTTTGAATTGGATTTGTATTAACGCTCATATTTTTCATAAGGGGTACCGTCTGGATATGAATTTTACAAGTTATGACCCCGCTCCTAGTTGGAATATGCGTAGTTCTGGCGTGTTGGAGCACGTGGTCCATCCAGGAGTCATCACTAACAAGAAAATGTCCATCATAGAACGTCAACACAGTACGACTTGTAAGTGAAGTGATATAGCTATATGTAAAGTATTTATCAATTTGAGTAGCTTATCATTTTGTTCTTTTTGTGCATTGAAAACGAGCAACTTGATGTTCCTGACCTCACACAGTTGCCTGTAGACGATATATTCACTCGCGATTTGGCAGATGTGCAGAGTCAGGAAGATGATAGTGATTATGACAACAATGTCGATGAGTCTGGAGATGACACACCCTTCCCTGATGAGGGTGATGATGAGGAGGAAGTGAATGTCGAACCTGAGCTGACGAGGGAGCATGCTCCTCCAGCTCCCGTTAGACCAAGAGTGTACGAGTCCCACGTGCTGTTTCATGAGCGGAATATTCCCTACATTGATAATTTGCCAAGTATGTCGGATGTGGATGCCATCACAAGGGATGCTGATGAATTTCGGTCAGTAATGTGGGATGAGTCTAGACCAGCGGTGCTGGCAAAGGGCATGTATTTCCCCGATAAAGTTCGCCTAATTAAGGCTGTAAAAATCTACAACGTAAGAGAGTTCCGGGAGATGACGGTAAGGGAGTCAACTACGAAGGTATACAAGGCTGTATGCCGTAGAGACTTTATGGGTTGTCACTGGATATTGCATGCCAGCAAGAAGAAATCAGGGTTGTGGAAAGTGGGTAAATATATTAGCACCCACAGATGTGAAATGGACACATTCAATGAGAATCACACTTCAACTTGGATGTAGACTTGGTTTCTCTTGTCTTGATTCCATACTTGGAAGTGTCCATTAGGTTCAAGATTAAAGAGTGTATTACAGTCGTCCACTAGTAGTATGGGTGTACTATAACCAAAAAAAAAGCATATCTCGGGCTCAAACATGCTTTTGAAATTATTTATGGTGACTGGGATAAGTCAGTTTCATCTCTACCCAGGTACATGGCCGCACTGTAATACTTTAACCCCGAGACTGTTGTTGAATGGAGGCGTGAGCGGAGTCCGGACAGACCCAAATATATTTTCAACTATGTGTTCTAGTCATTTAAACCAGCAATTGATGGTTTTGTGCATTTTCGTTCGGTAATTTCCATAGACGGTACTCATGTCTATGGAAAGTATGATATTAAGCTTTTGATCGCAGTTGCAGTAGATGCCAACGAACAAATATTGTTACTAGCTTTTGCCATTTGTGCCAATGAAAGCGAAGAGATGTGGGAGCTTTTTTTGAACCACTTGAAGCAGCACGTTGTCAAACAGCGTTCAGGTATTTGTCTAATATCTGATCGACATGGTGGTATTTTAAATTCTGTACAGCATTTGCCTGAATGGTAGGAACCCTATGCATACCACCGTTACTGTGTGAGGCACCTGAAGGCCAATTTCCAGAAGAAATATCACGACAAGGCCTTGTATGATTTAATGTGGATGACTGCAACTAAGCACCAGCAGTGCAAATTCATGAGGCGCATGGAAGCGATCCGGAATTTAGATCCATGAGCCTATACTTAGATAATAGGACATGAGCTTCACATGTAGACATTGCATGCTGATGGTGGAAGATGATGGGGATCCTTGACTACAAATGTGTCGGAGTCATTCAACGGCTTATTGAAGCCTGCACGTGGATTGCATGTCACTGCCATGGTCCGGATGACATTCAAACGATTGCAGAGAGGTTTGTTGAAAGGAGCTGCATCGGAATTGATGGACATGGGTGTTCAATTTATGCCAATACCTATAAGAATATTTAAGGAGTACATGAGGCGAGCACATTGGCATTCAGTTTTACAGTACGATCACGACCGGGGTGTTTTTGAAGTTCGCACTGCTATCCGCGGACACCGGGGGGAATAATCTACAGACGGTGATTGAAGCCAACAGGTTGTATTCATGTGGGAAATTAACCATCTACCACATGTCGTGCGCACATTCCTTGAAGTGCTTTCAACAAGTTGGTTTAGGGGCAACCAACTATGTTGATAGACAATACAGTGTTGCTGCATACATAGACACATATAGTGGGAAGTTGCAACCATTGGGTATTGAGCATTATTGGCCACCGGAACCATTTAAATGGTGTGTAACAAGGACTATTTGCGCAAGCTACAAGTGCAAAAGAGAATGCATATACGGAACCAAATGGATGTTGGTGATACCATTTATGCGTGTAATTGTGGCATATGCTCGTAAACAGGATACGACCGTCGTAAATGTCCTTCAGCTGGTATGGCTGGCGGTGGTAATCCAGCTCCTGGTACAAGTTCGTCGAATGTACCGAACTATTAAGGATACACCTAATGTTTTGTTTTCGTAACATTTTTTGTAATAAGTGCCTGTACTTGTATATGTTGCAATATCTGTCAAATAAAATTATGTTCTACAATCTTGTTACACCTTATTTTTTAACATGACCTTTTGAATTGGGATGATGATATGGTAGTCCAACATTCAACTTATTGGTGTTAGTAAAGAAGACCAATCTGAAGATTGAAATTTCATAACATAATATTCGAAGAGATAAAAGCACAACAACCATAACTAAAGCAATATACATGAAAATAAAAGATAATAAAGGAAAAATCAAGACATTGCTGTTTCGTTTCAGAAAAATTGAATATGTATAGCGCGGTACAATACTATGTTTTGTGTGTTGTCTTGTCGGTCTAAAAAGCTGACCGACTGCGCAAAAGCTGTTTCGTTTTAGAAAAATTGAATATGTATAGCGCGATACAATACTACATTTTGTGTGTTGTCTTGTCGGTCTAAAAAGCTAACCTACTGCGCAAAAGCTATTTCGTTTTAGAAAAATTGAATATGTATAATGCGGTACAATACTACGTTTTGTGTGTTGGCTTTTCGGTCTGAAAGCTTAACCGACTGTGCAAAAGCTGTTTCGTTTCAGTAAAAATTGAATATGTATAGTGCGGTACAATACTACATTTTTTGTGTTGTCTTGTCACAAAAAAAGCTGAACCGACTGCGCAAAAGCTATTTCGTTTCAGTAAAAATTGAATATGTATAACGCGGTACAATACTACATTTTTTGTGTTGTCTTGTCAAAAAAAAAAGCTGAACCGACTGCGCAAAAGCTATTTCGTTTCAAAAAAATTGAATATGTATAGTGCGGTACAATACTACATTTTGTGTGTTGTTTTCTCGCAAAAGAAAAAGCTGAACCGACTGCGCAAAAGCTGTTTGAAGTGTGGAAAGCCTTGACACTTCATCAGAGACTGTCCTCTCTTAAAGCAAGAATTCTCCAAGAACAACCCTGAAAAGGCAGTTAAGAGGAACCCGGTTCCTTTTAAGGACTTCAAAAGAAAAAGATCTGCTGACAATGTGATGAAACAGGCTCTTGCAGCATGGGGAGATTCCTCTGGTGAGTCTGAAGATGAAACTGATGCTGGTGATAGTTCCATGATGGCAGTTGAAGGCGAGGAAAATGGATATGACACAACCTTTGCTTTGATGGCCTAATCAGATGATGATGAAAATGATGAAAACAAGGAGGTAAATTTCAGGGATGTTCAGAGAAATCTGAAATCCTACTCTCCTAAGAAACTCATGTCTTTAGCTAGTATATTGATTGATGCCTATCATAGTCTTGTAGAGGATAGGGATTCCTTGACCGTAGAACTAGGAGAAGCTGAACAATCTAGAGATGACTTAGTGGCTGTAATTATTGACCATAAGGAAACCATTGAAAAACTCAAAAAAGAAAGAAGTGATTTCATGACAGTAATTACAGACCTAAGGGAATCAATAGAGAGACCAGGGACTAAATCAAAACCTGAAAATTTTGGAAAAGGAAAAGAGATAGCTAGTGTGGAATATATTAGGCTTGAAACTGAGTTGAAAATTCCAAGAACTAGGATATATGCTGAAATTGAAAAAAACAAGAACCTCCACACTGATCTGAAAAGAGTAAAAAATGATCTTGAAAAGTTCTTAAAGTGGACGTGGTCCTCAGAAGCCAACACTGCCATGCACACTAATAATGGTGGAAACAGGCAGGGAATAGGGTTCCAAAGGGAGAAAACCTCTTACAAACCTCACAACAAGTACGTCAATGTCTCTGATAACTGGCCTTGTACCCAATGTGGGAACAATGAGCACTTCAAAGAAAATTGCCTGTCCAGGGATCAATCTGTTCAAAAAAACAATGTGTTTGCTGAAAAGATGACTACAAAGGAGGGACCGGGTTCCACTCACAGAAAATGCACATTACCTGCATGGACTAAGAGAGATCTTATTCATCCTCTTTCCTACTAAAATGACCCAAACTTGCTTGGGTTCCTAAAACTAACTCTTAATATCCTTGTGCATCAAACATTGAAAGGAAGCGTTCAACAATGGTTCATGGATAGTGGGTGCTCAAAGTATATGAATGGGAACCCCATGGACTTTCTTTCACTAAAAGCCTTGCAAGGAGGGAGTGTATCCTTTGGCAATGGGAAAAAAGGGTACATTCTTGGAGTTGGAAAAGTCGGGAAGTCACTCACTTATTCTATTGAAAATGTGTACTATGTCAATGACCTTAAGTCCATTAAATTACAAGTCCATTAAATGTACAGTCACTGATCTGGTAACTGGTGAAATGGTACTTATGGCCAAAAGATACATGAACATCTAGGTTGCTGATTTCGAGTCCTTACAAAGTGGTGATCTGAGTTGTCTGAAAGTGTTGATGATGATACTGAACTATGGCACAGAATACTGGGCCACACAAGTTTTTCTCTTCTGAACAAACTAATTCAGAAGGACCTGGTCCATGGTCTACCCATGTCAAAATTCAAGGTGCAAAAGGTCTGTGATGCCTATGCTAGAGAAAAACATGTAAAGTCCTCATTTAAGTCTATAAGGGATGTAAGCACCTCAAAGCCACTAGAGCTTCTGCATATGGATCTATGTGGTCCTATTAGAGTGCAAAACAGAGGAGGAAAAAGATACATTTTTGTGATAGTGGATGACTACTCCAGATTCATATGGACTTTGTTTCTCAGAACTAAAGATGAAACCGTTGAAGTGTTTGTGGCTTTTGTGAAGAAAATCCAGGTGAAGATGGAGTCTAGAGTCGCATGCATTAGATCAGATCATGGGACAGAATTTGACAATGTCAAATTTGATGAGTTCTGCAATGAAAATAGCATCACTCACAACTTCTCAGCTCCCAGAACTCCCCGACAAAATGGAGTAGTAGAAAGGAAGAACAGAACTCTGGAAGAGATGACAAGAACAATGGAAATCGACAGTGGAATTGCAAAGAACTTCTGGGCTGAAGCTATCAACACTGCCTGCTACTTGGTGAACAGGTGCATGATCAGATCACTTCCGAACAAAATCCCCTATGAATTGTTGAATGTAAGGAAGCCCAAGCTGACTCACCTAAGAACATTTGGGTGCAAATACTATGTTCTCAACAATGGAAAGGATTAGCTTGGTAAATTCATTGCCAAGAGTGATGAAGGAATATTTTTGGGCTACTCTTCTCAAAGCAAGGCTTAGAAGATATATAATAAGCGGACTCAATGTGTTGAGAAAAGTGTTCATGTTATTTTTGATGAGTCTTATCCATCCTTTGAGAAGAGTGCTGAAGAAGATCAAGATGGAGAACCCTTACTAGTTCCTGGTGAAGTCATTGACATGACAAACGGAAAGGCAGATATGATGAGACAAGTAAAAGAGCTGAGTGAAGACAATACTCCCTCATCTCCAATGGAACCAAGTACTTCAATTACAACCACTGAAGCTGAAGAAAGAGTGGTTGATGCAGTTCAGGGACCTCCATTAGCACCTGAGAGAAGAACACAGGAAAACCAGCCAAACACACCCACATCCTCTCAAAATGAACCTCAGACTTCTAACTGGAGACACCAAAGTTCTCATCCGATGGACAACATTATTACTCCTTTAGATTCCGGAGTACAAACCAGGTCAAGAGCTAGAAATTCACTTGCATTCTCAGATTTTCTCTCCTAGATAGAACCCAAGAATATCAAGGAAGCCTTGAAAGATGCAGATAGGATTATAGCCATGCAAGACGAGTTACATCAGTTTGAAAGAAATAATGTTTGGCACCTGGTACCCCGACCCTCAGATCGAACCATTATAGGAATCAGGTGGGTATTCAGAAACAAACTTGATGAACATGGAATTACCACAAGGAATAAGGCCAAGCTAGTAGTTCAAGGCTACAATCAGGAGGAAGGGATTGACTATGATGAAATGTTTGCTCCAGTCGCTCGCATGGCATTTGCATCTCATATGGAATTCACCTTATTCCAAATGGATGTCAAAAGTGCATTTTTGAATGGACTTCTTAAGGAAAAAGTCTATGTGAAGCAACCTCCAAGGTTTGAATGTCATGAACACCATGAATATGTGCTTAAACTGGACAAAACATTGTACGAGCTAAAGCAGGCTCCTCGGGCTTGGTATGAAAGGCTGTCAAAGTTTCTCTTGGAAAATAGCTTTAAGAGAGGAAAAGACAACACTCTGTTCTTAAAGAAACAAGGAAGGAACATGCTCACTGTTCAGGTCTATGTCGATGATATCATCTTTAGGGCAACAACTGATTCTCTGTGTGAAAATTTTGCAAAACTCATGGGAAGTGAATTTGAAATGAGCATGATGGGGGAACTGAACTTTTTCTTGGGTCTTCAAGTAAAATAGTCCGCAAAGGGTATATCCATTTGTCAGCAAAAATACATCAAGGAGCGCTTGAAGAGGTTTGACGTGGAAGCATCAAAAGTGATAGACACTCCCATTGCTACGGCCACTCGACTGGACATGGATGAAACTGGATCTCCTGTTCATCAAACCATGTATAGAGGCATTATTGGGTCGCTCCTCTATCTCATAGCTAACAGGCCTGATATTGTCTTTAGTGTGGGGCTATGTGCAAGGTTTCAATCAAATCCCAAGGAATCTCATTTGAAGGCTGCCAAAAGAATACTGAGATATCTCAAAGGAACACAGGACCTGGTTCGGTATTACCCCTCAGGTAACAGCTTTAATCTCATTGGTTATGTTGATGTAGACTATGCAGGTTATCTTGTCGACAGGAAAAGCACTTCTGGAATGGCTCACTTCTTAGGTTCATGTCTTATCTCTTGGGGCACAAGGAAACAAAATCCAGTGGCTATTTCAACAGCTGAAGCAGAATATGTAGCCGTAGCATCCTGCCGTGCTCAACTTTTATGGATTAAACAACAACTGGAGGACTTTGGGGGTACTCACTAAGAGTGTGCCCCTTCTATGTGACAACACCAGTGCACTCAACATGGCCAAAAATCCAGTTCAACACAAAAAGACAAAGCATATTGATGTAAGACATCACTTTCTAAAGGACAATGTGGAGAAAAGGCTGATATGTATGAAGTTCTGTAGCACAGAAGACCAAATTGCAGACATTTTCACCAAGGCATTAAGTAGGGAACAATTTGAAAGAAACAGAGGGAAGCTGGGGCTTTTAAAGCCCAATTGAGAACCTGATTCCTCTTTATCTGGCTATGAAAATCACCTTTAAGAAATAACTGGCTAAAAGTGTTTTCTGGCCATGTCTAACTCACTTTAATACCGTTGCCGGTAAACATGCATGATGAGTATAGAAGCTGTAGATGCAGTGCATGAATGATAAAAGATGATTGATTCCTTCAAATAAAAGGTCAAGAACCTGGCTCTTGTACCAAAGGTTAGTAGTTCTTTGAATCTTTTAATACACGTCTTTAAAAGGGTACAGAACACAACTGCCACGTCATTCAACTTTTCAGATCCTGCTGTCACATTTTTTCACTTCAAATCATTTCATCTCCCTCTGAAACGTTGCATTGCTCCACTCCTAACCACCATTTCAGAACCGGTGCCTATTCCTTTTCTGTTCTCCCTAATCATAAGTCCTCAATTAGAATTTCCCAAAAGCATCTTCACATCATTGTTCTAATGGCTAAGACAAACTCCGACCTCCATGCCTCAGTCGTACCTACTACTGATAAACATATGGAGACTTATGTTCCTACTGAGCCTTCCTTACCCGCTTTTACCCTTCATGCTAAAATCACACCTCACTCAGATTCCCCATCTCTCTCTCCATTTCAAAAAACCCTAAAATTGTTGCTCCATCTTATCCATCTTCTGAGATTCCCACTAGTCAAAGACCAAGTGAAGAACAAGGTTAAAACCCTAAGGTCACAGAGAGTTCTGCCATCGTTGCTACCGATTTCGTGGTGGCAGTTGTACCAATTGAGAAAGAGAATGATGTAACCGTTTTTGTGGTGTCTGCTAATGGTGTATTGCATGAGATCATCTCTCGGAAAAACAAGGTACAAGGTGTGGGGGACGAAAGGGCCATTGTAACTATAGAAGGTGATGCACTAGCAGATACT
The DNA here is from genome assembly GCF_000715075.1 of Nicotiana tabacum. Classification (NCBI taxonomy): domain Eukaryota; kingdom Viridiplantae; phylum Streptophyta; class Magnoliopsida; order Solanales; family Solanaceae; genus Nicotiana; species Nicotiana tabacum. Next base: position 31,566,734 of record NC_134095.1, read on the forward strand.
ACTAGGCCCTCACATGAGGAACCTGATCCCTCTCCGGAGGACCCAGCTCAGGGCTTTCATTCCTAGGACAGTTCTGCTACTGCATTCGCTGTTGTGCCTTTGGAATTACAAGTACCTAAAATGAGGTCCAGTGATGAGGAGGACCTAGATAACGTGACTCTTGATGTGTTCATAGTTAAGCGGTGGGTTGTGTCCTTTCCTGATTCTGAAACCAAACGACCTACTACCAGGCTTCAAGCTAAGGTGGCCTACGATTTTGCCCTTCAAAAGAGCAAGAAAAGTAGTAAGAAGAAAATGAGGAAGTTAGTGAAAGACAGTGTACACGTAAATGATGAGGTTATCCATGTAGTATAGGTGGAAGAAGAAACACTAGATGAACCTGGTTATTTGGTTAGACGGTCTTAGAAAAAGAAAAAGCCTACTTCAATAGAAAAAGGGTCACCTTATAGCTCCAAATTGAAGGAGATTGTGAGTGAGTTCTCAATGTCTGATGAGGATGTGCTAGTCAAATCTAAGCGAAATGGAAAATTAAGTGGTGAGAAGTCCGGAAAACGCAATTCTGAAATTGTTTAGGAACCTGGTTATGTGAAGCGGTTAAGGAGTGAAGTCAGTCTTGGCTCAGAACGCCTAAGGCACTAAAAGGTTCTGCTGGGTCGTACATTTAACCCCGCAATCTGTGAGATGGCTGGCATGCGACAGATTCTTGAAATGGTTGAGTTTCAATGATGGGGGCATCTATTTCAAATAGATGGCCCTAAGGCTTATGCGGATGAAGTACAAAGCTTATTTTCTAGCCTTTTTCCCGTTGACACCGACCACATCTGTGCTTTGGTGAATGGAGTGGATATAGTGTTTGATGTAAAACTTCTTGGTGAAATTTTTAAAGTTCCTACAGCCGGTGTGTCCAGTGTAAAGGATATTTGTCAGTTCAACTTTAGAAATACCGTGGTAAAGAACAGCGCAAACCAGAAGGGGGATCAGATCCATAAGAAGGCGTTACTCCCTATCTATCAGCTACTTTTTGAGTTGGTCAACAAAGTTCTATTGCCTCGAGATGAGAGGAGGTCCGTGACCTCTAAGTCTGACCTGTTCTTAATGGAGCAACTGGACAGCTTTAGCCCTGTAATCGTGCTTGCTATTATGATTGAGCACATGCAAAAGGTAGCCACTTTCAAGGATGACAATCATGGCCTTCCCTACGGGTTTTTGCTTACCAGAGTATTTAACTTCTTTGCAGTGCCATTGGGGTAAGGCAAGGCGGGGACTAAGAAGCAAACTTTCTCACAGACTACATTGGAAAAATGCGAGTGCCTGGAAAAGAATGGGGGAGTAGGAAGTACATCAACCGTCTCACAGCTGATTAATGCTCAAAATAGTGCAATTGAGGAAATTCATCGGTTGAAGGCTATGAATGCTATCTTGGAAGGTCGGCAAGCCCAAGGGGTTCCGGCGTCAAATGATAAGGTAGCTCGTTTGGCAAAGGAGAATGTTGATCTCAGGGCACAAGTAGAGAACCTGAAAGCAGAACTGCTCAACGAGCAAAAGTCGGCCAATGCCCGAATATACCTTGTTCTCCAAACACTTGCTGCAGCCTCCAAGCCTTCTACTCCTAGTGCCTCCTAAGTATCCCGTCAGTGACCAGATTCTGGAAATGTTCTTCAATTTTTTATGTTTTTTTTGTTGTTTTGGCATTTTTTTTGTGGTTGGGATGAAACACTATTCCTCCTGCTTTAATAGTCCAATATTGCCTCTTGATTTTTAAGCAAAGGCATATCAAAGTTTTATCAATATAAATTCTATCCTCTTTTATTATATCAGTGCTTTACTTCTGTGTTTCTATTCTCTATCATGTTTGTGTGCACATATGTGGCATGAGTTATCTTGGCTAGACTTCTTTGTGTTATTCTTCTGATTGTGTCTTTTTAATGATGCCAAAAGGGAGAAAATAATAGTATAATATGACTGTCACACCTCCTTTTTGCGCGCCCGCCCCGAGGGGTAAAATGCGCGAGGGAGTTTTTCCAATTTAAGTGACAATATTCGAAATGGGATTATTTATTTATTTCAGAGTCGCCACTTGGAAAGGTTTGACTTTTGGTTTCCCAAGTCACCGGTTTATCTTAAATCCCAAATCGAGGAAATTTTCGACTTTTCAAATGAAGTCTGCGAACCAGAAATTCTAAGTAAGGAATTCTGTTGACCCGAGGGAAGGTGTTAGGCACCCTCGAATCCCGTGGTTCTAGCACGGTCGCTTAAATTGTTATAATGGCTAAATATCTGATTTAAATACATGTTATGACTTATGTGCTTTTATTAAGTTTAAACCGCTTTTATTATTATCATTTATTTTTTATAGAATTGCAACGTCGTGAAAATGTATCTCGAACTACGTCACAATCAATGCACCCGTAGTTGTTAACACATTTCGACTCCGTTGAGATTTGAATTTGGGTCACATAAAATGCGCACCCGAGTTTAGGAATGTAATTTAATTAAGTCGTGCCTAAAGAGTCTAACACGTTATTGTCTTCGAGGGAGGCAGTGAGATTCACTAAACAGTCCTTCCCAAATTCTAAGTATTTATTATGATCAATTATTGAGGGCCCCGCAATTTGCATTTTTTTATTTTTTTGGCGAGGCTCGTCTCAATATTTGAAAGGGTAAACCTACAGCGACTACATCTCTATTACATTCGTCTCTAAAAAATAGAAGGAGAAAATATATGCTAATCAAATTACATGCTTGGCCAATTCGGGCCTCTTGTTAGTTATTGGATTAATTGTTTACGAGGCGGGGAATCGTTTCGAGCCTTATTCCATGAGCGAGCATGCTTTTAATTCGCTAAAGGAGATTAATGTACAAGATTAATGAAAATGCTAAACTTACGCTACATGTTCTTCAAGTTCGAATTTAAACTAACTTATTTACACTAGATTAGCGGAGTTAACTACTAGAAACTGCTACTAATAGGATTCGAACATGGTTCTATAGACTGCCTAACGGAATCAGATTTAATAAAGTCATCTCGAATGATGAAAAAGAAACTATATTACTTTGGGCAAGATTAGAAACAGTACCTTATGTACAAAATATAACCAAAGATGGAGTCTAGTCATTGCTATACCAAATACTCATGCATTTTTACAAATTACATAAGTACATCATGTGTATAACTAAACAAACTTAGCCATTGTGAATCACAATAATTAAACCAACTGAGTTTTCAATTAGATACGAAACTCACTAATGTGTTCTCCATTGAGCTACAGACTAAAGAATTACACAATTTTAGCAACATTTATAAAGTTGTAAGTAAAGCAGCGACTGATAAAACTCCTTTGCATCTTTCATTTCATGCTTTTAACTGTTACAGCAGTATGAGATTCAAATGTGTACCTGGAAAGTGCTTACAATTGAAGAGGCAGAAAAGTCAGTAGAGCAGTAGTAGCACACACAAAGCAGCAGTACAGCAGGACTAGTAAAACCAATAACAACAGCAGCAGGAATCTCCATGAAAGAATAGAACCCAAAGAAGAGCTTGAAAAGTAGTGCTTAAAAGTCAACAGATAACTAGGCTGCCCGATAAATCCCAACAGTACAAGAAGATTGCTAAGATTGCAAGCAGAGACAATAAAACAGTAGTTTCTGATTTTGAATTTCTGAGCAAAAGACAAAACTGAAGTTCTTTGTTGTGAAACCTAAACTTTAAACACACTAAGGCCCTGGAAAATTCTTCTTTATGGTTTTTAAAACTCTTGCTCTCTTTCTGATTTCAGCACCCTCTCTTTTCTGATTTTTCAGAACTATCTCCTATTTTCAGAACTAATCTCTTTCTAATTTTCAGAACTAATGCCCTCAACTCTCTTCCCAGTTTTTTAGCTTCTGTCCCTCTCTCTTCTTATTTTCCCCTCTTAATTCTCTCCCCCTTTACTGATGGAAAACCCCCTCTATTTATAGCCTCAGCCCATTCCACAGCTTCTAAACCAACTGCCACCCCTCCCATGTTCTCTTTCTGTTTTCCCACTCACAGATTAAAAATAAAAACCCCCTCCCATGAGATTCCCCTGACAGGCCCTTTCTTTACTGCTAAAGTGACATGTCTTTATTAAAAACAGCAGACATGGGCAGTGTGGGCATGTCCTGACAGCACATGCTGTCCATTTCTACTCTAATTCCCTAACTTTTGACAAAACACATGTTGTTACTGGTTTCCAGCCATTAAAGGTACTCAATATGTCATTAATCCCACTATTGGTCAATTAATTCCATTAGTTGAATCAATGTTTTAATACTTTACTGTCAGCCCACTTGCCTTTAAGCTTTTCACAGCTTTTACAACCTTAAACTAACCCTGAATCCACTGATTATTAACCGTATTACCCTAAGCTTATCAAACTGAAAATCCAAACTAATGGGAGTTCAAATTCACAACTATCCTCACTGAGTTCCAGCCTTTGTACTGCAGCCAACAAACCATTCGCAGATAGTTTCAAATAATCAGTTAAACGAGAATGGTTCGATCAATCATATGAAGCTTATCAGAATTAGGGCATTTGAACATTCAGTCCTACGAGACTAATCGACGTCATTTATCTAATCGACTATACTAATTATAACGTGGAACAATTGGTCGATTAAACAAATAATACAAATGGGGCATCAAACTGTTCTCGACAATTTGCACGACACAGGAAAACTACAGGCATTATTGATTCGACGATATCAATCAAATTGAAATATGTATACCACTATACGGATTCAACATAACAGAATAAACAATCGACCAAATAAAAGGTTTTATGGAGATGGAGAACAACTGACAACAGAAATCCCAAAATAAACAAACAAACTAAATAAACATGCCGATAAACTAATCTAAACTAAAATAGACAACAAAAGGGAAAAGTGAACAAACCAGAAAAGCTTAAACACAGATGACCCAGGCCCGAGCTTGATTTGCCCATTTGAGGTCGAACAGATCTTAATCGAGGTGTTCTCTGACCGAGAACACTTCGATTAGGGTCTATTAGACCCCAAACTTCCGTTTAAATCTAAACACTCTCCAAAAATTCTTGTGTTCTAGGGTTCAAATCTTCAGGTTTGGGGTTTTGGGATTTGTGGGTAGATTCGGACCAAACCAAGCTTGGTTTGGTCACGAAGAAGGTCAAGGGGATACCTGGTATGAATTTGGGGTGGTTTGGCATAGGTCGAGGCCCGGCTCGAATCTTCAAATGAAGATTCGAGACGGTGGGGGAAAATTCGAGACCTAAGGCTAGCAGATCTATGTTCAGGGTGGTTTAGTGGTCCTAGGGTGTTGAGGTGGTGGTCACCAGCGTCATTGCCGCCGGGTTTACGGTGAAGGTGCACAGGGGTGGCTAGGGTTTGGGAGGTCTCGTGTTTGGGACGATGAAGGGGGGTGTTTGGATGGGGGCGTGGGGTAAGGTTTTGGGTTTATATAGTTAGTGAGTGATCAGATCCTGGTCGTTGGATGAAGCGAGATGAAGGGCCAGGATCTTTCAGCTGGTGAGGAACGGTGTCGTTTCAACTGCAAGGGGTTGGGTTGGTCCGGGGTTGAACGAGTCGGGTTTAAACAATGGGTATGGATATATGACGAGGGCCGTCAGATCAACTTGGTTTGGACGGCTGAGATGGATTGTTCTTGAAACGACGTAGTTTTGGTGCCAAACTACGTCGTTTGGTGGCCTGGGAGATGGGTCGCTTGGACCGGCTGCCTTGGGCTGCTTTTGGGCCTCAAATTTTCTTAAAGAAAACAAGCCCAATCCGATTTTTAAACCAATTTGCACTCTTTTCTTTTATTTTCTAATTTAAAACACAATACCTAATTAAAGTGAAATTAAACACCCATTAGTTAGCACTTAACACAATTATCACACACATATTAAAATATTCAAATAAGTAAAATCACACCATGGCGACAAATAGAATAAAATATGCATATATTTTTTTGTGATTTTCCTTTTAATAACCGAATTATGGTTTAATTACACACGACATATATTTTTTTCTGTATTTTTGTTTGATAAGACTAAATAAGAATGGACAAAACCACAAATAACTACCAAAAATGCCACGTAAGTTCCAAAAATCGTACAACAAGACCATTTGTTATTATTTTTTGATTTCTTTTGGAGTGATTATCGCGTAAACAAAAATCACGTGCTCACAGCTGCCCCTCTTTGTGCGAAAACACGAAGAGTTTCTGTACAAAGATAAAGTGAGCGGATATGCGCGATTTTTTTCTGTTTGACTACTCCGTGCGAAGCACATTTTGAAAAAAATTGACCGAATCTTTGCTTCAAAGATTTCTTATATATCCTGGGCTAAACAGGAATTAGGTAGATGTAGTTCGGGAAACTTTGGTATCTGGGACTACCATTGGATTGCAATGCTTGTTGTTACTGCTGTTGTTGTTACCACTACTGCTTTACTGACCTCCTTATTACAACCAAAGGAAAATTGAAACTGAACTAACTATGTATGCCTATCAACCGCTAGTTACAAGATTCCTATCTATGATTCTTTTTCAACTTGATCTTGGGTCTTAGCTGATTCTGCTTGTAGACTTCGATCCGAATCTTGATGCTTGCAAGTTGTAGGCGCCTGTTTATTTCTGCGATATTGAGTGAGACGGGATTGGCAGAACTCGGGACCTTGATAAAATCTTGGAGCGATCCGCCCTTTGTTTGTTCCAATATCTTCGAACATCTTCTTTTTGTCCTTTTCTTCTTTTCTTTATTCTGGATTGAGACTCATCCCGTGGGTTGTCTCGATTCATGCGCCTCGAGGTCAGACCTGCTGAGACAAACAAAACAAACGAACGAAATTTTTCTACCCCAGTTTCACTAGGAAAATTTCGTGAATTAATCGCCATAACAACTTATAGAATATGATGAGGGGATTGGAAAACTTTAGTCTACAAAACGCAACTCAGGGATTGGAGTCCTAATGTCGCTATAAGGTAAAAACGCTCAGTTCAGGGATTGGATCCCTGATGCTGGCTGAATGGAAAAGTGCTCAACTCGGGGATTGGAGCCCTGATGTCGGCTGACAGAAAATAAACGCTTAGTTCAGGGGTGGAGCCCTAATGCTGGCTAACAGAACAATGCTCAGTTCAGGGTTGGAGCCCTAATGCTGGCTAACAGAAAAATGCTCAGATCAGGGTTGGAGCCCTAATGCTGGCTAACAGAAAAATGCTCAGTTCAGCGTTGGAGCCCTAATGCTGGCTAACAGAAAAAATGCTCAGTTCAGTGTTGGAGCCATAATGCTGGCTAAACAGAAAAATGCTCAGTTCAGGGTTGGAGCCCTAATGCTGGCTAACAGAAAAAATGCTCAGTTCAGGGTTGGAGCCCTAATGCTGGCTAACAGAAAAATGCTCAGTTCAGGGTTGGAGCCCTAATACTGGCTAAATGGAAAATGCTCAGTTCAGGGTTGGAGCCCTAATGCTGGCTAAATGGAAAATGCTCAGTTTAGGGTTGGATCCCTAATGCTGGCTAACAGAAAAATGCTCAGTTCAGGGTTGGATCCCTAATGCTGGCTAACAGAAAAATGCCCAGTTCAGGGGTCGGAGCCCTAATGCTGGCTAAATGGAAAAATGCTCAGTTCAGGGTTGGAGCCCTAATGCTGGCTAACAGAAAAATGCTCAGTTCAGGGTTGGAGCCCTAATGCTGGCTAACAGAAAAATGCTCAGTTCAGGGGTCGGAGCCCTAATGCTGGCTAACAAAAAAAATGTTCAGTTCAGGATTGGAGCCCTAATGCTGGCTAACAGAAAAATGCTCAGTTCAAGGGTCGGAGCCCTAATGCTGGCTAACAGAAAAAATGCTCAGTTCAGGGTTGGAGCCCTAATGCTGGCTAACAGAAAAATGCTCAGTTCAGGGTTGGAGCCCTAATGCTGGCTAACAGAAAAATGCTCAGTTCAGGGTTGGAGCCCTAATGCTGGCTAAATGTAAAATGCTCAATTCAGGGTTGGAGCCCTAATGCTGGCTAACAGAAAAATGCTCAGTTCAGGGTTAGAGTCCTAATGCTGGCTAACAGAAAAATGCTCAGTTCAAGGTTGGAGCCCTAATGCTGGCTAAATGGAAAAATGCTCAGTTCAGGGTTGGAGCCCTAATGCTGGCTAAATGTAAAATGCTCGTGATTCTAACTGACCCTTTTTTTTAGTTTTCTTCTTTTAGTAAAACGTAAAAGAGAATTTTGGGGAAACTTCCCTTTTGAGTGGATTCCTTATTGCCAAGCCGTTTCTTGCACTCATGTATTTCTTTTCTTTTTGGGCGACACCTACTTCTTGCATGGTTGCCTTGGATCACACCTATTTCAATTCTCCAAACAAAGAACAATTGTCAGTTTGGAAATGGTGGTTGGTTCGGTGACCTTGATTGTTCCAATTGCTTTGTCGCGTCCTTATTTATATTGAGAAACTCTACCATCGATTGGATTCAGCGGTGAAACCCCTTTGGACTGCCCAGACTCGCGTTTCCAGATTTTGTGATGATTTGCCCGTGTGAGGCTTTGATTCTTCCATCCCGCTCTGCTTGGGGATTTTTAGTGGGGATTTTTATTGGGGAGACTCTTTGGGGCTTTGTACAAGGAAAACTCGTCGGGGATTAGCTGGGGCAGACTCTTTGGGGAATTTTTACAAAGGGAGGCTCTGTGGGGATTTTTACAAAGGGGGGCCCTGTAGGGATTTGTATAAAGGGAGGCCCTGTGGGGATTTGTACAAAGGGGGACCCTGTGGGGTGGCTTTACTTCGAATGCATCCAACATCATGATCCATCGTGTTTGGACAAACGTACCACTGAAGCGGGGTATTTACTTCTTACGAAACGGAACTCCGTGAAACCGGTCCTGCCACCTATTCTTTCCAGTATATCTGGAACTTGGAGTTAAAATGAAAGGGATTCAAAGAAAAGTAAAACAAAGAACAGAGAAAGAAAATTTTAGAAGAGAAGTGTCCCTTTCGGGACAAGAAAGACTTATCTGAGGGAAACATGCTGACTTTAAATTGACATGACATGCTTTTTGGACTGGACGCCCGACCTTCATGAACTTGTATTTCCCCATGAACCAAAAGCGGAACTATGTTTCCCAACCGGTGGAACTTTGCCAAGACTTCCTGAGGTGGAATCATCCTTTCGGCCGACAGCGCCCTTTGCGGGTTTTCGCTAGTCGACCTCTCTCATTTCTCTTCTTGTTGTCGCTTGATAGAACTCTTTGCAAGTTTTAACTAAACAAGCTCTCTCTCATTTTGGTTTCTCTACTCTCGTCGCCTCACGGTGCCCGAAGGTTTTCACCGACAAGACTCTCTCATTTTATTTCTCTCAATTCTGAATGTACTGGCCCCAAATCATGATATCTCTTGGCTCCCCCTATTTTGGTGATTGATCCGAAGGACTTGTGCTTGGTAAAAGAATTGTAGATGAAACTACAACTTCTAAGCCGTTTGATGTGCCCCGGTTTCAATTTCAGGGTAAATTGGATTTTATTTTGGTGTGACTGAACCCCAGAGAGAGGCTGCCTACGTATCCTTTCGGAATCAAGTCAGACGTAGTTCAGGCTCAATCAATGTTTTGTTTTGTTTTATTTTGTTTTTCTTTTTTTTCTTTTTTTTTCTTTTTTTTTTCTTTTTTTTTTGATAGGTAGCCAAAGAAATGTAACCGGCTCAAAGGGCTTGTAGAGAGAGTTGATAGTGTTTGGGGTAGTGGGAATAAAACCTTCATCATCTCAAATGTGTCAGGACCACTGGAGTATAACTCAGACATAGTACCTTTTGACTGCATCCGCATTCACTGCTGTTTCAGGATCATTTCCTTCAATATCACCTAGATACAACGCTCCTCTCGGCAATATCTTCATGATGATGTATGGGCCTTTCCAATTTGGAGCAAATTTTCCTTTCGCTTCCTGGTGATGTGGCAGAATGCGCCTCAGTACCAGTTGACCCACTTCGAAATTCCTGGGTCGGACTTTCTTGTTGTAAGCATGGGCCATTCTTTGTTAGTACAACTGCCCGTGACAAACCGCATCCATTCGTTTCTCATCAATCAAAGTCAACTGCTCCAATCGAGTCTTAACCCACTCGCTATCTTCAATTTCTGCTTCGACAATGGTTCGGAGCGAAGGAATTTCTACCTCTGCTGGTATCATAGCCTCGGTCCCATAAACCAAAAGGGGTTGCTCCTACTGACGTGCGTACCGTAGTGCGATATCCCAACAATGCAAAGGGTAACTCTTCATGCCACTGTCGGGAACTCTGGATCGTCTTCCTCAAGATCTTCTTGATGTTCTTGTTTGCTGCTTCCACAGCGCCATTGGCCTTGGGCCGATAAGGAGTGGAATTCCTATGCGTTATTTTGAACTGTTCGCATACATCCCCCATCAATTGACTATTCAGGTTTGCCGCGTTATCTGTGATGATAGTCGCAGGAATACCAAAACGACAAATAAGATTTGAATGCACAAAATCCACTACAGCCTTTTTAGTGACTGACTTGAGAGTGACAGCTTCCACCCATTTTGTGAAGTAGTCGATAGCAACCAATATAAATCTGTGTCCATTTGAGGCCTTCGGCTCGATCGGACCAATGACGTCCATACCCCAAGCAACGAATGGCCAAGGTGCAGACATGGGATGCAGTTCTGTGGGGGGGCGCATGAATCAAATCATCGTGCACCTGACACTGATGTCACTTTCGAACGAAGCTAAAACAGTCATTTTCCATGGTCATCCAGTAATAACCTGCTCGAAAGATTTTCTTTGCCAAAACATACCCGTTTATGTGGGGACCGCACACTCCTGCGTGTACTTCATGTATGATCCTTCCCGCCTCTTCGGCGTCAACACATCTTAGCAGATTGAGGTCCGGGGTCCTTTTATACAATACCTCGCCGCTCAAAAAGAAACCTCATGCATGCCGCCTGATAGTCCTCTTCTGATCTCCGGTAGCATGTTCGGGGTATTCTTGTGTCTTTAAGAACCTCTTGATATCATGGTACCATGGCTGTGCACACGATCCTGCCTCGATTACATTGCAGTAACCGTGTCTTTCCCTGATTTGGATTTCCAAGGGATCAACGTGGGCGTTGCCTGGGTAGGGTAGCATTGAAGCCAAGGTAGCAAGTGCATCCGCTAGTTCATTGTGACACCGCGGGATATACCTGAACTCTATTGATTTAAAATGCTTGTCGAGGTCCTCCACGTGCTGTCGGTAAGGAATAAGCTTGATATCCCGAGTTTCCCATTCACCTTGGGCTTGCCGGATAATCAGGTCAGAATCTCCCATAATCAATAAATCTTCAACATCTTGATCGATCGCCATATGCATGCCCATGATGCAGGCTTCATATTCAGCTGTATTGTTCGTGCAAAAGAAGCGCAGTCTAGCTGTAGCAGGATAGTGCTGACCAGAGGGTGAGATCAAAATTGCCCCAATTCCTACACCTTTGGCATTTACGGCCCCGTCAAAGAACATCTTCCAAACATGAGCATTTTCTGAGACTACTTCTACGGTGTTTATTTCTTAATCCGGAAAATAAGTACTCAACGGTTGGTATTCTTCATCAACCGGGTTTTCGGCCAAATGATCTGCTAACGCCTGGGCTTTCATTGTCGTGCGGGTGACATAGACTATGTCAAATTCAGTAAGCAAGATTTGCCACTTGGCCAATCTTCCAGTAGGCATTGGTTTCTGAAATATATACTTCAAAGGATCCAGCCTGCTTATGAGGTAAGTAGTGTGAGCTTGGAGATAATGTCTCAATTTTTTAGCGACCCACGTCAAAGCACAACACGTTCTTTCCAACAGATTGTACTTGGCCTCGTAGCCGGTGAATTTCTTGCTCAAGTAGTAGATCGCTTGCTCCTTCTTTCCGGTTATGTCATGTTGCCCGAGGACGCAACCGAAAGAATTTTCCAAGACTGTCATATACAAGAACAGGGGTCTCTCTGGCTCTGGCGGGACCAAAACTGGGGGATTTGAAAAATATTCTTTGATTTTGTCAAAAGATTCTTGACACTCAGCCGTCCATTTGATCGCTGCATCTTTCCTCAATAGCTTAAATATGGGCTCACACGTGCTAGTCAGCTGGGCAATGAATCGACTGATGTAGTTTAACCTGCCCAATAGACTCATCACGTCTTTCTTTGTTCTTGGGGGAGGTAGATCTCTGATAGATTTTATCTTTGTTGGATCTAATTCGATACCTCTCCTGCTTACTATGAAACCCAAAAGCTTGCCTGATGGGACTCTGAAAGCGCATTTGGCTGGGTTCAGCTTCAAGTCGTACTTCCTTAGTCTCTCGAAGAATTTCCTCAAGTCTTGGATATGATTGTCCCGCGTCCTGGACTTGACTATCACGTCGTCCACATACACCTCTATTTCTTGATGCATCATGTCATTAAAAATGACAGTCATGGCCCTCATGTAAGTTGCCCCAGCATTCTTCAGACCAAATGGTATAACCCGATAACAGTAAGTGCCCCAAGGTGTAGTGAAAGCAGTCTTCTCGGCGTCTTCTTCATCCATCAACACCTGATGATACCCAGCGTAACAATCTACGAAAGACTGTATCTCATGTTTGGCGCAATTGTCAACAAGGATGTGGATGTTGGGCAATGGGAATTGTCTTTGGGACTCGCCCTATTCAAGTCTCGATAATCCACACATACCCGAGTCTTCCCATCTACTTTCGGCACTGGAACTACATTCGCCAACCACATGGTGTACTGGACTACCCGAATCACTCCTATTTTCAGCTGCTTGGTGATCTCTTCTTTAATTTTGTCACTGACATCAGTTTTGAACTTTCTTTGCCTTTGTTGAACTGGAGGACAATCAGGGTGAATTGGCAATTTATGCACCACTAGATCAACACCTAATCCTGGCATGTCATCGTATGACCAAGCAAACACATCTTTAAATTCAAAAAGGAGTTGAATTATCGCATCTCACGTTTTCTCGTCCGTGTGAATGCTTATTTTGGTCTCTCGGATTTCTTCAGGAGTTCCCAAATTAACCGGTTCAGTGTCATTCAGATTCGGCTTAGGTTTATTCTCAAAGTGTTCCAATTCTCGGTTTATTTCCCTAAAAGCCTCTTCTTCGTCATATTCTGGTTCTTGGTTCATTATTTCACAATTAAATAGCTCATTGTGATTTGGGCGTGAAGTCCACAAGCATGTTATATTATTTAAAGCCGCATTATTATAACTGAAAGAAAAGATAAAGGAAAAATAACAAAAATCAGAACAAAGGAAAAATGAGAAAACAATGATTTTTATTTTCTTGGAATTTGGAAGATAACAATGTTTATAACTCAGGAATTCAAAACAACAATTGAAGGGAAAAACATCCAAGTTATATCCTGGGGATAACTCGTAATGCAGGAAGGGTGGCAGGACAGGTCTACCCAGACTCCTGTCTAGTAGGGAATGGCGAAGCCTCCCAGTTTCGAAGCTTGGCGTTCGGCCCCACATATAGCATCTCAGCGGTGCTGGTGCCTTCTCCCGGTTGAACCATGTGAGCTTCGTAGAGCATTCCTCTCATTGCCCCACATATCTCCTCGATCACTTCGGCCGTGAAAACCTCATCGTCTTCTTCTTCGATGTATTTTGGTCCGACGAAAGTTTCATATAAATTCGGCAATGGCCGAGGCAGTTTCCAACCCTCATTTTTCCTCTTCTTTGCCCACTCTTCATCTTTTGGAGTGGGTTGAAAACCTATCCCAAAAAGTTTCTTGGTGGAAGGCAAGGTGATGGGTTCCGTTATTCCTTGCAGTGTTCGTCCGAGCCCTTTCCCTGGCCTGAATCCATGTCGGATCATTTCTTTAGCCACTATGATTGAGGCGTTGGACAAGAAAGGCTGGAGGCAAGGTCTTCCTTCTTCATACTGCTCTGCTAGCACAACTTCGAAAGCCTGATAAACCGTGTGCTCTCTCCCTTCCCTTGGTTCAAGATATGGGATGGATGGGTCCCGATAAATAGATTATTCGTCTTCTCCGTGGACCACAATTTCCCGGTCTTCGTACTCAAACTTCACCATTTGGTGAAGAGTGGAAGGCACAGCCCCTGCCGCATGAATCCAAGGTCTGCCGAGGAGAAAATTGTAAGACGTATCCATGTCAAGCACCTGGAAAGTTATTTCAAACTCCACTGGTCCTATAGTCAACACCAAGTCTATTTCCCCGAGGGTATCCCTCTTGACGCCATCAAAAGCCCTTACGCAGACATTATTGGGGCGGATTCTTCCGGTCCCAATTTCCATTCTCTGCAGTGTGGAGAGCGGACAAATGTCAACACCTGAACCTCCATCCAACATTACCCGCTTGACGTAGTAGTCCTCGCATTTAACTGTCAGATGTAAGGCTTTGTTATGAGCTGCTCCCTCTGGAGGTAAGTCGTTCTTGCTGAAAGAAACCTGGTTAACGGCGAAGAACCTCTCCGTCATCCGTTCCAGTTGTTCGACTGAGGTTTCAACTGGTACGTATGCTTCGTTCAGGGTCTTGAGCAAGATCCTTTGGTGTTCAGCCGACCTCATCAGCAGTGATAGCACGGAAACTTGCTCGGGGCACTTGCGTAGTTGATCTACCACTTCGTAGTCTGGCATTTTCATCTTTTGGAAGAAAACTTCCGCTTCTTCAACGCTTACAGGCTTCTTGGGTGGGAAGCGTCTCCGTGTGGCGTTGTTTAACTCTTGAGTGTTCGAATACCTTTTAATGAAAGTATTGTCCAGAAGTTCTCCCGTGACTTCTCTACCTTTGTACGTAACCAACGTTCTTTGATAGTTCCACGGTATTGTGGACGGGTTTGTCATCGGCTTTTGTGGCACGCGTCCGATAATCACTGGCTCATTCAGCCGATGTGGTTGAATCGTCCCCCAGACCACATAGGCCCCTTTTGGTACGTACATTGGTTTTGCCCTTTTGACCTCGAAACTCTACGGCTTCTCTGCTCGACCTCATGGAACATAAAGAACTTCATTCCTCACAGGCACCATCGTCACTGTCTTTTCCTCGCCCTTCTCTTTGGGCTCAACCTTGATAGCACTGTCCTTCTTTTCCCCTTTCTCTAGCTTCGGGGTGGTTTTAGGCCTTTTCCCTGCATCGACGATGGCGATTATAGCTTTTAAAGCAGGATCAAATTCTTTGTCCTCGCAAATTATTCCAATCAGTGGCCCGTTATTGTGAGCGGGCAACGGATTGTTAGTCACATTTGGGACCTCCTCGTCCCTTAGTACTATTTTCCTCTGCTCTATTAAATTCTCGACTACCCTTCTCAAAGCCCAGCAGTCATTTGTATTGTGCCCTTCCGCTCCTGAATGATAGGCGCACCTAACACCGGCTTTGTAAGTAGGTGATGCCGGATTGTGCCTTGTCTGAGGGACTGGCTGCAGGAAACCCAACTGGACTAGCTTTGGGAACAAAGTAGAATATGGTTCACCGATGGGTGTGAAGTCCGTCTTCTAGGTGGTTCTTGAGGGCGGAAGTTATTTTGAGGAGGCTGTGGATTATAGTGGTTGTGGTAGGGAGGCTGATTTCTGGGAGGTGGAGCTTGGCCTCGATTGGCTTGCTGTGGCGGATGGACATAGGGCTGGGTATTCATGACCATGTAGGGTTGAGGAGCATATGTCACATTTTGGTGGGGGTAGTAGTGTTGTGGGGTTCTTTCTGGAAAATGGGGCCTGAGAGGTTGCCCTTATGGCTGCCTGACTTAAGATTCTACCCGTTTTCAAACCGTTCTCCACCATCTCCCGGATCTTGATTGCTTCCGCGAAAGGCTTTCCCATGGCTGACATCATATTCTGGAAATAGTCTGATTCTTGAGCCTGGAGAAAAGTAGTGACCATTTCTATCTCGTCCATGGGAGGTTTTACCCTCGATACCTGCTCGCGCCACTTAATAGCATATTCTCTGAAGCTTTCTGAAGGTTTCTTCTTCAAGTTTGACAGAGAATTTCGGTCTGGTGCAATGTCGATGTTATACTGGAATTGTCTCACAAAATCTCTGGCGAGATTATCCCATATATGTCATCGAGATATGTCTTGGTATACCATTCTGAGGCTATTCCTACCAGACTTTCCCTGAAGTATGCCATTAGCAATTCCTCTTTGCCGTCGGCTCCCCGTAACTGGTTGCAATACTTCTTGAGATGAGCAATGGGGTCGTCGTGCCCGTCATACTTCTCAAATTTTGGGGTTTTGAAACCCACGGGTAGGTGCACGTGGGGGAACATGCATAGATCGGTATATGAGACGTTCTTCTGTCCGCTCAAACCTTGCATGTTTTTCAAACTCTGCTCAAGGCTCCTCATTCTTTTTGCCATCTCATCTTGTTCAGCAGTTTTGGGGTTTTGATCCTGCCCAGGTGCAAACTCGTATTGAGGCTATTGAGGATGAGCGCTGGTGGTGAACCGAGTCGGTTCCAGTGAGAAGGTTGGTGCATGGAATGTGAATGAGGATGAGTCAAAATTTGGCTTGTGTGTAGCAGGCTGTGCCACGATCGGACGGGGAGGTGCAGTGAATACGTTCGTAGCTACATCTGTTGTTGACATCCGGGGATAAGAATCAGAGGGCGATCCAGCAAAGAAGGCCGAAATGGCTGGGTACCCGAATGGGGTAGCCGGATAGCTTATGGGGACGTTGGAAGTCCCACTTATCCTGGAGAACAACTCAGGGAACCTAGGGATAACACTTGGTGGCTCTTTTCCATTATTCCAGTCATCCAACATTTCCAACATGCGGAGCCGCAGGACTCTATTTTCCTCCGCAGTTGCGGATTCGGGCGTGAGGACGGCCGAGATTGAACTCTCCTCAGAAACAGGAACTGTCGGCAAAGGAATTTCTGAAGACATTTCTATGCTTCCCTTTGATCTTGTGAAGTAAGTGTGAGTACCCCCTCTTGACTTAACAACAGGTAATTGAACACTCCCTTTCGACCTCGTGAAGTATGAATGTAAGGCCAGACCTTCACCAAACCAACCGCCTTTTCTAAAACCTGGAAGGACTCAACGACAAACGAACGGTTAGTTCGAAACAAATAACAGATAGGTAATCTCACGTTGGGGCATGATGTACCTATACAGTTAAGTGAATTCCTACATGTTTGCAACAAAGGCATGCGTCATTCCGGCTTCTTTTTAGGCTTCCCCTTTATTGTTGTTTTTTTTCTTTCATTTTTCTTTCTTTCTCTTTTTTTATTACTGTTTTCAATATTTGCAGTTAAAATGTGACCGGATCCGATGAGGATTGCCTACGTATCACGATATCGTGTGAATCAGATCATTACGTAGTTCAAACAGATGAGTGTAAAAGAAGCACACATTTTATTACTGAACGATCGATTACAAACAAACACTCTCGAACAAGGAAAATAACAAGCCCTGAAAAAGGTACAGACTCAACAGACTAATACACCTCGATGCAAAAGACGGACATACTAGACCTATGAATACATTAAGGTTTCGAGAATCGGCGCCCGCGGGGCATCGTTCGGCCTCGCCGCGGTCCTAGGTGTGAGATCCCTTTCAAGTTGTTCCAGCTCATGCATGGTCTGCTTGACATAACCCATCACTACCAAGAGAACGGTAATGCTGGTCATGTTTTCACACCATAGACACCGTCTGATGATGGCGTGGGCAATGGTCCTGATCTTATCTCTGGTTTACTTCTTCTCTATGAGCAGGCGTTTTATCTGATCACTGCACGTTTTTAAAACCTGAGAATCCTGCATATGCTGATTCTTCAGTTGCCGCACTTCTACCTTCATTTGGGCCAACAAGTCGTAACAGTATCTGCTCTCAATTTGGAAATCCTCGGCCTGCTTAACTGCTTTAACCTCAAGCGTAGCCATCTCTCTCTTCATTTTGGAAACAGTTTTCTCGTGGTCGCGATTCAATTGATTCAAGTATCGGCGATGCTTATCTGCTCTTATACCCCACTGTACCTTGAGCTCTGCCATGATGTTTTCATACTCTTCTAAACCATCTCGCCATTCCCTGACTTCACTTTTCAACCCTTTTATCAACTGCTCGTCTGATCGACTCCTTGGTTGTTTATCAAGAGCCAATCTCAATTTATGGATTTGGGCCCTAAGTTCTTCATTTTCTTGGGTCAATCTATTCTTTTCGCCTCGATCCGCAGCGATTTGCATACTGTTATTGAATTTCAGACTGTCAACCTGTTGCTTCAAATCACCGATCTCTGCCCGATACCCCTTTTCCTTTGCTAACCAGTTCCATTGCTCTTGGGATGACTCAACGAAATCTTTGAGATGAGGTCTTTTAGCTGGTCTCTCGCAGGACGTGTCACCTCTAAACCAAGCGTGATACCCCGTAGCAACTTCCCCTTTAGTCGTATCCCTCACACAAGTGTTTGCTGTCAGATGTTGGCACTCACTCCAGATTTGGCGAACTTCTTCTTCGGGGAAACGACCGTCCGAACTGATTTCAATCACTTGGGTACTCAAGTCTTCATCTTTCGGCACTACTTGATACCTCCCAAGTTGCCTCAAAACCCGATACGGTGCATAGGGTTGGATGCTTTTAAGTCCCATCATCAGAAAGTGGGGCTTGGTTGCCGGCATGTATATGATTTCCTCAACAGGCAACCATCCGAGCGTCCACTGGATTTGGTTGGCAGTGAGAGTTCGGAAAAATGACGTCCAAGCTGTGACTCCCTCGGGTAGACTAAACCCTTTGATTCTTGTGTAGAATTCTCCAATACAAGTTTTCTCGGGCGAACCGTAACCCAAGAGCGGGGAGCGGTGGAATAAATGATCGGTCATCCACATTTGCAACAATAGGTTACATCCTTCGAAAAAGTCGCCCCTGGCTCGGCAAGCAGTGAGAGCCCGGAAGATGTCAGCCATAATCATAGGCGCCAGAGTACTTTTATCTTGGGTGAGCAAGGTACTGACGACCCCAATTACTTTTAGATCGATGTTTCCGTCTTTCCTTGGGAACACTATAAGACCCAAAAAAGCTGTCATAAACGCTACCAGCCTGTGTTCGTCCCACTTTTGTTGGTTACCTCTACTGCATAGTTTGAAGTCTGGCTTATTGAACCCGCCCACGTGGCCGTATCTAGCATATATGAGGTGGAGACTGCAGAAACCTTTGGCAAAATCTGGGTGGTGAAATGTTCGGTGTATTTTTAGGAAATCCAGAAACCGGTGTACCGTGACGGCCCTAGGTGCAATCAAGTACTTGAACCTTAACGGAGCTTCATCACTTCCGATGTATCCCGCTATTTCTTCCAATGTCGGGGTGAGCTCAAAGTCCGAGAAATGAAATACATTGTGTGCTGAATCCCAACAAGTGACCAATGATCTGATAATATCACCCCGAGGCTGAATGTCTAGTAAATCCAGGAGATCTTTCAGATACTTCTTTACTTTGTCTTGCCCTTCCTTGCCTAAGTTATTCCACCATAATCACAACTCAAAAGGGATCTTTGTCATTATTGAAAAGGGTTTGTTTTGTATTGTGCTCATCCTGCACATTTATTAAGGTGATTATGCCAACGAAAAACTTTCATTAGACTCAAAAAATAAAACTATCTATTTTTTTTTCAAGATTTTGTTTTCAAAATGATGGACTCGGTTTTCGAATGCGGCCTTTTAGCACTTCGGGAACGAAGATTTTAAGGCTGCAAGGATCACCCGGTCAAAATCAAAAAACAATGACCAAAGATGACCGTTTATGCAATGTCAGCCTTCCGCCGTCCCTTTGGGGAACATTCGGCTGTTTTTGACAACAAGAGCATCACTTGATTTATTTATTTATTTCTTTCTTTTTTTTATTATTTAGAGTGATGACCCGATATTGGGAACATGGCCTCGCATATCCTCGGGGACGAGGATCCTAAGGCCATTGAGCCACTTGGTCAAAAGAAATTTAAAAAAATGACCAAAATGGCTGTTTGTGCAAAGTCAGCCTTCCGGCGTCTCTTTCGGGAACATTTGGCTATTCTTGACAAAACGGCATCACCCGACTCATAAATAAAAATTCTGATATTTTGGCTATTTCTGAAAAAAGGGAGGTTGGACCCGATGAGGGTTGCCTACGTATCTCGCACCTTGTGAGAATCAAACCGGCGTAGTTCGGGCTGGATCAAGCGTAGAGTAAATAAACTAAACCCCTCCTGAATACACTCTTTTTTAGAAAGAAAAAATATTTTCTGGATTTTTATATATTTATTTTTTTTTATTATTTTTTTGAAAAGAGATAAAGACTAAAAAAAATCTTTTTTAGGGAAGCATTTGGACTATTAGTCTGAATTTATAAAAGAGACACTACAACAGAAACAACATTTTTTGAATTTTTCCCTTTTTTTAAATAAATATTTTTTTTTGGATTTTGAAAGTGATTAAAGGAATAAATCGACTAAAAGACAAATTTTTGTTTTCATTTTTTAGAAAATTCCGGCGAGGTTTCGACACTACTTGGACATTGGTTTTATTTTCCAAAAATAGGTTATTATCTCCCCTGCGCTGCTATTTTTCTTTTTCTTTTTTTAGAAACCGGTCAGCATGCAGATCTGAAGCAAATAAATGCGCAAAACAAACGGGATGCAGCAGGATGGTCTTTCATTTCAGGTTGCCTGTCCTAGACGGACTCAACCCCTGTGTTGAGTCCCCTATGTCAAATTCAACATGATGCAAATAAGCGTTCTTACTAGGGATCCGACATGAAGTCATGTTATTTTATGTTCAAAATCTGAGTCGGTGTTCTAGACTGTGTACCCGAGCGGACAACTCAAGTCGAGGAGGGAGCAACTTACCGGGAACCAAAAGGCCATCCGGCTTCGTAACTTGTCCGAGCCTCTTTTTTTATTTCAGGGTATGACACTAACAGAATAGGGAGTCTCAACCAGTAAGCACATCCCCGGAGGTGAAGAGAGAAGGGTTCGACATAGTTTATATATACAGTCAAATAATATCAAAGCGGTAAAAGACAACATTTAGCACGTTATGCCAAAACACGTAATAAAGATCAGATAATAAAGCCAAATATAACAATTATTCTAAGCTCGAATTCTTGAACCCTGAACCAAAGGTTCTGGGTTAAATCCCCAGCAGAGTCGCCAGAGCTGTCACACCTCCTTTTTGCGCGCCCGCCCCGAGGGGTAAAATGCGCGAGGGAGTTTTTCCAATTTAAGTGACAATATTCGAAATGAGATTATTTATTTATTTCAGAGTCGCCACTTGGGAAAGGTTTGGCTTTTGGTGTCCCAAGTCACCGGTTTATCTTGAATCCCAAATCGAGGAAATTTTTGACTTTCCAAATGAAGTCTGCGAACCATAAATTCTAAGTAAGGAATTCTGTTGACCCGAGGGAAGGTGTTAGGCACCCTCGAATCCCGTGGTTCTAGCATAGTCGCTTAGATTGTTATAATGGCTAAATATCTGATTTAAATACATGTTATGACTTATGTGCTTTTATTAAGTTTAAACCACTTTTATTATTATCATTTATTTTTTATAAAATTGCAACGTCATGAAAATGTATCTCGAACTACGTCACAATCAATGCACCCATAGTTGTTAACACATTTCGACTCCGTTGAGATTTAAATTTGGGTCACATAAAATGCGCACCCGAGTTTAGGAATGTAATTTAATTAAGTCGTGCCTAAAGAGTCTAACACGTTATTGTCTTCGAGGGAGGCAGTGAAATTCACTAAACAGTCCTTCCCAAATTCCAAGTATTTATTATGATCAATTATTGAGGGCCCCGCGATTTGCATTTTTTTATTTTTTTGGCGAGGCTCGTCTCATTATTTGAAAGGGTAAACCTACATCGACTACATCTCTATTACATTTGTCTCTAAAAAATAGGAGAAAATATATACTAATCAAATTACATGCTTGGCCAATTCGGGCCTCTTGTTAGTTATTGGATTAATTGTTTACGAGGCGGGGAATCGTTTCGAGCCTTATTCCATGAGCGAGCATGCTTTTAATTCGCTAAAGGAGATTAACGTACAAGATTAATGAAAATGCTAAACTTACGCTACATGTTCTTCAAGTTCGAATTTAAACTAACTTATTTACACTAGATTAGCGGAGTTAACTACTAGAAACTGCTACTAATAGGATTCGAACATGGTTCTATAGACTGCCTAACGGAATCAGATTTAATAAAGTCAGCTCGAATGATGAAAAAGAAACTATATTACTTTGGGCAAGATTAGAAACAGTACCTTATGTACAAAATATAACCAAAGATGGAGTCTAGTCATTGCTATACCAAATACTCATGCATTTTTACAAATTACATAAGTACATCATGCGTACAACTAAACAAACTTAGCCATTGTGAATCACAATAATTAAACCAACTGAGCTTTCAATTAGATACGAAACTCACTAATGTGTTCTCTATTGAGCTACAGACTAAAGAATTACACAATTTTAGCAACATTTATAAAGCTGTAAGTAAAGCAGCGACTGATAAAACTCATTTGCATCTTTCATTTCATGCTTTTAACTGTTACAACAGTATGAGATTCAAATGTGTACCTGGAAAGTGCTTACAATTGAAGAGGCAGAAAAGTTAGTAGAGCAGTAGTAGCACACACAAAGCAACAGTACAACAGGACTAGTAAAACCAATAACAACAGCAGCAGGAATCTCTAGGAAAGAATAGAACCCAAAGAAGAGCTTGAAAAGTAGTGCTTAAAAGTCAACAGATAACTAGGCTGCCCGATAAATCCCAACAGTACAAGAAGATTGCTAAGATTGCAAGCAGAGACAATAAAACAGTAGTTTCTGATTTTGAATTTCTGAGCAGAAGACAAAACTGAAGTTCTTTGTTGTGAAACCTAAACTTTAAACACACTAAGGCCCTGGAAAATTCTTCTTTATGGTTTTTAAAACTCTTGCTCTCTTTCTGATTTCAGCACCCTCTCTTTTCTGATTTTTCAGAACTATCTCCTATTTTCAGAACTAATCTCTTTCTAATTTTCAGAACTAATGCCCTCAACTCTCTTCCCAGTTTTTTAGCTTCTGTCCCTCTCTCTTCTTATTTTCCCCTCTTAATTCTCTCCCCCTTAACTGATGGAAAAAACCCTCTATTTATTGCCTCAGCCCATTCCACAGCCTCTAAACCAACTGCCACCCCTCCCATGTTCTCTTTCTGTTTTTCCACTCACAGATTAAAAATAAAACCCCCCTCCCATGAGATTCCCCTGAAAGGCCCTTTCTTTACTGCTAAAGTGGCCTGTCTTTATTAAAAACAGCAGACATGGGCAGTGTGGGCATGTCCTGACAGCACATGCTGTCCATTTCTACTCTAATTCCCTAACTTTAACAAAACACATGTTGTTACTGGTTTCCAGCCATTAAAGGTACTCAATATGTCATTAATCCCACTATTGGTCAATTAATTCCATTAGTTGAATCAATGTTTTAATACTTTACTGTCAGCCCACTTGCCTTTAAGCTTTTCACAGCTTTTACAACCTTAAACTAACCCTGAATCCACTGATTATTAACCGTATTACCCTAAGCTTATCAAACTGAAAATCCAAACTAATGGGAGTTCAAATTCACAACTATCCTAACTAAGTTCCAGCCTTTGTACTGCAGCCAACAAACCATTCGCAGATAGTTTCAAACAATCAGTTAAATGACAATGGTTCGATCAATCATATGAAGCTTATCAGAATCAGGGCATTTGAACATTCAGTCCTACGAGACTAATCGACGTCATTTATCTAATCGACTATACTAATTATAACGTGGAACAATTGGTCGATTAAACAAATAATACAAATGGGGCATCAAACTGTTCTCGACAATTTGCACGACACAGGGAAACTACAGGCATTATTGATTCGACGATATCAATCAAATTGAAATATGTATACCACTATACGGATTCAACATAATAGAATAAACAATCGACCAAATAAAAGGTTTTATGGAGATAGAGAACAACCGACAACAGAAATCCCAAAATAAACAAACAAACTAAATAAACATGCCGATAAACTAATCTAAACTAAAATAGACAACAAAAGGGAAAAGTGAACAAACCAGAAAAGCTTAAACACAGATGACCCAGGCCCGAGCTTGATTTGCCCCTTTGAGATCGAACAGATCTTAATCGAGGTGTTCTCTGACCGAGAACACTTCGATTAGGGTCTATTAGACCCCAAACTTCCGTTTAAATCTAAACAGAGTCCACAAATTCTTGTGTTCTAGGGTTCGAATCTTCAGATTTGGGGTTTTGGGATTTGTGGGTAGATTCGGACCAAACCAAGCTTGGTTTGGTCACGAGGAAGGTCAAGGGGATACCTGGTACGAATTTGGGGTGGTTTGGCATAGGTCGAGGCCCGGCTCGAATCTTCAAATGAAGATTCGAGACGGTGGGGGAAGATTCGAGACCTAAGGCTAGCAGATCTGTGTTCAGGGTGGTTGAGTGGTCCTAGGGTGTTGAGGTGGTGGTCACCGACGTCGTTGTCGCCGGGTTTACGGTGAAGGTGCACAGGGGCGGCTAGGGTTTGGGAGGTCTGTATTTGGGACAATGAAGGGGGGTGTTTGGATGGGGGCGTGGGGTAAGGTTTTGGGTTTATATAGTTAGTGAGTGATCAGATCCTGGCCGTTGGATGAAGCGAGATGAAGGGCCAGGATCTTTCAACTGGTAAGGAACGGTGTCGTTTCAACTGCAAGGGGTTGGGTTGGTCCGGGGTTGAACGGGTCGGGTTTAAACAATGGGTATGGATATATGATGAGGGCTGTCAGATCAACTTGGTTTGGACGGCTGAGATGGATTGTTCTTGAAACGACGTAGTTTTGGTGCCAAACTACGTCGTTTGGTGGCCTGGGAGATGGGTCGCTTGGACTGGCTGCCTTGGGCTGCTTTTGGGCCTCAAATTTTCTTAAAGAAAAACAGGCCCAATCCGATTTTAAAACCAATTTGCACTCTTTTCTTTTATTTTCTAATTTAAAACACAATACCTAATTAAAGTGAAATTAAACACCCATTAATTATCACTTAACACAATTATCACACACATATTAAAATATTCAAATAGGTAAAATCACACCATGGCGACAAATAGAATAAAAGATGCATATATTTTTTTTGTGATTTTCCTTTTAATAACCGAATTATGGTTTAATTACACACGACATATATTTTTTTTGTATTTTTGTTTGATAAGACTAAATAAGAATGGACAAAACCACAAATAACTACCAAAAATGCCACGTAAGTTCCAAAAATCGTACTACAAGACCATTTGTTGTTATTTTTTGATTTCTTTTGGAGTGATTGTCGCGTAAATAAAAATCACGTGCTCACAATGACCATAAATTCAGGGGGAACATATGGGGGAACAAATAAAATCAGGGGGTAAAAGGGGCATAAAGTCAGGGGAACTTGTGTTCTCCTGTTACTTAATCTGGTTCTCTTAGCTCTAAATGTTATCAATATTAAGTTTGTCATCATCAAAAAGGGGTAAATTGATAGGTTTTCAATATCTTTGCCTTGTGTTTTAATGATCTAACAAACTTAATGTCAAGGACCAGATAGGGAACTTGACTCACTTGGACTATACTCCATTTAACGAATTCTAGCTAAAGGTGAACTGCTACAACTTCAGGAGCTAGGAAACTAAACAAGGAACTGATACCCTTGTGGTTCCATCGTAGCAGTATAAAGTCAATTGGACACAGCTGGAAATGAAGTGACTACCTGCACTGTTTCTGCCGCACTGCACTGTCACCAGCACCCACTCATTCCTTGACCAAAAAAAGTGCTCACATCATTTCAAGTGATGTGATCAAGGTGTACCAACAATGAGTTTATATTAGAATATCAATTGAATGTTTCAGTTTCTCATTCAAGCATTTTGCAAAAACAGAGAAATCAATCCTCACGAGCTTGAAGAACAAAGTTGACGCAACTACGGACCAGTTCCTAAAGTTAGCATGTTGTTGTCCTTAGTTAAGTTATAACTTTGTGATTGTACTTATTGTATCTCCTAAATTGCTTAGCTAGAAGCGTTGATTAGGAATCCTCTTGCAAAATCCGTAAACTCCTTGAGTATATGTTGTGTCTAGGTTTAGTCATAAGCAAAAATCTTTGTAACTGTAGAGCGACAAAGTGGCTTGTGGTGAGAGCACCACAAGTTAGTAAAAGTCTTTATAACTAGGGAATCACAAAGTGGCTTGTGGTAAGAGTATCACAAGTTAGTTGAGTAAATTCTTTGTAATTGAGTCATTACAAAAGTTAGTTGAGTAAATTCTTTGCAATTGAGTCATTACAAAGTGGCTTGTAATAGGTTTTTTACAAGTCAGAGAAGTTGAAAGCCTACTGGTGTAGGTCGTGGTTTTTGGTCCCCTTGTGTGGGATTTTTCCTCGTAAAAATTCCGTGTTTCATTTACTTATAGTTTATTAGCATTCTTAGCAAAATCTCGTAGAGGACCAAGTACTCTATTGTTTGGTGGACTCATACAAATTAACAAGGTGATTGCAATGACAGGAACTGCTCCCAGGCCCAAACCTAACATACAAAGTCGACGGAAAATTTAAGAGTCATTTTGACTATATAAAATTGGAAGTAATGAACAAATTATTCGAATATGTTGTCACCTGTAGAAGCGGCAGAAAACCACATACGTCGCTCTGGGTTCCCATGCTAGCTCGGCACATACTCTTGTATAGGTAAGCGAGAGTAGCAGCACCCCAGCTGTACTAGGGTAACTCATCTAGCTGCTGAAGATGATGTAGAAATCGCATACTCACTAGATTTTTCAAAGTGTTCAGGAACAAGATACCCCCCAAAAAAAGGAGCAGTGCTAACCTCGTGTACCAGTGAATATGTAGATCTTCTGTCTCGCCAGTGATGTCGGGCTGCAATACCTCCAAATGTTGTCTAATAGCTGTCATAGAAATATAACTGCCCCTAAAGCTACAGCCTCACCCTGTGGCCTGAAACCAGTGAACTGTTGTAGCAAGTCCAAATACTGGGCACGTCATAGATCTCATATACTGAGGTAGTGCAATGGCCAGTCCATCAGCAGGAAACCCATATAAAACATGAACATCCTGAAGCGTGATGGTGGCCTCGCCAATAGGCAGGTGAAAAGTGTGCGTCTCCGGTCGCCACCGCTCTATCAACGCCGTGATCTGAGACTAGTCAAGCTGCAGCCGCCCAATCTCAAAAATCCTATAGAAGCCCGTATCACGCAGGTGCTGGACTACGCTGGAATGAAAACCTCTCTCCCTAATAAAGTCCCACATGTCGTCCACTCTCCTAGCGCGGGGAGTCTGCTCCACTAGCTCTCCCTTCCATACGTAGGCGGACCTATGATCACCCTGTAACACTAATATCTTATCCGAGAAAGGTCCAGGATGCACAGGCTATGTGTTAGGTTTATAAATTAAATATTTAATTATTTAATTGGACATAATATATATCTATTGGTTCCAGGCTCGATATTTGAGGTCCAGTAGCACCAAACTATCCTGAATTCTTATGTGTGTCAATTTCAATATTTTTAGAATTTTGTTTTAGTTTTGTAAATTAAATATTTAATCGGACAGAGTATATATCTATGGGTTCCAAGCTTGATATTTGATGCCCAGTAGCACCAAGCTATTCTGAATTCTTATGTGTGTCAATTTCAATATTTTTAGAATTTTGTTAGTTTTATAAATTAAATATTTAATTATTTAATTGGACAGAGTATATATCTATGGGTTCGAGACTCGATATTTGAGGCCCAGTAGTAGCAAGCTATCCTGAATTCTTATGTGTGTTAATTTCAATATTTTTAGAATTTTGTTAGTTTTATAAATTAAATATTTAATTATTTAATTGGACAGAGTATATATATAGGTTCCTGGCTTGATATTTGAGGCCCAGTAGCACCAAGCTATCCTAAATTCTTATGTGTGTCAATTTCAATATTTTTAGAATTTTGAATTGGACAAAGTATATATCTATGGGTTCCAGGCTCGATATTTGAGGCCCAGTAGCACCAAGCTATACCGAATTCTTATGTGTGTCAATTTTAATATTTTTACAATTTTGTTTCAGAAATAATAATTAATATTTAATTATTTAATTGGACAAAGTAAATATCTATGGGTTCCAGAATCGATATTTGAGGCCCAATAGCACCAAGCTATCCTGAATTCTTATGTGCGTCAATTTCAATACTTTTACAGTTTTGTTAGTTTTATAAATTAAATAATTAATTTTTAATTGGACAAGATATATATCTATGAGTTCCACGACCGATATTTAATTTGACAGCATATATTAATTTGTTAGTTCTGTGTGTTTGTTTTATAAATTAAATAATTAATTTTTGTAAAGTGTAATTGGATAGAGTTTGTAGTTAGTAGATACTGAAACTACAGAGATTCTACGGTAAAGGTCTTTATATTTTACTACGCTATAAGGCTCTATATTTTACTCTGCTAAAATGACACTATTCTTTAACCAAATAAATAATTTAAACTAAATAAAAAGCAATAAACATATTTTACTAGCATAACATTCACGAAATTACATATCTATTAAAAGAAATTTATGAACATTTTTATTAACAAGAAAAATTATTTCTCAACTTTTAACTCTTTTTTTAAACACTAATAATTTAATCCGGATAAAAATAACATACAAATTTAATCGCAACCAAAACACAAAACAACGTGGAAACACATTCAAGACAACTAATATGCATTATTATACGAGTTTCAACATAAACTAATCGGAATACCTCGATTTATGTTTTAAGAAAAGTCGAAAAATTAAAATTTTGAGCCCAAAAAGAGGAAACCACAACAATCGAAGGCTTGGGTTGTATGCGGGACCTACAATCTTCACTTTTTGTGTGACGAGTGGGATCCACTCGAATTTTTTTGAATCGGAGGGGACCGCTGTGGTGTTTTTTAATTGGAAGCTTTCTGGTTTCTATCGTGGGGAAGAAGGGACTTATATTTTAATAGGTAAAATACAGTATAATACTGTGCTTTGTAAAATGCAGTATTATACTGCGCTTTACTTTAACGGCTAAAATTCCGTTAAAGTAAAACACAATTTTAAGTAGACAAGTAACTTTTTTTTAAAAGTGTAGAAACGTATTTTGAGTCCAAAACCATGCCATTTTGGTTTCGGGAGTGGTCACTCCATTATTAGCTCTAAAGGGGTAAATTAGTCACCCAAATCCAGAAAGGGCAAATCCGTCAGTATTCAACCACTAGTTCGAAAAGGCAATTTCCTAAAGTGGGAAGTTAGTTTTTAATTGCAAGGCCACCACGCGTCAGCAATCTATACGAATGAGGAAACGTTTCGTACGAGTCTGACCTATAATAAACCAATTGGCTAATATAATGTCTCCACGTGGCATTCAGGCACACAAAACCAGTATCGGTTTTACAAAACCCAATGCGAATAGCGGTTTTATGGAAACGCCCTAACGTCCCACCCCCCTTTACACCTACCCACCCCTCGGGTTTCGCCATTTTCATATATAGAAACACTTTCCTTATATAGGCAAATTCAATCAGAAGACTGACCCAAAACGACGATTGTGAAGCCTCCTTTTGTCTCCATCAACCGCAAGTTTTTCCTTACTTTCTCTTCCTTTTTCCTCGGATAATTCTCTCCGTTTTCCTCATATCTAAACAGTGATTTTGTCTTCGCCGTCTTTTGCTTCTTCTCGCGAATTTAATTTCTCTGGTAAGTCTTCATAGGAAACATATTTTTGTTTTTTTCGCCTATGTGAAAAATTGAATATATGGCTCGTAAATGTGTACGTATAGGTGTGTAATTGTACTGTGTGTATTTGTAGAGAGAGAAAGTAGATAGAGAGAGAGAGTGAGATCGGCGATGGGGAGAGGAAAGATAGTGATAAGAAGGATTGACAATTCGACGAGCAGGCAAGTGACGTTCTCGAAGAGGAGGAATGGATTGCTGAAGAAGGCGAAGGAGTTAGCGATCCTTTGCGATGCGGAGGTCGGAGTCATCATCTTCTCCAGCACTGGCAGGCTCTACGAATATTCTAGCACCAGGTGCTTTTCACTATCACCTTTTTTTTTTTTCAAATTTACTAATTTAATTTATTAAATATTTAGTTTCATTTTTAATGTATGTAGATTAACAAGATCTGAGTGCCAAATAGTTTTCACCTTCCAATTTTGCATCTTACTAGCGTGTTTGACCTGGATAATGTGGCATAATAGACAGTTTAATACTTATACAGTTACTACTCCTATTAAATTCAAATAGCGAGTGAATTTCAAATCTAAATAGTAGAATGAGCTCATAATTTGAGAGTTTATGGTTCAAAATGCTTTGTTTAGATATGATCCTTCCTTTTATTGCACGATTTCTGTTTGTTATAATGTCGGTCAGTTTGTTTAATGACTTGTCTTGTAGGAGCTCAAGACAAGTCACTACAAGCTAGCTCTTGTAGTGAGTGAAGAGCTAGCTTAAGCTAAGTGATTGTATAGAATGAGGCTATAACTGGTGTAATTATGAGATTGTTGCCGTTGGCCGTTTAATGTGGATAATGGAAGTAGTTATGTCAGTAGTACTTTGAGAGAGTATATCATTGCTACTTAAACCTACCTTTTGATGTTTATTGGCTTACTATTGAGGAGCTTGGTTATGTTGACTTCCTCAATTAGGATTTGAGGTTAGCTGGACTTGTAAAATTGGTGAAACTTCGATTTAGTTTTAATACACTGAGCATAATTGTAGCCACGCCTACTAAATATGCTATAGCTACAAGATTCATGAAATAACAAAAACGGATTGAGTAACTGGATAATGCAAAATATACATTCTTCTTGCTTGCATTTTGATGCACAGCTGAACTCCCATAGTTATAAACTATATCTACATGAATAACTATCCAAGGAATGCTGTATTGGACTTAACAGGATTAGGATTTTGTGTAAATTAAAGTTTGCCTTAAATTATTCAGTTAGACATGATATACACAATAATACTCGAGTACATAACAGCTTCAATATCAGTATTACTTTTTCATTGATTAACGTCTTTTTCAAAGAAGAAACTTTACTAGTAGCAAGACCACCTATACATCCATTTTCGACATCTTAATTAATTTATCCGTTAATTACATACCTCTAAATGTGTTTCTTCGTGTTTGCAATATTAGGTGGATCTTGCTTATCTCCATCTTTATGAAAGATCATAAAAAGCTTAAGTAGGAAGAACTTTATTGAACTAAATACTTTATCCTTGGAAAAAAGTGCTTATATTAGACGAAAATTATCCGTCGCTTCTTAGTTTTAGTTTCGCAATAAAAGTTCTAAGTTGGACTAACAGTTTCCTTTTTAATGTCTGTCAAGCATTATTAATTGGTTGTACTGATACATACATAAGCCATAAGGGTGTTTTTCTTGTGAATTTACTACTATAACTTTCTACTCTCGTTGTGTGCATGTATTTTTGTGATCTTTCGATGGATTAATTATGCTGTTTTACGTTTATGGCTTCTACTACAGATGTTAAAAACGAATGCTGGTAGGACTTGAGAATTTCTACGGTTGTAATATGATTTTAGATTAGATTGTGAGGGTAGAATTGCTCTTCCGAAATAATGGGCTTGATTTTTAAAATCATTTTGTAAGTAAAAGTTGAAATAAGGGGTAGATGTCCTACTTGTTTTGCTGAGATACGGTTCATCAGACTCAGCAATTTCACATGCAAGGTGATAACTAAGATACTATTTAAAAGGCTTCCCATGCTGTGTAATTAAGTTGGTAAATGAGAATTAGATTGGATTTGATCAAGGCAGATTTATAACAAAAAATATACTATCGGCACAAGAGGATAGTTCAAGACATTTCACAACCAATCAAAGGTGGCAACATAGACCCATAACAGAAAAAGTACTATTGGATAAGAGGATAGTCCAAGATATGTACCAAACAAAGGTGGCGACGTAGTTATTAAAGTGGATATTGGCAAACCATATGACAGGATCTCTTGGCTTTTCCTTACTTCTGTGTTAAGAATATTTGGTTTTTCAGAGGGATTCTGTATATGATGTTTGGTACTCCATTAGCATTAATATAATTGATCCACACAAGGGTTCTTCTCTGTCAAGCAAGGATCTCCTTTCCCTTTCCCTATTTATACTGGGCTTTGAAGTTCTATCCAGACTTCTCAACAAGCTGAACCAATCCGACATCTACACTTTTTTTCTCCATGACTCTAATGGCCCTAAGGCGAATCATTAAGCATATGCTAATGATATACTAGTTATTTTCGGTGGTGGAAATAGCAAGTCTATAAGGCTTGTTGTGAAACAGGTGAAAAGATATAAAAGATCATCAGGCCAAACGGAAGGCCTTTTTAAGAAGATATTCTACCTTTAAAAAGGTTCTCATGTTTACATTATTAGTAGCGCATAGGGGCGTGTTTTTGTATAAGGATGAAGTTTTCATCCTTCAAGTAACTCAAGGTGGGTTGGACAAATATCCAATTCCCTGTAATAATTTTGCTGAAGTAATTTGAAAGTTGGGCTTCAAACTCAATCCCACCAATCATGGTGGTTCTTGTAAAAAAAAAACATGAAGAAGAGCTTCTTCCTCATAAATCCTAAAACCTCTAATTCCACGACCAAGTAAATGAGGAACACAACTGGTTTACTAAATAAGAAATTTTCATTCATATATTTGGGATGCCATGTCTATGTTGGAAGGAAATGGTTGGGATGCCGTGTCTATGTTGGAGGAAATGGTTGTCACACTTTGATGATATGCTTAATTTCCAAGATTATTGAGAGGTTAAATGCATGACTAGTGAAGATGCTTTCATTTGGAGGCAGATATATTCTTATCAAATTGTGCCTCTTGCCATTCCAAAATATACATTGGCTGCTATAAACCCACAAAGGGCACCTTCAGCCCAATGGAAAAATATTTTGCCAGGATTTTCTAGGGGGCTGATTCAGAGAAATCTAAATATCGTTGGAGTTCTTGGAATAAGTTAAGTTCTAAATAAGAGGGCGGAATTGGCTTTAGGAAAATGGAGGATATTTAGTCTTCTTTTTCCATAAAGAGAGTAGAACTTTTGAATAGACACTCTCTTTGGACAGATTTCCTGAGAGCTAAGTATTGCACAAAGATACAACTTGTGGCCAGAAAAAAGTGCATTGGGCAGTCACATTCATAGAGAAAACTTATGGAGGTCAAACAAGAAGCGGATGTCAGTATAGTATGGCATATGAAGAAGGTAAAAGCAGTTTTTGGTGGGATAAGTAAACAAGTGTGCTTTGGCAGAATGTTGCTCATCATCAAATATGTTAATAGAATGATTTATGGAGGGGGAGGGGGACGTGGGATGTCTGCAAGCTCTCTGAAGTTCTCCCTTACCACTTAGTGCAATACATGCCAAAGATTGACATTGGTGACCCAAAACCTTCCTGACTATGCTATTTGGATACCCCAATTGATGGACATTATTCTAATAGTTCAGCATGGTAGAAAGTTGATTATTTGGTCGGAGATGTGACTTTATCAACAAGGTATGGCATAAAGACATCCTTTTTAAGATTTCATTTCTTAATTGGAGACCACTACAACAAAATTTGCCTTTTGATGAAATCATTTCAATATTTGGTAATCAAATTGTGCCCCAGTGTAACTATTGTAAAGTCTTCAAGTGTGAAACTGTTCAGCAAGTTTTTGTTGAAAGTGAGGCTGCACATCATATATGAAATTATTAGGACCACTGATCAATCAACACCAGTTCTTGTCCATAAAAAGGATCTTCACGACATGGTGGGGTAAAAATAAACAACTAGGTCCACAAGTTGTTACTTCAGATTGTACCACCATCATATGTTGAAAATTTGAAAGTGCAGATGTTTATGTAAATATGGGAACGACTCTTTTTACTTATAATATAATGGATTTCATATTTTCCTGAAAGCAACTTTAAGGATGTCCTTCCCTAGATGTGAGATGGATTTAACCTGGAAAAGAATCTGTGAGGTAGTGAAAAAGTTGAGGCCAGTCACAAAGTGAAAGCAAATGAAGTGGATCAAACCTTCCCTGGGTGGATTAAACTGAACACTGATGGTATTTTTTTTGGCATACTGAAAGGCTAGGATTAGAGGAGTAGTGATGAATATGCTGAGAGATTTGCTCTTGCTTTCTTAGTTCCTATATAGTGCAACAGTAATTATACAGCTGAGATTTCTCCAGTTAAGTTTGAATTATTATAGTGCATCCAACAATAATAACGGATATTGTACTGGATTGGACTCACTCATATACTGTTACTAATTACTTGAGAAAAGGAACAAATGATTTTTCTATCATTATAGTTTAAGTTATTTAAATTTGGTTAGACGATGAAGGATAGTGTGGAGGCTCTTCATTTTTACATGGAAGCTAATCAAGTAGCTTATGATTAGCTAAGTATACAACAAGTTTGGCACACTTACAACTACGATCTACCAGCAACCCCTAATTTTACGCTCTGAACCTGGGCCTGGACGTAACACAATATCCGGTGCCTGACTACATATGACCGAGTGAACTAACTGGTTGGCAGAATCAACATGTGATATCATAACATATTGAATGCGGAAGATAAACTAACATATGCTGATATTTTGAAAGTATGAATGATATTAATCAAAGTTCGAAAACACTAATATAAGTCTGAAACATATATGTAGCCAACATTGCTTAACATGAAAAGCCTGTGACACTGTCTAATTGTAACTCTAGTCTATGAAGCCTTTAATGAAGTACTCAAAATACTGATTGTATGCAAATACTGAAAGACTGTAAAGTAATGATAATGCCCCGAAAGAATTGGGGCTCATCAAATAGCTTGTACGAGAATAACGCTCTGATCGTCAACCTGTAAATTGTTACCTGCATCGTGAGATGCAAGTCCTGGGTGAAAGGGGCGTTAGTACATTTGAATTGCACTGGTATGCAAAGCAACTGAGAGAAAAAGCTATAAATACTGAAATTGAAACTGAACTTATAACTGATAACTGAAATGAACAAGAAAGTAAAAATATGAATTAAGCATGTTATGTGGTTCGGGCCCGGGCCTAAATGGGCTTTGGCGGGCCGGGCCTAAGCGGCCCCGGGCCAAACGGTCCCGGGCTTAACGGTCCTGGAGGGTGGAACCGGCCCACTGTGGGCTTAAGCCCGCATGGTCCCGGGCTAAGTGGGGCCGGGCCCACAGGCCTAAACGGGCCTAAGTGGTCCGGGTTATTTTTGTTTTTGAAATTTTTTTATCTAAGGCAATTTCTTGTAAATTATATTATATAATTGTGACTTAAATCTTCTAATTCAAATTTAAACATAAACAAATTGTAAAAAAATATTCAAGGGAATGCCTTATAATTTTTATTATTACGACATTAAAAAAAATGACAATATCTTTCTTAGTCTTCCTCCCCCAATGGAATTAGCACAACAAGGTGCATCATTTGGATTATTATCAGTTGGGTTAACAACAGGAGTAGTAGGTGTATCATCTAAATCCGGTTGCGTTTCATCTAAATCATCATTTTCCTCATCATTTTCATGGATAGTTGAATTACCATAAAGAGCACTCATATATTCATCATTTAATTGTTGACCTGGTGCAATATCATGGTAAAATTGACTATCGGTAAATTGAAAACAAGGGTTATCACTGTCAAGAATAACAGGTGGAGGAGGACGGTTAACATGTCTGGGGCGGGGAGCCGGGGGAGGAGTAGTAGTTTGGCTACTAGATTCACCAATTTTAGATTTTCCCTTACCACCAAATATTTTTTTCACAGAAAAGGCCATATTAATTATAATTATACAAACTAAAACAAACAAAACTATAATATTAAAACTTAAGAGTTGGAACGAGTTTACCGAATTGACGAACAACTTCTTGAAAATTGTATATCGTTGAAGACTTGAATACTTCAATTCACCAAATTCACAATTTTTTACAAATTGCAATAATAAAGTAAGAAATTATAGAAAAAAATTAGAGAAAGATTGATGATTTTGTGAGTAAAAATGAAAGAATGAGGGGGTATTTATAGTTGAGAATAGGAAAAAAGGTGTAATTATAAAAAATTTGGGGGCAAATGGCTATTTATTAAAAAGGCAAACGGCTAAATTGACAGGCCAACAACTAGTTTTTAAACTTCCAACAGTTGGCCAATTTTTTATTTTTTTTTCCTTTTTGAAAAATAGCCGTTGGGCCCGGTTGAACCGGTCTGGGCCCGCCAGCCAGTCCCAGGCTCGCGGTCTCTCCATGCTGAACCGGCCCACAGTGGGCTCCTGGACCGCTTGGGCCCGGACCATACGGGCCAGCTCGTTTAGCCCAAAGCCCATGTGCGCTCGCGGGCTTGGCCGGTCCTGGGCTGGACCCGGACCACAATACAGCCTTAATATGAATACTCCCTCTTCTGAATGAAGAACCACTTGTCTATCTGAATAAATAAACTGCGGCCTCGGGCCCAAGTATACGTATACATAATTGCGGCCATAGGCTCAAAAATACATAAAGCATAAACTGCAGCCTCAGGCCCAAAGATGCATAAAGCATAAACTGCTGCCTTAGGCCCAAAGATGCATAAAGCATAAACTGCTGCCTTAGGCCCAAAGGTATTCAGTATTTAGTGACTTAAAATCAGGAACTGAGAATCATACTGCAATACATAATACTAAAATACTGAATCATATTGAGTTACATGATACTGGAATATTGAATAGAACTAGACTGAGACATGTATTCATAATATGATAGAATGATCTGTCATAACTGAGGCTCATGGGATATTGAATGAAATATGAAACTATGTCATCTAGAGAATAGAAGTTCTACAACTATTTATGGAACTGAGGCATAACTACTTTCTGAGGCAATTCGTAATAGTCATAAATAATGAGACGTAGGGAGAATCATAAACATTCCCAAACATAGAGAGTTAGCCCCACATACCTTAACTTCCTGCTCTTGAGCGTAATACAATATTTGTCAACCCTTTCAACTTTAATCTATTGCAATATGTATGTCGCCTCTTTCAACGACAATCTATGGTAATATAT
This sequence comes from Nicotiana tabacum, assembly GCF_000715075.1. NCBI lineage: Eukaryota > Viridiplantae > Streptophyta > Magnoliopsida > Solanales > Solanaceae > Nicotiana > Nicotiana tabacum. Next base: position 31,603,806 of record NC_134095.1, read on the forward strand.
ATCAAGAGGAACCAATATTAGCACTAATGCTCATGTTTTAGTTACTTAGGCATTTTATCAAATACCTTAGGGGCGTAAAGCCTCATAGCCCTTATTAATGGTATTTTCTTCACCCGATTCTCATTCTACCACTTCTAGGTGATTCTCTAAAATATTAATTTGCTATAATCAATACCATTCTTCATCATCCATAATATAAACAACACTTTTAATCAATAATCAACAATCAAACAACCCAAACCTATAACCGTTCATGCTTTTTTATCAAACTCATCAACTCATATCTCACGAACTTAGAGTCTAATCATTAATCTAATGTTATAATCAGTTAGAGGGGCAAAGATATTACCTTTTTGACGTTCAAGTCTCTTGAATTCGAGTTTTAAGGTTTCTTTTCTCAACAATGATGTCTCAATCGAATATCTAATAATTTGAAGGGTTTACCCATGTTAATAAGGTATTGTAGAATTGAATTTAACTTAGAATCATCATTAGAACTTACCTTGGATGATGGAAAGACCTTGGAGGAAGTTGGGTTCTTGAGAGCTTTCCTTTCTAGAGGAAGTTTACGTGTTTGGGGTGTAGGGGACGAAGTAGGGCTTTTAGAACGACTTTTTGGGTGCTCTTCCACGAAGATGAAGGCCCAACCACGCACCTGAACACGCAACAAGGGAAGTGGCACTACCACAAGTGCATTGCCGCGCACAAGACAGTTGGGTGCGCAGTTGAGCGCGTAGGCTGTGTATTGTCCAGTAAAATGTACATAACTTTTTGCACAAAGATCCATTTGGTCTTTACAATATATTATTGGAAAGATATTTCAAAAGTACTACAACTTTCATGTATTAAGATTTCTCAAATTCTTAACATATTTTCACTAAATCAGACTGGAAGATAGATCTTTCATAAACTTAGTCGATTTTATCGAATCTTATGCACCTCACTCTTCGTCTTGATTCCAAAATAACTATTTTCACCCATGCTCATCCCACATGTCTAAAATGTCACATTAATACTCATTTAATATATCCATACCTAGTCCAAATTTATGGAGTCTTACACCTAAGGGGCCTCATTAGATGGACAGATGACAATTACAAAGTTAACGTTCAGGATTTAATATGGCAAATCAAAAACATTTTTTGCAAGTTAATTAATTGTTATATAGTATGATTAGGGGGTTACTGGGCAAGTGTATATTGTAACTCTAACTTTTTTCAAATAAGATGTAGTATATGACCAAAAAAAATTATAAGATGCAGTAGAAATTGTGGGACCCATCTAAATAAAAAAGAAATAAATAAAAAAATGGAAACAAGTTGCTTAGAAACATGTTGCTGAAAACAAGTTGGGCAGTGGAACAATTTGCAAAGCAAATTTTTGAATGAGCCAATCTGATTGGTTAGTTTTGGTGGCAACTTTGCCTATAAAAGGAAGTGCTCCGTTTCAGTTTAATACATACAAAAACGAGAGAAACAAATAGCAGAGAAAGTAATTCACAGATTGTAGTTCGTGAGATAAATAGAGAATGAAAGTAAATTTATAGTGAGGTGTGTTAAAATAAAAAGTGTTATTTCTATTGAAGGTGTAGTAGTTTTTTGACATTGCCAAGCTATAATATTATAGTGGTATTATATTGCTCTGCCCGACTATTATATTTTACCCCATTAAAAGATTTGGTATCCTTGTTACTCTATTGTGTTATTGTTATTTACCATGGATATTATTCATGGGTGAAATATTATTTTTTCCAACAATGTGATATCAGAGCCATGACGAATAATGGTCCGCTATCTTTTTAGTATCCCTGTCCAAAAAAAGATAATTATAAGAAATGGTGTCTTATTATGAAAGTTATTATTGGCTCCCATGATGTGTAGGAAATCATAAATAGAAGGTAAGCAAAACTCGATAATGAGAAAGTTCTGTCTAAAAAAAAAAGATGTCTTGACAAATACAAGGAAGAAGGATCAACAAGCCATCACGTTCATCCACCAATGTTTGGATGATGCCATTTTTGAGAGAGTGGCAGATGCTACCACCTCAAAGGAAGCTTGAGAGATTTTACAAAATTTTCTCTAAGGAATTAACAAGGTGGGGAAGGTAAAACATCAAACTCTAAGGGTTGATTTTGAAGTTTTAAAAATAAAAGAATCCAAATACATATCAGATTATTGTTCAAAAATGAAGGCTATTTGGAAATCAATTAAGACGATACAGGAAGGACATAGAAGATGTCCGTGTGGTAGAAAAGATCCTTCGCAATTTAACACCTAAATTTGATTTTGTGGTGTATGCTATTAAGGAGTCTAAAATTTTTGACTCTATGACGGCGGAGCAATTTGAGGGTTCTTTATAAACCCATGAAGAAAATATCAAGATGAGAATAAGTGCCACCGGAGCAATTTCTTAAAACTCAGGCATTATTAAAGACTATGGATGTGAAAAAAGCTATAGAGGGAATGGACCAGGACGAGGCTGTGGCGGCCATGGAAGAAAAAGAAGTAATGGTAACAACTTCAACAATGAAGTTAAAATCCAGCAAACATTCAGAGGGCGTGGTCGCGGACAAAGAGGAGGAAGAGTATGCGACTACTATCAAGAAAATAATAGACAAAAATATGACAAATCAAAAATTAAGTGTTATAATTATCATAAATTTGGCAATTACTCTTGGAAATGTCGTAGCAATGTTGAAGAGAAAGCTAACCTTATTAAGAAAGAAGAAGATGAGTCAACATTGTTGCTGACACTAAAAGAAGAAGACGGGGATGATTGTAGCTCGTGTTATTTGGACAATAGAACAAGCATCATATGTGTGGATGCAAAGATAAGTTTATGGAGATAAATAAAACGGTGAGAGGTAATATGTCCTTTGGAGATACCTCAAAGATTCAAATAGAAGGTATATGTACGATTCTTATCTCCTGTAAAAATGGTGGCCACAAGTTAATTCAACATGTGTATTATGTGCCAAAATTAAAAAGTAATATTTTGAGTTTAGGCCAACTTCTTGAAAAGGGATATGTCATCCATATGAAATATGCATCTTAGACTTAGAGATTCAAGTGAAATTCTAATTGCTAAAGTACATATGGCAAATAATAGATTATTTTCTCTGAATCTTAAAACAACTGATGCAAAGTGTTTGAAGGCTAATGTGCAAGATGAATCATGGTATTGGCCCATGCGATTTGAGCACTTGAATTTTGAAGCACTCAAATCAATGGGAGAAAAGAACATGGTGCATGAGATACCATCAATCAACCATCCCAATCAATTGTGTGAAGCTTGTCTTGTTGGAAAACATGCAAGGAGGAGTTTTCCAAAGAAGGGCATATCAAGGGCAACTAAGTCGCTTCAGCTTGTTCACACTGATATATGTGGGTCAATCAATCCACCTTCCTTTGGTAAAAGTAAATACTTTCTGCTTTTCATTGATGGCTTTAGTAGAAAGACTTGAATTTATTTCTTGAACCAAAATCTGAAGCATTTATTGCTTTTAAAATTTTCAAAGCGCTTGTGAAAAAAAGTGGCTATAAAATAAAAGCTTTAGAGTCCGATAGAGGAGGCGAATTCACTTTAAAAGAATTTAATAACTTTTGTCAGTCTCGTGAAATTCGTCGTCCTCTAATGGTACCTTATTCACCTCAGCAAAATGGAGTTGCGGACGACTCTTAATATGGCTAAATATGTTGAAAGCTAAATGTATGCCCGAGGAATTTTGGGTCGAAGCTGCTTCGTGTGCCATTTGTTTGAACAATATGTCTCCAACAAGAAATGTTAGAGATCAAACTCCCCAAGAAGCATAGCAGGGAAGAAAGTCAAGTTTCAAGCATTTGAGAATTTTTGGGAGCATAGCATATGCGCATGTGCCACAGCAAGGGAGAGCGAAACTTGACGATCGAAGTGTCAAGAATGTGTTTGTTGGCTATGACACGAGTTCAAAAGGCCACAAGTTATACAACCCAAGCAATGGTAAGGTGGTGGTGAGTCGTGATATTGAATTTGATGAAGAATTGACATGGAATTGGGAACCTCAGGAAGAAACTTCATATGATTTTCTTCCATACTTTGGAGATGAAGTAGAACCAGAGACGGTGGAACCTGTGCAAGATGCAACTCCACCTCCTTCACCAATCGATGTTGCATCTCCTTCTTCTCAACAAAGTTCAAATGCACAACCGCATAGGACGAGGAGTATTCAAGAGCTTTATGATGGCACAAAAGAAGTTACTAATTTTAATTTTTTATATTGTCTCTTTGCTTATAGTGAACCAATGAACTTTAATGAAGCTATTACAGATAAAAGGCGGAAACAAGCCATAGAGGAGCAAATTGAGTCAATAGAGAAGAACAATACTTGAGAATTAACAACTCTTCCCAAGGGTCATCGAGCAATTGGAGTGAAATGGGTATACAAGACAAAGAAGAATACTGATGGAGAAGTGGAGAGGTACAAGGCACGACTTGTGGCTAAAGGCTACTAGCAAAGGCAAGGCACTGACGATGAAGAAATCTATACACCTGTTGCCCGCATGGAGACGATTCATTTATTGATCTATTTGGCGGTGCAAATGAAGTGGAGGATCCATCAATTAGATATCACGCCAGCCTTCTTGATTGGTTATCTTGAAGAAGAAGTCTATGTCGAACAACCATGAGGATTTGTGGTTAAAACTATGAAGATACAGTGTTGCGGTTGAAAAAGCTTTATATGGATTGAAGCAAGCCCCACGGACATGGAATAGTGCATCGACAAATTTTTTCAAGACAATGGGTTTACTCGTTGTCTCCATGATTATGCTCTTTATCTTAAAGTTTATACTAACAGAGATATCTTACTTGTTTGTCTTTATATTGATGATCTTATGTTCACGAGTAATAACCCAAGTTTTTTTGAAGCTTTCAAAAAAGATATGTCCCTTGAGTTCGAGATGACAGACATTGGGCTCATGTCATACTACTTTGGCCTAGAAGTGAAGAAAATGGAGGAAGGCATTTTCATTTCTCAAGAAAGCTATATAAAGGAGATCTTGAAGAAGTTCAACAAGCTTGATTGCAACCTCGTGAATACACCAATGGAGAGTGGAACAAAATTATCAAAGTTTGATGAAGGAAAAAAAGTGGATCCTATATTTTTCAAGAGTCTTGTTGGAAGTTTGAGGTACTTGACTTATACCAGGCCAGACATACTCTTTGCAGTTTGAGTAGTAAGTCGCTTCATGGAAGCTCCTACCTCCACTCACTTGAAAGTCTCTAGAAGAATTCTTCCATACCTAAAAGGTACGATTGACTTTGGGATATTTTATTCTTCTTCTAGTGAGTTCAACCTTGTGGGATTTTGTAAGAGTGATTATGCAGTAGATATTGATGATAGAAAAATCACAACTAGCTTTTTTTTTTGGGTGATTGTCTCATTTCTTAGAGTTCAAAGAAACAATAAATTGTTACTCTCTCGACTTGTGAAGCTGAATATGTAGCAGTAACATCCTGCGCCTGTCATGCTAGTTGGCTAAGAAGATTAGTGAAGGAGCTCAATTCGCCACAAACTGATGCTACGAAGATTTGTATTGACAATAAATTCGCACAAGCACTTGCCAAGAATTCGGTATATCATGATCGAATTAAGTATATAGGCACAAGGTATCACTTCATCAGAGAATGCATTGCCAAGAAGGAGGATGAGCTCAAATATGTGAAATCTCATGATCAAGTTGCGGATATTTTTACCTATTATCTTTCTTGTGTATTTCTGTGTCATTTCTTCTTTCCATTTTACTTCTCCTTTGTTTTTTTCCTTCTTCTTGGGGTCAATATTTTGCCAGCTACAACGTAAATTAGATAAACTATTAATTGTTTACACATTGTTATATAGTGTCGTTATTGGACTTGACCCAACATATTGAAGATAGAACAATAAAACAGCTAAACATATACTCTAAATGAAAAGAATAAATACACAATATAACAAAATAAATTTGCTAAAAATGGCTGGATTTATCAACCCTTTGTTAGTTGATCTGCCGCCTTGTTTTGTTCCTTGTAGTTTGCATTCATCCAAGGTTCTCCCCAGCTGGTCGAGCTTACCTGCAATCATGAATAATGCTAGAATAATGTAGAAGTTTGTGCCATGGATAAAAGTTTATTTATGCCAATTACCGAGGGCATGAAGGGCGATACTGCCTCCTGATAATAGGGCAATGAAAACCTTTTGTGCATTCCACTAGAATCTTATCTAACAGTTGTCAAGATTTTTAACAAGATTACCTTTGTTTAAGGATGTATAACAGGACTACCTTTGTTTAAGGGAAGGTCATATTTTGAGCTAAAACAAAATGTACTTCATAACAATAATCAATTTAGTTTGATGAATTTTGTCCAGGGATGATGGGTAAGTATCAGTTACCTTGCTCAACTTTGTTTGACATTCAAAATTGGTCTGATTTCAACAGGAGAAAGTATTTCTCTCCCTTTCAACTTTGGTGATTGATTGAAGACTATGTAATTTGGGAGGAGTAGATCAATGTAGTTCAATCGCAGTAAGTTGGGAAAGTTGAGGAATATGTGAAAATGTAAAACTAGAGCTAACTAGGGAAGCAAGAGGACACTTCAATATTGATAGGATCCAATTCCCTTCATTTCGAATTAGACAGAAAAATCTCTGTTTGTTAAACTTTCAAGACTTCAGAAGTTTGATGTGCCTTTATACTTGTATAGGAACGGAAGTTGTTCTTCAGTATAGATATATATGGAAGAGCCTTGTTAGAATAGTGATGTTTGTGAACTTGCATAGAATCTTACATTGATCACAACCACTTTTGCAATGGATTGAATATGCTATGGCGTAAAAACATCTTTAACCTTCTCTTCTCTCTCACCATGCTCCCGGCGCATGGTAGTTAACCTACGCCACTGTGAATACCATGGGGCCTGGACGAGGCAGAGGACGGCGAAGGGGATGACAAAAAAAAGTGCCAATTGTTTCGTTTGGAAGCACAGTTGGTGCAAGGATGCAGCCTGAAACCTCCAAAGCAAAAGCACAAATTACAGAGGACCATTTTGACCATGCAAGCACCGGACGAGATGCGATTGACATGTTAACAAGAGAAATTAGCACGCAATTAGATCTAAGGGAAAATGCAGCAGCAAAACCAAAGGAATTGACCACGAGCGCTGTAACCCTAATGGAGAAATCCAATGGAACAGTAACCCCAGTGGGAGTGAGTTCTTCGGTGGGGACTTTGATGGAAGCAACAACTCAGAGGAGACCAATTTCAGGCAATCATAGCGAGAAGCCCATGGATTTGGAAAGAACAAGCACAAGTCCTGAAGAGAATGCTCCAGCGAAGGCACCATGGACAAGCCTATTTGCTAGAAATAGATGTGCTACTAATGGTATGTCTCTTTCTTACATTCCACCTAAGATAGTGAACGGACAACCCATGGCTCAACTAGTTAAATCTGAAGTTAATAAGGAACATGGGTCACCAAACTTTGTGAATCACAAGGCAACTTATAGGCTGGGTTATGTTCCAACTGAAGAAGACAAGGCAGCCGAGGTAGATGGGCGGTCCCACTAGGTGAGATAATGAGACCAAAGCATGAAAAATCGGCTGCCTGCGAAATCAACAGGAAAGCTTTGGCTGTTTGCTTTAGCAACGACGGTAAAGGGCAGGTTCTGTAGTCAACTGCACTTGGTCACTTCCTGCTCTGTCGGGTCATCTTATTGTTTATGTGTTAGGAGAGGTGCCTGGTTTCAATGTGATAAGCCGATACATAAGGAAAAATTGGTCCGAGTGTTGCTACACCTTACTTGTTTCTACATGAGGAGGGCTACTATGTGGTGAAATTCCACAGTGTACAGGACATGAAGGAAATATTCTATGCAGGGCCCTATACCATTAACAACGTCAAATTTCCAAAGCTTCCTATGAGATGTTGGAGCAGTGATTCTCTTAGTAGAATTGCAAGTCTCATTGGTACTCCAATATATGCAGATGAGTGCACCTCCAAACAAACACGAATTTCATTTGCTAGGATGCTGATAGAGGTGAATGCCACGAAGGCACTCCCTGAAGAGGTGGCTGTGATGGAGCCAAATAGGGAGGTTATCCAACAGAGAGTAACTTATGACTGAAACCCTGAGTTTGTGATCAGTGTCTCCAAGTAGGCCACTCATGTAAAACCCAATCACAAACTGGCCAGCAACCACCAGAAGTTCAGAGAAAGAGGAGAGGTCCAAAAAGAGTGGAACAGGTATGGAGAACTAAGAATCCAAGTGATAAACCTACTGAAGGAAATGTGCAGATGCAACAGCAGCAAGCCCAAGGAATACAAGGCAACAGTGTGCAACCACAAGTTGATTTAATGGTGCATACTCAGCAGCAGCCTGTTATCCTGCAAGATGAAAGTGCTCAAACAACCAAAGAGGATCAAGTGACTGTAACTACAAAGAGTAAAGGAAAGGCCCCAACGCCACAAAGCCCTCCAAAGCCCTCCACTACAATAACTTTCTTTTACTGGGGACTACTCCACTCATAAACACCTTTGAGATAACAGAGAAGTGAAGACATAATGCCTCCTGATAAAGGGAAGGGTCCAAATACCTCTCAATAACTTGGTGTATCTGGAATGTGAGGGGCATTAATAAGAGGTATAAGCAAAAGAAACTAAGGAACTACCCCAGAACTGGCAAAATCAACTTAGCAGGATTAGTGGAGACAAGAACCAAGCAACACAATGCTATGAAGATACTTAAAAACATTGCTCATGGCTGGGGATTTCACAATAACTATTAGGAAGCAGACAATGGAAGAATATGGCTAATCTGGGATGATAACAGGTTTTACGTGAACCTGTTAGTTGTAGCAGCCCAAATGATCCACTGTAAAGTTACAGATAGAACTACTGCAACTGAACAACTGGTGACGATTATCTATGGTTTTAACACTGTGGAGCAGGTTATCCTCATGGGCTGCATTGACTACATTGGGCCCTTCAATCAACCTCCCTTGGTTGGTGGGTGGGACTTTAATGCTGTATTGTATCCCATAGACAGATTAGGAGGCAGCCCTATCAGTGCCTCTAAGATCAAAGACTTTGAAGATTGTATACTCAACCTAGGCCTTAATGAGCTACACTGGAGTGGACAGTATTATACATGGTCAAACAAGTAACAGGGTAATGACAGAGTATGTAGTAGAACTGATAGAGCCTTGGGTAACGGAGATTTGGATGATGTGTTGGGGCTATATCAAAGTAAAATATGATATTCCACTCATTTCTTCAGAATATGATATTCCACTCATTTCTGATCATTCTCCAATGTTACTACACCTGAAATCTGCATCCAAATCACCCAATACTCTTTCAGGTCTTTAGCACTTGGACTGAACATAGCCAGTTTGAATCACTAGTCGAGGAGGTGTGGCAAAAACAGTTGGATAACAACCCCGTGAAGAATATATGGATGAAGCTGAAGGCCTTGAAACCTTTGTGCAAGAAGCTCAATAAAGAAGAATTTAGCTACATCTCACAAAAGATTCACATCACTAAACAACAGCTGAAGCTTGTACAGGAGCAAATAACTCAGCAGTATACAGATGAGCTGGTGATACTGGAGAAAAGACAACTCAAGCCTTGGAAAAGTGGTCTTTAATAGAGGAGAATGTGATGAGACAGAAATCTAATTAGATGGATCAAATTGGGTGATTCCAACACCAAGTACTTCACAACAGTAATCAAGGAGAAAACAGTCAGGAAACAAATAATGGAACTCAATACAATAGCAGGAAATAAGATCACTGATCTAAAGGGTATAATAGAGGAAATCATCACTTTTTATAAAAGCCTCATGGGGACCTCAGCCAAGGAACTACAGCTATAAACAGGTTGATCATGCAGAAAGGACCAAAGTTAAATCATCAACAACAATTGGCATTGTGGGAGGCTGTTAACACTGTTGAGATTTATGATAGCCTATGCTCGGAGATGACAAGGCACTTGGAGTTGATGGGTAAAATACGATCTTTTTTAAAAAGACCTAGCATATAATCAAGGAAGAAGTGAACCTTGATGTTTTAGCATTCTTTACAACAGGAAAGCTATACAGAGCTCGTAATTGCACTAAACTCACATTGATCCCTAAGTCTGAGAATCCTCTCACAGTGAAATAATATAGACCAATTGCATGCTGCACTGTTCTATATAAAATTATCTAAAAAATCTTAGCATCAAAATTACAAAAGGTGATACCTGACATTATCTGTGAAGCACAAGCAGGCTTCATACTAGGAAGGAAAATAGCAGATAACATCATCTTGGCTCATGAGCTAGTACAGGCTTACGCTAGGAAGCATGTGTCTCCTAGGTGTCTGATCAAGATTGATCTACAAAAAGCTTATGACATAGTTGAATGGTGCTATCTAGAACAGCTTTTCGAGGAATTAGCTTTTCTCAGGAAATTCATTGAATGAATTATGGAATGCCTTAGAACAGTCAACTACTCTATCTTGATCAATGGTGAGCCAATTGAACCATTTGATGCTGCAAGGGACCTGAGACAAGAGGATCCAGTGTCCCCTTTCCTTTTTTGCCATAGCAATGGAATATCTTAGCAGACAATTGAACAATTTGAAAGATAAGAAGGCCTTCAGATTTCACCCCAAATGTGCTAAGCTGGGGATTACACATCTGTCCTTTGCAGATGACCTCTTACTCTTTGCTCATGGAGATGTGGGGTCTATATATCACCTTCAACAGTGCTTTCATCAATTTTCCTCTGCCTCAGGCTTACAAGCTAACCTAGGCAAAAGTTCATTATATTGTGGAGGAGTGATACAGGAAGAAAAGGATTAAAAATTGCAGCGGCTGGGATACACCTATGGGAATCTACCATTCAAATACATGGGCATACCTTTGTCAATTAAGAAGTTGACCACAACACAATGGCAGCCTCTTGTACAAAAGATAGTTAAAAGAATCTCCCAGCATAGGACATTTTTGGCGTAAAGGGAAGTTTTTGGAGGATCTTGAATCCATTTTAGATGTACTAGAATCCTTGTAAGAAGACCAAGGATTTAAAGTGTCTTTTATTTTTGCTAGGGCACTTTCTTTGTAATTATGGGTGACTTCACAATTTTAGTGAAGTCTTATATTAATATACAATTATGTTACCTTCTCAAAAAAAAAAAAAAAGAATCTCCTCATGGACTACTAGAAAATTGTCCTATGCTGGGAGGATACTGGTCAAATCAGTCATATTTGGCATCCAAGCCTATTGACCTCAACTCTTCATGATCCTTGCCAAGAAATTGGGTATCATAGATGCATACTGTCGTAGTTATGTTTGGTCAGGAGTCAACACAATAAGTAAGAAGGCTTTGGTTGCATGGGAAATGGTTTGCTCCCCTAAATCTGCAGGTGGACTCAACCTCATGAACTTAAGGCTATGGAATAGAGCAGCAGTATTGAAAACCTGTTGGGACTTAGCACATAAAACTGACAGGTTATGGATGGATTCATAGCTATTACATCAAGGGGCAGCAATTTGCTATCGTGAAGGTGCCACAATGTGCATGTTGGATGGTTAGGAGGATCTTTGATGCAAGAACTACCATGATGCAACTACTGGACCAACCTGCACCAGGGAAAAGCTTGATTAAGCAGACTTATTTGCAGCTCTTAGGAGCAGTGTTATCAAAGGCGAAAAGCACAAAAAAGCTCTTAAGATCCATTGGTGCTTTAAACGCAAAGCGCAAATAAAGCATGGTTTTTAATGAAAAAAGGCGCAACTGGAGAAAAAGTAAAAATATGTATATGTAGTCTAAGACTAATAATTACAAACATGAATAACAAAAATATGGACAAAGAAATTGAATTACGATAAAGCGAAATATCAATTGTTCAATATCGCCTTTTCAGGATTACATTAATTGGCAAGAGAAAGTATGCCATAGAGCCTTGATGCAACACTAAAGCGCTCACAAAGCGAGGCGAAGCGTTCAACATATTTTGAGCCTCGCTCCAGGGCTTAAGTGCGCTTTTGACAACACTACCTAGGAGACCTACCAAGAATACCATGGAAATGCCTAATGTTCTCCAATGATGCTAGACCTAGAGCGTGGAGAAGGGATGCTAGACCTAGAGCACATTTTACCATGTGGCTTCACTTGCATGAAAGATTACTCACTGCGGATAGGCTAGTAAAATGGGGACTCAATGTGGAACTAAAGTGTAGCCAATGCCAAGAACACAATGAGACAAATGAACATCTCTTTGTCCAATGTAGACTCTCAAGGAAGATATGGGACAAGGTACTGCTATGGGGGAAGAAGAATACAACTTTTCCAACTGCATGGATGCAATATCAACAGTGGACTATTGAGAATGCCAAGGAAAATCACCAACTGCCCAGATTTTCAAGTTGCTATATATAGAAATATGGATAGAAAGGAACCAAAGGATCTTTGAACAGAAGAGTAAAAAGATTGGGTCACCATTGCAAAAGAGATAGCTTATACATGTTGTGCTAGATCCCCTGTTAGAACTAGGAGTTATTTTCAATCTTGTTCGTTTTAAATTTCCTAGGATGGTAGATAGAGGAATTGATAGTTTCTTGTTTTTAGATAGTCGAGTTTAACTAACTATGGCTTTGTACGGATCTTCCTTGGTGATTAATAAATGTTTAATTACCAAAAAAAAACATCTTTAACCACAAAATTATTATGAGAACTTGACTGGAACACTATCTGAATAGCAGTCACACCATATAGCTCAACTTATAATCATGGTAGATTCCTCATTTAATCATATAATGTAACAGTGGGAGACGGGTCTGAATATATTGCACAAGAAAATATAGGAGGAACATTGAAAAGTGGAAACCAGCAGAAATACAGACGATGTTAGAACTCTGCTACAAGGGTGACAAAGGCATGTATTACGAAGTCTGGTATCTCAACAAATGATACTATTTTCTGGTGCTGCTTTCTGCTAATAGAACTAGTTACACCAGCAGTTACATGAATGAAGAACTCTAGATGACGATCGCTTTTTCCGTTAGGACTCCAGAATGAGATATATATGCTTAAGTTTTTCACATCACTCCTTTCTCAAATGACATCTATTCTAGTATCTTGTTCTTACTATTATTCTGGAACATCAAGCAATTCTTTGTCTCATGCATGAATGTGTTCCTTTTTCGCTGCGCTTCTGGTTTTGATAACATCAAGCATGTTACTGACAAAATCAAATGAAAGACCCTATGACATACATAGAGAGGAAGGGGATGCATTGCATGTTATAGTGCGAATCAGACTTCAGAAGCCGTGTTATCTTCTGATTGCAAATGGCCCAATAAATTTGTTGTTCCAATCATTTCGTGCTATCTTCTGATTGCCAGCATTTCTATTCTAGCCTAAACATATCTTTATCATGATTTCATTAAGCATTTCTCATTGAGTCACTAAAACTACTCATGAAGTATACCATAACACCCCACTACCATACTGGCTGAGAAATTACTACTGCCGATGTGTTGTTGTTGTTAGAATTATTTTATCTATTACTACCATTCTACCACTAAACAATTGCTTTCAATGTCATGAATGATTCAGAAATACTCCATCAGACAGACAGACAAACAGAAAAGGAGTCAGAAACAGAAATAAAGATATGTTAAACAGAAGAGAAAGGCAAGGAAAGTTTGACCCGAGAGACTGAACCTCTTTTCTTTTTATCATATCCGGGATCCTAAAACTTACCTTATTTCACCCAAAAACCTACAGATAGTTCCTTAACTACAGTTGCAGTTATCATTATGCATCTCTTGCATGCATTTACATTATGCTAGTTATGTTTTAGGAAATTCTCTTCCTCATGCATTTGGGTTATCATTCTGAAATATCCCCATGTTATATTCTTTATCTGAATTCAGGTTGTATGTTTAGACAATTCCTTATCACTCAATCAACATTCAATAACTAGTATAGAATTTAGAAGCAGCACAGAGAATGCCTACAGAAATAACTTGGTGTTCAAGATAACAAGCTTTCTTACGCTCATTAGATCGTGTTCGATGTGTTCGATATTTTTCCCCCTTATTTTGCTTCTAATACTAAGCATGAAGGGAACACCCACAACTAACGAGTTAATCCATACCTTGATGATTGGTACATGAAATTAGAGTAAAAAGAGCAAAACAAACTTCAGAGACCTACCTTCAAGACAGTACCATTCACTTTGTAAAGGTTTTGCGTGCCATCACTCTCGACTCCATTCAACTGAAAACCAAAGAGAGAAAATAAAATACCAGAACTGCAGCCATCGTGTTAATAAGAGGCTGCAAAAGATGTTTTCTGCCCTGTTTTATTCGAGTCCTTTCTTATTAGATAAAAAAGTATTTAATTACAATGACCTAGTATGGAGACGACACAATTTTTTTTGACAAGGGAAGTCCACACAATTTAACTATTATGTATGTAGAGGCTAGACTAGAAACAAACAGAACAACTTTGTGATACATCCAAAATTTTTGCTCAATCAGTACAACGTAGACAATTCTGAATATATTTACTTTGACAGCATGAAGTCGGTGATTGAAAGATACAACAAAACAAAGGAGGAGAATCACCAACTGGCAACTCCAACTTCTGAGGTTAGGGTAAGTTTCACTGGTTAATTTGCAGTCAACTAGTCAAAGAAAAATATGCATACTAAGGTTTCTATCATAGCCATTTCATGTCGTTGAAAAAGGAAATGGTTGAGCAGTTGAGACACATGAGTAACAACCTGAGATCTCAGGTTCAAAGCTAAGCTATAACACTCGGTATAAGCCTATCTGCTCTACCATGGTGAGCTGATTTCGCGCCATGTGTACCGCAGGCTTTTCGGTGGGATACTCAAGGTGCGAGCAAATTGACCCGGACACCACTATAATAAGAAAAAAAAAGATGTTCAAAGTTAACAGAATAATTAAATAGCAGAGAATTTGGTAATGATTATATTACCAATGAAAGTTACAAGATCAATAAGAATAATATGGAAAATATCCTTAGTGATTATATATCATGTAATAAATAGGAAACCTTAGGAACATGAAACTTCCTTATCTCATATATAGTTCAAAACTTTTCTACAAGGAGCACTCTTGATGTTATCAACCAGTTCCAACAAGAGTTTCTCTTCGTCTCTCTCCTTCCATGTAGTATTAGGCGTATTAAGCTTCTACGATATTTGTGGAAATCTAAGTACTACTCTTGCCTCTTTCTGATAACCCTTCTAGGCAGCACTATTCTTGTTTCCAGCCATCATTTAGGCAGCATTGTGCCTTTTCAGGCTCCACACTTCTTTCCAGAGAACATTTGAGGCACCACGCTGATCTCTTTCAGGCAACCATCCTGACGGCATCGTCTCTTCCGGTCACTTTTCTCTGGCTTTGCCAGCAATTACCCCAATAATTTCTTGTTACCCTTCAATTTTAATTCAAGCTTACATGATTTAATAGAGATTTGTGTCACCAAAATCTCTTTCCGCTAAATTAAGACGATTTTTCCCATGTGCTGCAAGGCACATTTCTTTGGCTGTGTCGATAACAGTCTGTGAGAAAGAATACGACCTTTCGGTGATGAACACTGTTCCGTCAACAATCAGGAGTTGAACCTGTACTAAAGTTTTTGCTCAACTCCTATCCAAGATACAAGGAGTCTATAAGTCTAAAAGTGTGTCAAAATGATCTTAGTGAGAATTACTCCTAATGTTCTGCCATTGACCAGAGAACTATAAACTATTATGTCATAATTGAAAACCCCAATAATTAGGATTCTTCAGTCCATTAAAAAAGAGCCCTCATATATGTTAACCCAAAAAAGTTCAGTAAGACACGAGAGCTTTTCTAACAAGAGAAGTTCAGTAAGAGTTTCTCTCCTCTTTCCTCTTTTCACAACATGCATAAATTGTGGTGTATTGTCGTTAACACTTTTTCCTGACTACCGAGAGATCCCAGTGGCCAAAGGGTTCGAAACTGGGTGAATGATGGGCCCGCCGCTCTACCCATCTCCACTTAAATATCTGGCTTTGTCTGAGGCAAGATTCGAACCTGTGGCCTGTGCCTAATCCACACATCATCGATTGTGCTCTTACCACTAGAACAAAACCCTGAGGGGCATTGTTGTTTACACCTCTTTGTGAAAAGGATTTAAAAGATATTAGCACCTATCCGCAAGTTTTAGCAAATTAATTAGAATTAGGAGATGGAGAGCAGGATAAAGGGGCAAAAGCAAAAAACAAACAAAATGCTGCAAGAAAGAAGCATGCAGATTCTCATAGTTACAGTCAGCTGTACCGTTGAAGATGCTGGACTGAAGGCTAAAGTTTGAAGACATATAGTTTAAACGGAAGGAAGATATTTTACAAGACAATAGCAAGATTTCTCCAAAGTGTTTTATAAAAGACACGATAAGCCAGGGGCAATCCAACACATTGACAGAGAACAGGAACTAAGTATTCCATTATTATGATGCAGCATGAAAAGCTACCTATTGTATGAACGTACTGCAACTTCAGCTATTCAGGATTTAACTGGAGAGGGGTCACATAAAAGAATAGATCAGGGACTATGACTCCCATTTGTCTAGCAATCAAAGCATAGCTAGGGATAGAACTGTCTTATAGTTCACAATTATTTCGATTTGCATCATATCAACAAGAACATCTTCAGCTAAACAGATTCCACCTAACCACTACAGTCTTCATATTAATGTGAAAAAATATTCTACATGGACACAGGCTGATTCCTGCTAGATTAAAACAACAATAATTAGGGTTTTCATGTTCTTGAGGGTACTGACAGGCCACATGATTAGAATAAAAGCAACATGCTACCTTTTCACTGATGATGACCATTAATAAATCGACTTCAAGGATTTAGCAATCTGTCAAATTCTGTTGTACAGGAAAGTTTGGCCATCTTTGAAATTACTTTTACAGTGTAAAGGTTCTTTTATTGTGGGAAAACTTCTAGTATGACAGACTTCAAAGATTGCTTATCCCCCCAGGCCCCAGGCCCCCTTCTAACCAGTTTCCACAAAATCTCAAACAAAATCTTCAGAATTTTCATCATCTGAGTCATGCCAACTCAACAAGGAAATTCAATTCGTGGTAGAGGGAGTAATGATTTCCTTACCGTGAAGTCCATTTCTTGATAATGGTCAGCTAGGGCACACTCATCTCCTAACTTGTCTGACTTGAATGTGGTACTACTGAGTATACGAGTCAAACCTTTTTTGAAAAAAGAGAAGTGGATACCGGTCCTAAACTTTCTACCAAGATGACACAGTTGGTGTTAATCTGAACCTTATCTTCTTACTTCTACTCAGTCCCTCTTGTCGTTATTAAGCAGATAATGACATTCATGGATAGCACTAGGTTCTAGGTACCACTGCTTCACTCAAGGTATCCAACTCTATAACATGTCTTTGTCATGTCATCTGTTCAGTATTTGGAGATCAATCTCTAATCCTTCTTTGCAATTGCAGAAGGGAAAAACAGAAGTCAGACGCTATGCTTCATGTCTTCAAGATGCTGCAAAGGAATAAAAATTCCCATTAAAAAATAGTTCGTTCTTCACATATCAGTATTACAGGAATTATGCAGTTCAGGCATATAGGTAAACGAAATGTGATGGGAAGTGAAACAGGAGAAACATTGGGCCTTCCTGTGTTCAGAAATCACACACCCTGATACTACTGTGAAACTGAAGCAGTGTAGATTAGTCTACCATTCAGGGGATTTTCATCTGACAGAGAGCCATATCAGTTCAGGTGCAGCAAGGAACTTTGGATATGGTATTGGAAGGTAATTTCTCGTAAGATTGATCACGGAAGCAGAACTTGACTCCTTTTAATAATAAGACTGCATAGGTCAACATAATTTAAGGCATAATTAAGCATTCTGCTGAGGGGTTAATACTGCCATCATGACATTGCACTCATGCTCATAGCACACACTTCCTACGGTACACAAAATCCAAGAACAGAAGATCTCATCTAGAGCTGTGTTATAATCTCCATCTGGGGCACGGCTAATTTCTTACTGCACAAGAAAAAAATGTTGCCCATATGTCATGAACCTAAGTAGCGGTAATGGATTAAAAAACAGTTATCCATCCATATTATTCACTAAAAAAATGGATTGGATAATGAATTTTTTAAAAACGGGTCAAATATGGATAAAAATCATATTATCCACTTAGAAAATGAATAACTAATGTATAACCAATAGATAACTAATGAGTTTAACTTTTTATATTTCTAAAGATTCAAACTGAGGGTTCCTCAAGTTTGGGAGACTAGGAATTCTCCCAAAAGTGATCATATTCAAGAAGCCATGGATAATCTGCCGGTTAACCCATTTTCTATCCGTATTAAATATGGGTTAGGTCGGATAATTTATCCATTTTTGCATTCCCATTTTCGACCTGCTCATATCCGATCCGACCCACCTATTTGCCACCCCTAAACCTAAGCAATACATATTATGCAAATACAGCAACATAAGAACCAAGGATATGGCTAAAACATTGAAGAACTATAACCAGATAAACCTTCCGCCTTAGATGTGGTTAGACTCTATATAGTTACCTCTGACCAGAAGGAATCCATTCTACAAACCAATTTTCATCACATGCCATACTATCACTCTACAAAAATGAAGCAAACTGAATATGACCAACAACTAAAGAGCCTAAATAATAATCTGACAGATATCCTTCCTCCCCAACATGCATCTAAACGACACTAACTTATGTATTATTCTTAACAAAAGCCACTAATAGTTGCCTAAATGTCATGAAACCTCAACTAGAAGCCTCGGTTACCATAGAGTGGGGCAATGGTATCCATGGTTCAGTTTTGCCACCTCAAAGAGACCCAATATCTCTGTTCAATCCTACTCTAGATGATTTCTTTCCGTATGTAGATAAGCTCTTCACTTATCACATAACCTTTTGCTTACCTTTTGTCAAAAGTGCTAATGCTAAACTTCACGTTATCAAGCACTACCAACTATTATAACATGGGTGGGATGAGATGTAGCCTCTCTCCACATAATCCCACCATCAACATATAGGAGCGGTCGTCTACCATTAGCTTCATTGCAAGTTGGGAAACAAGACAAAGATAATTTGAAGCATGTAAAATATCTCTTTCTGGTATAAAATGAAGAATGTAAATTCTACATAGATATCAACAAAGTGTTGATCACATACTTGTCTATCCCTGTGCTTTAACTCTATTGCAGATAAATTACAGTCTTAACTCTATGAATAATAGCATGGGATAAGTTCAGCAGAATCCCCAGAAATACAACATTGAAATACAGGAGATAATAAATCCAACAGTATTACATCATGTTCAAGCCAAAATACTAAAGACATGCAGAATAGTTTTCCAATTTTCCTCCCCCTAATAAGTCAAATGCCACCTTAACACGGTCCTCTTAGCATTTTAAATAACTTTCAACCAGTGGCGGAGCCACATTGAAGCAAGGGATGTCAAGCGACACCCATTCGCCGGAAAATTACACTATTTTGCTAGATAACTTTTTTTATTTTATGTATATTTACTATACGTTGACTCTCCTTCACTTTTCGATATATCTAATTATTTATATTATGACACCCCTTGATGAAAATTCTGGATCCGCCACTGCTTTCAACTCCTCTCACTTACCATAAGTCTACCAAATCTCAATTATGAAAATAAATAGAAGTTCCAAAGCTGAAGTCCAAAACCATGAAAACCTAGATCATGTTATAGGCTTGTGTTCAACTCATCTTCAGAAGCAAGGAGGAGAATAAACTCCATGAGGTATCTCAAGAGCGTCAGAATGAAATGATACTAGAACACAAAATCAAGAGTCTTACTTTTGTAAGTTTTCTAATAAAAATGTAGCTGGAAAAATAAAATAACAAGTTTTTAATATTTAAGATTAGATTAAATCTTCAACGTACATATGCATAGACGAAGAATGAGTACCATTACTTTGTGTTGGTCTAGGTCGGCCTCAACATAACCAATACTAGCAATAAACGATGATCAGGTGGGGAGCCTTGACTAAGGATAAACCTCAGGAGTTGGAAGAGAGGTTATCGTCTATGCGAGCCTAGAGGAGTAGTGGGACGCGAGCGCTATGTCGACGATGACGGCGAACTGTATAAGGGAGGTGGCAAGAGAGGTGTTATGGGTCTCGAAGGGTTACTCTGGCGGGCACAAATGCGACTAGTGGTGGAATGGAGTGATCCAAGGTAAAGTGGAAGCGAAGAAGGCGGCGTACCTGAAGTTAGTAGGGAGCACAGGAGAGGAGGAGAGAGAAGCGAACATGGAGAGGTATAAGGTAGCTAGGAAGGAGGAGAAATTGGTGGTCACAGAGGCTAAGACTATAGCGTTTGGGCGTCTATACGAGGAATTGGGAGACAAAGGTGGGGATAAGAAGTTATTCCGGCTGGGCAAGGGGAGAGAGAGGAAGGCTCAAGATCTGGACCAAGTGAGGTACATCAAAGACGATGACGGTAGAGTATTGATGGGAGAGGCTCAGATTAAGCGGAGATGACAGACTTACTTTCATAAACTTCTGAATGAAGAGGGGGACCGGGATATTGTGCTAGGTGAATTGGGGCATTTTGAGAGTCACCGAGACTTTAGGTACTATAGGCGCATTAAGGTTGAGGAGGTTGTGGGGGCTATACGTAAGATGAGTAGGGGAAGAGCAACCGGGCCAAACAAAATTCAGGTAGAATTTTGGAGGTGTGTGGGTAGAGCAGGCTTGGAGTGGCTGACTGGACTGTTTAATGTTATTTTCAGGACGAAAAGGATGCCGGATGAGTGGAGGTGGAGTACGATGGTACCGTTGTACAAGAACAAAGGAGATATCCAGATTTGTAACAACTATAGGGGTATCAAGTTACTAAGTCATACCATGAAAGTTTGGGAGAGGGTGGTGGAAGTGAGGGTGATGAGGACGGTGTCTATATCTGACAACCAGTTTGGGTTCATGCCGGGTCGTTCAACTACGGAAGATATAAGAGGTTAGTGGAACAGTTCAGGGATAGGAAGAAGGATCTACACATGATGTTTATTGACCTGAAGAAAGTGTATGACAAGGTCCGTAGGGAGGTTCATTAGAGATGCCTGGAGGCAAAAGGTGTGCCGGTTGCTTACATTAGGGCGATTAAAGACATGTATGATGGAGCTAAGACTCTGGTTAGGACAGTGGGAGATGACTCAAAGCATTTTTCGGTTGTTATCGGGTTACATCAAGGATCTGCGCTTAGCCTGTTCTTATTTGCCCTGGTGATGAACGCACTGACACATCATATTCAAGGGGAGGTGTCATGGTGTATGTTATTTGCTGACGACATAGTTCTAATTGATGAGACGTGAGGCGTTAACGAGAGGCTGGAGGTTTGGAGACAGGCCCTAGAGTCTAAGGGTTTCAAGTTGAGCAGGACTAAGACAAAATACCTGAAGTGCAAGTTCAGCGCCGAGTTGAGGGAATCGGGCATGGACGTGAGGCTTGAATCGCAGGTCATTCCTAAAAGAGGCAGTTTCAAGTATCTTGGGTCGGTTATCTAGCGGGATGGGGAGATCGACGAGGATGTCACACACCGTATATTGGTTGGATGGATGAAATGGAGGTTAGCTTCTAAAGTCCTGCGTGACAAGAAAGTGCCACCGATACTCAAAGGCAAGTTTTATAGAGCGGTGGTTAGACCGCCCATGTTGTATGGGGCAGAGTGTTGGCCAGTTAAGAACTCACATATCCAGCAGATGAAAATAGCAGAAATGAGGATGTTGAGGTGGATATGCGGGTCCACTAGGATCGATAAAATTAGGAATGAAGATATTCGGGAGAAGGTGGGTGTGGCTCCTATGGATGACAAGATGCGGGAAGCGAGGCTCAGATGGTTCGGGCACGTGCGGAGGAGAAGCCTAGATGCCACGGTAAGGAGTGAGCAGTTGGCTTTGACGAGTACGAGAAGAGGTAGAGGGCAGTCTAAGAAGTATTAGGGAGAGGTGATCAGGCAGGATATGGCGTAGCTTCAGATTTTCGAGGACATGGCCCTTGATGTCGAGCATTAGGATTGTAGGTTAGGGGGTAGTCAAGCATTTTTCTACTCCGTAACAGGTGTGAGGCTAGTCTGATAGAGTTTTGTCTTAGACGGCTAGCGGTTAATGTTGTGTTCACACTATTCTTCCGTTTTTCATAATTCCGGGCCTTATTTACTGATTATTGTTTTTGCTTTTCATCTATTTTCTGGTGAGGGTATATCAGAAACAGCCTCTCTACTCCCCTGGGTAGGGGTAAGGTACACCATCAATTGTTGTTTTACAGGGTAATTGTTGTTGTTGTAACCTATACCAAAAAGCCATCAATAACATTAGGCATCAAATCTTTTATTCTTCTTTCACATATTTCACTTTGATAATAAAAGGTACAAGAGGAGATGGTAAATGAAGAAACAAACTCTTCCTATGAACTAAAAACTGTATACAAAGAGGGGAAATTCAGTCTTGTGGACCTATTAGATGGTGGAGTCCTATTTCATCTATTCAGTAGGATTATTCTCAGTCAATTAAGCTAGATCCAATTGTAAAAATCCCACATATGGTGCAAAGCATAGAAGGAAGTTACAAACAAATTATAGCACAATTAGGACCGAGGTTTGAATAACATATGATAGTATAGCATAGAGTAACTATGCGGCAACTGTAAGAACTCATTTACGAAGCAGAACGTTGAATTTGCATCCTCCATGCAGTACCACACACCAGAATGGCCATCAACTTCAAGGCTACCAAAACAACTATAACTTACATTTCTATCGCTGATGGCATATTGTGGAGCAAAACTTTTGAAGGTAGGAAGCAACAAATATAAAAAAGATGCCTTGTGGCTATCTCTTTCACTTCAAAACTTTGAATCCCCTATGAAATGTCATTCAAACCCATTGGTTTGAAGAATTCTTCACAAGTTTGTAGGAGTAATTTACCACAAAATATAGGAGCTGTTAATTAACATCACTCAAGCCACTCTACAGCAAATCCATATCAAGGCATTGTATTAATCAGGGCAACCAGTCAATAATAGGGTCCATGCTAAGAGATGCATCAAATTGTTAGTGCTATGCAGAAGAAGTCTTGTAGCTAAATCTACAATATGTCTTCCACGAAAATGACAAAAATTGAATTCAACCTGGCTTGGTTGCATGGTCAACATCTTGATGTGTCCTAGTCATGTTAAGACTCAAATCCTCTTCTATTCCTACATGTCGACCTTTGTACCAAAAGTAGAAATCCTCTTCTACACCCATTTTCATCAATGTGAGGAGATACAGAAGAAAACGGTCAAAGAGTCACTCTGGAAAGCAGCTGATTCACAGACACAGCAACAATGTTCTCTTTGTCAGTGTATTTTTGACTCTCTAATGTTATCTACTAATGTTTGAGACTCGAATCCCCTTCAATTCCCAAATGTCGAACTTTGCGCCTGAACCAGAGAACTTCCAAAATCCTAATCTGAACTAGCTTAAAAGAAAAAAGTTCAAGTTTTAGTTATTAAAAACGACACTACCATTTCATCAATGTAAGAGAAAGAGGAGAAACCTATCAATGAGGCAATCAAGAAACAAGAATTGACAGCATGTCTACAAAGTCTTTTTTAAGATAAAGTTGTCTCTAAGCCAAAGTAGATCAGTAAGGTTTCATATGCTGCGTCCTCTAATCATATTTGATGCATCTATTATTTTGAATTTGTCTAATTTATACCAGATTCTTCTTTTTGAAAATTTTTACTTCTTGAAAAAAAATTAACCACAAGAAGTGTCTCCACATTTAAAACTAAAATCAAAAGAATTCAAGTTCTTCCTTTTCCCTTTTAATCTTATAAAAGAGAAGTGACATTCATAAGGAGTATACAGCGATTCTTAACCAGATCCAATCCTTGGGATAACACAAAGGAAATGATATTTTTATTTATGTTAGCTAGTGAAATAGAGGGGAGCGGAACCATAAGCTAGTGTATTTCATTTTTCCTTCTTTTTTCATCATTGACAGGATGCAACCTCAAGAAAGTAACCCTAGCTCATTTTGTTTTTCCCCCTAATTTAAAAGGGCTAATAAATTAAAATACACAATCTTGAGGTTATACATGGATCTATTTCTTGGACCGCAAGGAAGGGAACGGCTATACATTAATCTAAATAGAACCCATTACATCTAAGCTTTGTTTACTATTGATATTGCACCTAGTTTTCAAAGCATGCAGCGATATCCATTAATGTCTCCTATGATAATCCAAAATGCGGAGCAGAGTGTTGACTAGTCAAGAACTCACACGTTCAGAAAATGCAAGAAGCGGAAATGAAGATGCTTAGAAGGATGTGTGAGCATAAGATAAGATTAGGAAAGAAGATATGTGGGACAAGGTAAGAGTGGCCCTCATGATGGACAAGATCCTTAAAGCGAGGTTGAGATGGTTCGGGCATGTGAATAGGAGGAACACAGATGCCCTAATGCGGAGGTGCGAAAGGTTGGCAATGATAGGTCTTAGGAGAGGTAGAGGTAGACCGAGGAAGAACTGGGGAGAGATGATTAGACAGGACATGACACATCTTCAGCCCACCGAAGACATAACCCTAGATAGGAGAGCTTGGAGGCCGCGGATTAGAGTAGAAGATTAGCAGGTAGTCAAGCGATTTCTCTCTTTTTTTGCGGGAGAGCAGTGGTTCTAGTTTAGAGCACCCTCTTCTCTTTATCAGTATTAGTATTATTATCCTAGTATTATTATTTTATTCCTCAATTTTATACAACTGGTGTTTCTTTTATTTCGATTATCTTTACTATTTTGCTGGCAATAATTTTCTTTGTTTCAGTATTTTCATCATAACTTTTTTACTCTTGTATTTTTTAAACCTATTTTGAAAATTCTTTTCTTGAGCCAAGGGTGTATTGAAAACAACCTCTCTACCTCACACAAGGTAGGGGTAAGGTCTGCGTACACCATACATTCTCCAAAACCCACATGTGGGATCACACTGGGCATGTTGTTCTTGTTCTTGATAATCCAAAATGTAAGAAATATTTTTTCTTCTTAGCAGTTTTGGCAAAGGGAAGCGGCAGTGCTGAGGCAACAACTACAAAACTTGCAAGAGAATCATCGGTAAACTTTCTTGTTCTTTATCACATATATTTCTTCTCTCTGCTAATAACTTGTTCAATGACCTATAGAATAAAAATAAGGATATTTTTGTGTATTAAGCAATTCAGGTATTTTCTTAAATTGAGCTCATGTTAGTCCACGATAGCTTTTGAGATGTTTGAGCAAAATTATTTCAGAAGAAAGTACCCCAGTAATTTTCATTGAGTTCCTACATCATAGGAGTCAAATTGTTTCACAAGTGGAAATTTTCGTTGTTAGAATTGTTTTATTATTTGGGCCCTTAAATCTATTTTGTCTGCTATTTAAGTTATACAAGGAGCTTATATAGTGACTGAGCTAGAACGGAAGAGTAGAGAGACACGAGTACTGTGTAAAGTAATCCATAAAAAGCATGACTTCTGGACCTCGTTATGGAGAATAAGGGATGGGAGAGATGAAAACAATGATCCACTTTCTGATGCCCACTATCAAGTTCTCAGTCTAGTAAACGGAATCCCAAAGGTTTCTTTGGAAGCTCAAGAGGTCTATGACAAGGTGATCACCTTACCAAAGTAGTCAAAAGCAAAAAGTGCTAAAGTTCGTTGGGCTTTAAGATTAAAGTGCAATCGAAGTATGGGTTTTAACGTACAAAAGCGCTAATAAAAAAATGTAAAGCAAGTAAATGTAACTACAAAAAAAAAAATTAGTTCTTTGTACGAAAGAATGGAATTAGGTTGTATATATGAAGTAAAAGTCATGTTAAGTAAGCTCAGAAACCATTTTAAACTTCTTATTTAAATGAAAAACATAGTTTTATGTTTTTAATGGCTAATTTTCTTATATTGAACTTCTAATTTCTTATTGCTTTTTTTTTATAATCGTGGTGTCCGGGCCAGCTTGCGTGCACCTCGACTAATTCCACGGGATACCTGCCACCTCCCACCAGCAACAGATACCAGGTAACTCTGTCCACCAAGGCTAGAACAGATGGGAAGAAATCACCTAATGTTTTGTCTCTGTTGGGAATTGAACCAGAGAACTCATGGTGTTCAACCCACTTCATTGACCACTAGGCCACACCCTTGGTGCAGCTTCTAATTTCTTATTGCTAATCGCTAAAAGTTCATTCATAAGGCTTTCTTAACAATTAATATAACTTTGTCAACTCTATTTATTGTCTAGTGCAATGCTCTTAAAGATGGAGCTCATAGGTGAAGAAGCACATATTATAGTACCTACACTAAAGTGCCAACCATGGGAGGTGAATCCCACAAATTGGATTTCACTGAGCTTCAAGACTTAACTGCGCCTTAAGCAAGACTTTAAAAACCCTACACCTGACATTGTTCATACTGATCATTGAAATATTCAACAAGAAGATGGAGAATAAGGACAGGGGTTATTTATGGGGCTTCACAGCTTGTAGGGAAGGAAAGATAGTTTACAAGTGTATTATCTACTATATCTTACTATATGCAGATGACATTTTGTGTTATTACCGAGGCAAATCAGCTCTACTATTGTGGTCTCAGGGAACTCTAAGATTGATGAAGCGAAGAGCATTAAATAGCTGGTGGAGATCCATAGTTGCAGTATGGGTCCCATCATAAGATGACTTATCAATACTACCGCTGGGTGCGACTTTCAAGGATTGTCAAAGAAAAAAAACTGATGGTCGAGAGAGTCAAAAAGAGACTAACAGGCTGGTAGAAGAAATACTTCTTGAAAAAGTGAGATAGACACAGCGATCAAGAGAAATTTGCTTAATCTGCCAACTTACTATGTATCCATATTGACTATACCAGTACGATTTACAAAGACTGCAATATGAAAGAGAATGTTGAGAACCAAAAAGAAACTAAAGGACGGTAGAAGTAATACTTACTTAAAAGGGAGAGAGAGACCATTATCAAAGAGTAATTTTTCGAATCTGTCAACTTACTATGTACCAGGAATCATGGCAAAAGGTTAAAAAGTGTAAACGAATCTATTATGGGACACGATAGGGAGATGGAATGTTCATAGAACTCAACTAGGGAAGTTGACTTGGGGGTTTCGCATGGAAATCAACCATTGTGGAGAGCGATCATAGTTAAAAAGTATGTAGATCAAGTGGGATAATTAGGACCAATCAGATTATCCATGCTATATGGAGTAACTCTATGGAGGATATGGTGAAAATGTGGAGAGATTCTATGGATGTGTCAAATTAGAAGGGAGGTAATGAAACCAGAATCAATTTCTGGAAATAGAGACAATGTAGTCATATTCTTTTATGTTAAGTTTTCTGATCATATTCAATACTTTCAGCCAGCAGAGATTAACACTCGTCCCAATTATAAAGAATGAGGAAATTCTATAGAAACTACATTTGAGTGAAGGATTGGACGATGAAACAGCTTAATAGTTTGCTTACATTACCGTACAAGCAAAAATATCATTTATGGACAAAGGTAGCTGGAAACAGGAAAGGCCAGAAAGATGTTATGTTCATAGTGAAATCATTTTATAATGGACTGCTAAAGAAAAGGTAACTTCCCTCACTCTTCAATATGGATCCCTACAGCATTTGGGAAGCGTGCTTTTAAACCGATAGTAACACAAGGAGCTATCCTAACAACAAAGAATTTGAGAGGAAAATGGACAATCCCTGTCACTTTGTGCTTCATGTGCAAATAAGCAGTATTTACATAAGGGACGTACTGTTTTTAGATAATGTATGGTGTCTCAATCAGTATTGATGACCGAATGCTCTTTGCAGGGATTTGGATACATATGGGAATCTGCCCATAATATCAGTATATTATTGAATTCATCAACAAAGTAACTAGGTTAAATGAATTATTTCCTCCATTACTCTACTTAAACTATTTAACACTGATCTTTTGAATTGAGAAAAGGGAAAAGAGAAGAATGGAGATGATGTAGAGAAAAAGAAAGGGAGAGCAGATTGTTACTTTCCTGTGATGGAGTAAGGAAATATAAAAGGAATGTGTATCAATTGACACTAATTCCCTTAATAGTTATTTTGTTAATAATCCTGAGTTTTCTTTTAATGCTACAAAAGTTTCACTACAGCATGTCTTGTTTTTCTTGGTTTCACCCACTTTTGGACAGAACATTGTGTTAACGAACTTAATTCCCTCTTCCCTCCTCCCTTCCTATTCCTAAAAACCCATTCCGAGCAAACAAAAAAATTAAATTACCTACTCTTCTTTCCTCTGATTTACATATAGTGTTCATCGACTTAGAGAAGCCTTACGATAAAGTGTCGAGGGAGGTTCTGTGGAGATGTTTGGAGACTAGAGGGGTTCCAGTTGCATACATTAGGGCTATTAAGGACATGCATGATGGAGCTAAGACTCGTGTGAGGACACTGGGAGGGGACTCGAAACACTTCCCAGTTGTGATGGGGTTGCACCAGGGGTAAGCCCTCAGCCCATTTCTATTTAACCTGGCGATCGACGCACTGACGCGCCACATTCAAAGGGAGGTGATGTGATGCATGTTATTTGCAGATGATATTGTACTGATTGACGAGACGCGAGGTGATGTAAACAAGAGGTTAGAGGTTTGGAGGCAGACCCTGGAATCTAAAGGTTTCGAGTTGAGCAGGACCAAAACAGAATACTTGGAGTGTAAGTTCAGTGGTGCGACACAGGTAGTGGGCCAAGGCGTGAGGCTTGATTCACAAGTCATCCCTAGGAAAGAAAGTTTCAAGTACCATGGGTCAGTTATACAAGGGAATGGGGAGATCGACAAGGATGTCACACATTGTATTGGGGCGGGATAGATGAAATGGAGGCTCGCTTCCGGTGTTTTATATGATAAGAATGTGCCACCAAGACTTAAAGGTAAGTTCTATAGAGCGGTGGTCAGACCGATTATGTTGTATGGGGTGGAGTGTTGGCCAGTCAAGAACTCTCATGTCCAAAAGATAAAGGTGACTAAAATGAGAATGTCGAGATGGATGTGCGGGCATACCAGGTTAGATAAAATTAAAAATGAAGTTATCCAGGACAAGGTGGGCGTGGCCCCTATGGAGTACAAGATGCGCCCTATGGAGTACAAGATGCGGGAGGCAAGACTTAGATGGTTCAGGCATGTGAAGAGGAGAGGCACAGATGCACCGGTGAGGAGGTGTGAGAGGTTGGCCTTAGAGAGCCAACGGAGAGGTAGAGGCAGGCCAAAGAAGTAATGGGAAGAGGTGATTAGGCAAGATATGACATTGCTCCAGCTTACTGATGACATGACCATGGATAGGAAGGTGTGGAGGTTGAGAATAAAGGTAAAAGGTTAGGTAGTCGAGCGATGTCCTTGTTTGTTACAGTAGCTCTAGTACATCACTTAGCGTCTTTCGTGTATTTTCGTCTTCCTAGACTTTTGTTATTACTTGTTGTTGCCTTCACTTCGGTTTTCTGATTGCATTACCTAGTGTTAGTTTTGTATTTTTGCTTCGGCTTTCCGATTGGTTTTCTTGTTATTGCCCCTTCCCTTTATCTTTCCTGAGCCGACGGTCTACCAGAAACAGCCTCTTGTCTTCTTAAGAGTAAGGGTAAGGTCTGCGTACACACAACCCCCTAGACCCCACTTGTGAGACTACACTGGGTATGTTGTTGTTGTTGTACTCTCTTCTTTCCTCTCATTTCTATCTATCTTTCAATCCTAAAGTTCTATTAGTACTTTGCCTCCTAAATTATATGTTGAAGACCTTTCCATTTCAACTTACTTCATCAT
Source organism: Nicotiana tabacum (assembly GCF_000715075.1). Lineage (NCBI taxonomy): Eukaryota > Viridiplantae > Streptophyta > Magnoliopsida > Solanales > Solanaceae > Nicotiana > Nicotiana tabacum. Next base: position 31,633,740 of record NC_134095.1, read on the forward strand.
TTTGGAGCCCAGAAGTCAAGTTTTCATTTGAATTAGTTAATAGTTGACTAATTCTAAATGTTTGTTGTCATTTTCTAAATGTTTGTTGTCATTTCATTTAGTTTATAGTTTTTTTTTTTGATAAGGTCATTTAGTTTATAGTTACGGAAATGAAATAGTCGACTTGTTTTTTTATTGTTAAAAAGGTTAACTTGTCTCGTTCCTTTTTCTCATTTCTGTTTTTTATTGCTTTAGGCAATCCCTAGGTTAACCACCAATTTCCCTAAAAAAGCTTTTGCTATGCAAGAAATTAAGGGTTAAACTATCAGCCACCTTGCTAGGAAGTGCCACTTGATAGCTGGTAGCATTTTCAGTTTTCAAAATAGCAGATGAAACAGAGATATCCACTCTAGATCCTCCATAAGAAGGTTATATCTGTAAGTGCTAACAGAAAGGACATTCAGAGATTATTTGAGGTTACTGGTATTCCAATCAAAATGATGAGACATTCAAGACCGTGAGCATAATCCTTACAATGTCTTACTATCATCCCTCACATCAAGGCGTTAAAGTATCAAGCAGCACCCAGTATCTCTTATCTCTCATGATTAGAAGTATTAGCATGGACTTCTAAAGCATACTACATTTTGCAAAATATACCGCAGTGAATCATGCAATTTACTGAAGGATTCTATAGAGGTATTTACACTATATAAACTCAGAAACCGCTCAATGTAGGGGAGTGAAAATCCGATAATAAAACCATCTCAAATGGTGTTATAGATTTAAGAAGTGGTAAGTCACAATTGTTAGAAATGGGATGTATATCTAAGTTATATCAGTCAAGTATCAATTTTTATGTTGAAGTATATCTAAATCATAGTCAGTCAGGTATCAACTTTTCTGTTGAAGTCGCGTGTTTGTTAACAGTTTATTTCTGCACTATAGACAAATGATGGGTGAAGAGCTTTCTGGTCTGAGCGTCAAAGATTTACAGAACTTGGAGAACCAACTGGAAATGAGTCTCCGTGGTGTCCGTGTGAGAAAGGTACGAAACTTCCAGATCCATCAAATGTGCACTATCTTATATGAACTAAAGAAGAACTAACTCAACCTCTCATTTCTACAGGATGAAATTCTGATTGATGAGATACAAGAACTAAACCGAAAGGTCAATCAACATAAAATGCAGTGACTTTTGTTTTCAATTTGTTCTAAAAAGGATAACTTTTAAAGAAGCTAAATTAACTTTTTTCCTTGCAGGGAAACCTCATCCATCAAGAAAACATGGAACTATATAAGAAGGTAAACCTAATTCGTCAAGAAAATATGGAATTGTATAAGAGGGTATCCATGTACATCACTAAGAGCTTTCACTGCGCTTCAAGAACAATTATTTCCTTCCATATTCATATACCAAGTAAAAAAGTTTCACCATTCTACTTAGAACTCTAGCAAATTGTTTCTACATTTTGTGTTGAACTTACAGGTTTATGGAAATAGAGATGCAAATGGAGTGAGCGGAATAGCCCTTGCTCCGAACAGTTTAAGCATTAATGAAGACCCCCACACTCCTGTACATCTCCAGCTTAGCCAGCCACAGCAACAAAACTATGGCACATCAGGAACTACAGAATTGGGGTAATTTCTTATTCATATTCTTTATCTGGAAGCACAATGGTAGCTCACGACCTTGATCATTGACTATCATCTAACTGGAACATGCTGCAGGCTACAGCTGCATTAGCGGGAAAACCAGACTCGTAAGAGTTTTGAGTTCTCGTGTTGAAGAAGCAGCCGTGCTTACAAAGTTATGTTTCAATTAGTAATGGTAGTAGTGGTAGAGAAGCAGGGATGTCAGGAAAAATCTACCGTTCATATGGTTAATGTCAGCAAGTTAGACAAGTGTGAGGTAATCCCTAGCACAGCTACTTAAGTCAAAATAACAACAAATAAAAGAATACATTGGCACAGTATCTCTAAGTTCTTTATCTTTCTCGACACTTGATGCTTATGATGTGTATGCATATATGCTAGGATTATAATTGATTTGACACTTCTGAAATAATTGTAAATAGTTGACAACTTAAAACAGGAGCAAGAGCGAAGAAATGTAAGCAGAAAAGGTTTTACAAAACAGTAGCTCCTCATAGAAATTCCTTGAGAAACACACCACATGCAAACAGTACAAATCTGAGCTAAGCAACTTAATACATTAAGACATACCTCAAAGTTGCATCAATATGCTTTGCATGCAATAGTCTTCAGCAAGGACAAACTAAGTTCATTACACACCAATGTCAAATTTCAGCATTCAACTGGAAAAGAAAAATACACAATACGAATTTATATTAGTAATGCTCTTCCCGGGAATTTAAGAATGAATGATCTTGAGCCTGAAGACTAAATATGTATAGAAAGAATTATATCAGGAAAGAATATATGAAACATGCTTCACAATTTTGAGTACTACATTCTTTGCTGCCAAATACAGTAAGCGTTTGTTTTTTTCTTAAATAAGGAATATAGTAAGTGCTTCTTAAACAAGTTATTTCTGGATCACAAGGATCCCAATGCTAAACCGACATGAATGGCATGCGCAATCAAAAACAATTTCTATAATACAAAAGACAGTCTCGCCAAATTATCTATTTGTACAGCAATGGATTGCACACTTAAATTAACAAGAAAGCATTCATGCTTAGGTCATGAACTGTCTGATCATAAAGTTCATCTCAGGCAGAAGTCTTCTGTATTACTTCAGGAAATACACATAGGCAGAACACAGTCATCTAAAAGGTGTAGAGTCTTAACCACAAAAGACTATTCAACTGCTATCTGGATGTAGTTTACATGAACGTGAATGAAGGAATATTGGGTAGTGGATAAGACTAGGGAATTGAAAAAAAGGCAAAAACTTCACGGAGCTTATCAAAGTTTAGTGTGTACAGGTACTACATATTGACAAGGTAAAGGAATTAAAACTAGAAATTTGAATTTCTCTTCAAACAGCAAAACTGCAAGCATGCAATGTTACCAAAGAATATGATCCCACCTGCTCGGGACATTCCAGAAAATTGTGTAAAATAAACAAAAAGGAGAAGTTTCTTCTTAGTTTTTAGTGGAATAATCAGCACATCGAGCATCTTTTTACAATGCCAATACCAAGAATGGTTGGAAAACTTATTACAACCAAAGCTCAATAATGGCAGCAGCAGCAATTTCAAACACTGAGAATATAAAACATAATTAAACAATCTCTTTTAGTCAAAGATTCTCAGTTCAAGACAAATAGAAACAAAAGAGGCGTAGATAAGGTTTCATAATGGCTTAGCACTTGGATAAAAATGAAGACAGCTAGTGTAGTAAGGTTCATAAAGATGCAGAATCGAGTAAATTCAGAGGAAACTGACACGGCTCAAGGAAAAAGAATTGACCATCTAGTGTTACTGCAGTATCTCAACTAAATAACACTTTACATCAATGTAGCAACAAGATTAAGAATTCCCTGACAGGCCGGACAAGGATAGCCCTTGTACAGAGCAAGGATCTATACACCATATTTCAGTAAGATGGCATGGTTCTCTCTTGGAGTTGCCAATATTGAGATTCTTTCAAATTGTACTTTTTTCAGTTATATATAGTAAGCTAAGTTAAGCCACTTGAATCCTTTATTTTCAGTTCTATCATGGTTTAATTGAAGGTCAACATGAAAATTTTTAGGTCATAATGAGAACTTTAGCAACATAACAACTGTGCAATCTTATTTAGAGGGTCTAAGTAAATAAAACTACAGAAAAGTAAATATACTAGTATGCTCTGTTACGACAATAGCATTAATATGTTATTCTACTAACGGGACAAGCAAGGAAATAGTGTAGTAACCTTATTCCTGAACTTCATTTGTACTGCCAAAAGTTTCAGTTTGAGGCGCCATTACAATTTAGTATGAGGTCAAATCACCAAGCTTTGTTTCCCCTTTCTTTAAGAGCTTCAGAAATTTTTTTAAACTTTATATATGTTATAACCCACTTCATCCATTCCAAAAAATTGGCATTACTCAAGGTAGGTGAACCAGAGACCGTAAGCTAGCCCCGCTTATTACTTCCCAAAACTTAACGCTTATTGTGAACGAGCTCACTTTTTCACAAAAAAGGAGATTGACAGAAAAAAGAAGGGAGTGAAGTACAATTGGGGAGGAGTTGGGACTTGAACCATCTTGATATAAGAGGCACAGACTCAAACAAATATGAGAGGCAGATATATACTCTACAAAAAGAAAAGAAAGAGAAAAGAAAATGTATTATGGTGATATGTTTGTAAGAGAGTACTAATACAAGTGGCGAAGCTAGGATTTTTTTTTTTTTAAATGGTAACATAAGTGGCGAAGCTAGGATTTATTTTTTTTAAATGGTAACATAAGTGGCGAAGCTAGGATTTTTTAAAAAAAAAAATGGTAACATAAGTGGCGAAGCTAGGATTTCCGCTAAGGAGATTCAAAAAACAAAAAAAGTAGACATGCACCGAGGCCAAGGGGATTCAATACCTAATATGTTTACATAAAATATTTGACCTTATATATGCAATGTAATTTTCCGGTGAAGGGAACCCCCTTCCACCACCATAGCTCCACCCATGCATTGATGCACACACATTTATTCAAAAGCATAGAAACAAACAATGTATAGCAATAGCATTATGATCTTGTCATCTTGATGTCTATCATAACCATTTTATTTATTCTTGAATCATATTTTCACAATTAAGGCATGGAAATCTATTGTATTGAAGATGTGGTAAAAAGTCATCTTTTGTTGCATTAAACAAAGCAACTGTAACTGAATTATATCAGTAAAAAATGTATCTAATTTATTTCTTCTATCCCTCTAAAACCTATTACTTCCTCTATCACATTTTTCTTTTTCTTTTTCTTTTTTTGGGGAAAAAAGGCCACTTTTCATATTCTGGGAGTTCTTTGACCACAACCCCCTTTTTTTAAACCTTTCAAATATTTTGAATTATTAACTTTTGTGACCTATAGTGCCTTTTATGTAGTTTCCAACTATGTAAATTTTATTTCAAAAACTTGAAGAACCTATGGTTAAATCCACACCAAAAATTAGGTACTTTAGCCGTTGTACTCTATAACAGAGGAATTATTCAATTAAAATCACTAGTAACCTGTATGATGAACTTTATTCAAGGATATGAGTAAACGAATGCACTAAAGATTTTGCATCACATCCAGGACTATCTATGGAATGGAATCCAGACCAGCTCAAATAGGACTAAATACTAACTGCCTTGTCATTTACCAAAATGCTAATACAGCCCACTAGCCACCAAATGTATGGTAGAAATCCATTTCAAAATAAGACTATGTTTAACGATAGGAAAATATGACAGTTCAACATAATCAGGACCAAAAAGAACTGTCCAATGAAAAAGAAAAAAAAGCACATCAAATCAAAGCTCTAATCCTATAAAGATAAGGAGAAAGAATACCATGCAATACCCATGTAACTTTACCATTTACCCCATAGAAAGGCTATAAGAACTAGATAATAAGCTGCATTTAGTCCCAGGTAGTTTGACAGAAGGGGAACCAACCATACAATAGGATCTCATTTAGTTGCTCTATGTTATCTTCTTTACCCACTAGACTTATCTCAACGCCTTCATGTCTATCTTCAGACTCAAAGCTACCTAGATAATTATGTGCTTTTCAAGTAGCGAGTTGATGCGCCTCGGGGTCAATATGCAAGAGTACTGTCTGCAAGAGAAGATGAAACATCCCTACATTGGTCCAGCCTTCCATGCTAGCTACAAGGATCTTAGATAACCCCCAATCACAACTCTATTTGTAGCTTTGATGAGCACTTCCATGAACAGTAACAACAGCCCCCCAAACGTCTAACAGTAAGAACTCCCTCTCAAACTGATTGCTTCTTCTCTCCCTATGTTGCTAAAATCCACTCTCTTTAATTTAGAGTTTTATGCCCACATTATCTTCACTCAATAACTCCTCTTACTTCCTTTTTCTCCATGTTCTACCTATTTCACCTTTATTGTGTCCATAAAATTCCTTCTCCGACTAGCAATTGCTAACAGATAAAAAGAATTTATGTTGCAATCACCCTTCTTCAACCACAATATCCTCAAATTTTATCTCCTTTTGATGCTTGAGTGACTGTCATCTTAGCTAATTACTCTTTTACCTCATATTTCCTAATTTTTCCCTCTTAATAAGCACCCTCTCTCTTTCCTCTCCAATTGTCCAAATTCATTCATCAGTTCCCTTGTTATATTTTTATCCTCTAAAGTACTTCTCCAGTCCATCTTAAATAATTTGTTAGCCGCTTCAACTTCTTCGCCGGAGAAAAAGAGGAACCCTTTGCATATGGTACTCCCTCCATCCATCCAGCACTGGCCGCTTCTAATTGTTAGGAAGGGTACTCCTTATTCTGCTACAATCTACAAAATCAGTATAGGGTTTAATATTAGAGAAGAAGCAATTTGGATAAATATTAGCAACATCCCCTCCCATACGGTTGGATGAGAAACTTGTCGAGCCTTGATTGACTCTTCAGTTGTGGATCAGATAAATTAACAGCTGTCATGGGAAAGTCAACAAATGGGAGAGAGTTGATTACATCGTGAATTTACCATTGCCCAAAGGAATGGCATACCACCTCTTTCTTTCCTTTTAAAACATTAATGTTCTAGCCAGTTCGCATGCACTCGACTAATCCATCAGGTAACTGCCATTCCGTCATCTCCTATAAGCACATGTATAGGAGAATAATCACCTACTATTTTTGCCTATGTTGGGATTTAAACGCTGGCCTCACATTCCTCTCTTTCCTTCAGGAGTCTTATTGCACTGAAATCCCGATCTATCTCGCATTACCCCATCCTAGCATCACCAATGAGATCTCCTCTCAAAACTCCATTTTGACCCCTCACTTGCCGACCCATCAATCTCACTCGACTGAACTATCCACACTTTCAAAGATTACAATAATTGTGGAATCTCCTTCCTCACATCTTGAAACTTCAACATCGACATGTCTTATAACACCACAATCCCTTCTTATCTCCTCCTAAGCATATCATTTCACTTCTCACTCTTATGTTTTCACACACTTATGATAATTGACTCTGGTATTTTTTCGTTTTCATTTCTTGCGAGCACACTAATCACACATCTTTCCTTTAACCCCACCTTGATAATGGCCCTTATACTTAGGCATTCACTCCTCTCACCCCGCTCTATCTATCTCTTACTTCTCCTATTAGCCATCCCTATGAATCCCACATGGATCCATAACTTATATTTTTATAATTAGAATTAACAACTTATACTTTTTGGATCATAATATATTGCATTCTAAATACTTTGCTCTCTTTAAACTTTTTCATTTGCCCTGCTCAATTCTCTCATATGCTCCTCAACTACTCACTTCTGTTTTTGTAGGCTCATGTCAAATACTTCCTCCTTTTCAACCACATAGCTTAAGAAAGAAAAGACGATTTTTGAAACTTCCGATCGTAAATATGTCATAACATTTGTGTGGCTATAATACTTTTGAAACTTTTGATCTTAAATATGCCGGAGCATTTTTGTGGCAACATAAGCTTCTCAAAAAGGGTAAAAATGAGAAGTCACATTTAATTTAGAAAGAGGTCAGTCTTTTTGGAATGACTAAAAAGAAAATAAAATTGGAACGGAGGGAATATGAGTTTATTGGTCTCTCATTGAAATGTAAAATGAAAACCCTAATTTTTTTTTTAAGAACCTTAATTTATGTTAGAACATGTGTTTAAATACAAAAAAGTAGGTTGCCAAGCCATTTCACGAGGAAAATCGCTTTGAATATGATCTCTAAACAATTCTAGAGGAACAAAGCTAGTTAATGTTAAACATTATTTTCCTAGAGTAATGGGTAAAAATTAACATGGTGTTACTAGATTTTATTTAGATTGCCAAGTGGTATTTCAGTTCAACTTCTACTGTAGGCCATTATACTGGTAAAATGGTCAATTTCTTGTTGATAGTGTTTAGCTATCTGTATTTTAAATGATGTGGCGTGGATACACTTTAGATCAATAACACCAAAATTTATGTCAACATTAACAGGAAGGCAAAATGGAATGCAGATCATAACACAATTCCCAGGAGAAGCCATAAGACAGCAGCACTAAGAGTATATCACAGAGGTCGGAAGCATATTTCACATGCCATAAGGTAAAAGTAACTACTAGTATTATTTCTTGGGATGAATTAGTGCCAAAAAAGAAAATGCAGCAGAAACCAAAAAACAAGGGTACATGCAATAACAAATATGGAGCCACCACAGATTCGACCGAGAAACAGTAAAGTGATTCTTTTTAGAAGAATTAACCCAAATAGCCTCCACCTAATCGCTTAAACTAAAACTAGCCAGACGGATATAGAATATATGTATAATTCATGTATCATATGTGCATAACTGTGTATAATTACTGTATAATCTATGTATACCAACTAGAAAAAGTAAACAGTGAATCTTTGGCTATTTGTGTTAAAATCCCTTCTTTTTATGAAATTCCAAAGCGAAATTAATCAGCAACAGTACATCAAATGTGACATTAAAACCAACATAAGATGCTTATGGACCTCGTAAAGAAACGAAACTTCAATAACTCGGCAAGGAAAAACTTTATGAACCAAAATAAATTGCAAAGAAGAAAGAAGAAACTAATTGAAACGTATATTTAATTTAAATACGAAATAAATATGAAAGAAACAGCATTGCCCACCTGAAAAACCAAGCAACGGCATGTTCGCAATGGCTGGGAGTGATTACATATCGTATCATTCGAAAACTTGATGATCTGAAAGAAGTTCCAGATGAAAAAGCAAAACGAAAAATGATTCCGATCAGCAAGTTGAACAAAATTATATGATGAAAAAAAAACATGAAATGTATATAGCAAAAGTGTCGCAAAACGCAACCAGTCTATAAGCAAAGGTGAAAATGCGTTTAGCATATGATATTAAAAAAAGATTTTTTTCTATCTTTCTTAGGAACAAAACAGAAAAGAAGTGAATGAACCGCCGCCATTAATGGCCAAAATGATTGCAATTTCATAGTGTTGTGAGTGATCGAAAAGTTAATCGGACAATTTGAGGAGAAGATGAATGAAGATGCACTGAGAATTGAAAGAAAAATAAGAGTCATTTCAATGGCGTTTTCAGCAGAAAGAGAAACGGGAGAATAGATACCTACCAGATAAGTTTATGGAAACGGAAAGAGAGGAGAGAACAATGAAAAATATCTGCGTGAACCCGGAGTAGAGAGTGGGGCAGGGGCTTGAGATGAGAAATTGGGGGTGGGTAGGGGGTGCCCCCACTATATTTGGTTTGGGTATTTTCATTCAGGAAACTGGTTTTGATTCTCTGGGGACTGCTGCTGTTTATTTCACGGTGGCCCAACTGGTGATTATTTTATTGAGAAAACCATGTTCTTGTGCTTCTCGGAGAGGGCGTTTGGACATAAGAATTAATTGTAAATTTTTTTTTCCAAATGGAAATGGTATTTGAAAATTAGAGTTGTGTTTGGACATAAATATAATTTTAGATTGTTTTTTAATTTTTATGAGTGATCTGAATGAAAAATTTGAAAAACAACTTTTTGAAGTTTTCGAAAAATTTCAAAATTCATCTTCAAGTGAAAAATTAAAAATTTTATGGCCAAACATTGATTTAAAAAAAAAAAGTAAATTTTTTCGAAAATAATGAAAAAAAATTCACTAAAGCTCTCGGGATCTGCTGCTGTTTTACTGTGAGTCTGTGACTATCTGGTGAGTATTAATTTTATTTGAATCTAATTTTTTTTATATATACATTTAACAATTTACTCAAAAAATCGTAATTATAAATATAGACTGCTAAAACAGAAAATAAAACAAAATAAAGTGTATATTTTTTAAAATAGCATATTAACATAATTCATCTTATTTTTTATTTGAGTTGTTTTCCACGGATAGCATAAAAAATATGAAATCAAGTCAATTAAAGACCAATTGTATGTAAGTGTTACATATTACGTGAAACATTTAGCAGCTTCAATTTCTTGGCCGAGCAGAAATTGATCGCTCACCTCCTTCTACTATAGTTTACAAATTAGTACTCCATCAGTACGTCTAGAAAAAATAATTAACTTTACGTTTCTCATTTTACTCTTAACGAGATAACTTTTAGCCTTTATTTTAAAAGGTAGAATTGGGACTCGATCGAGGCTCGGCCCAGGGCGAAGCACTCGTAATGCGCCCCTGGGCTTATTGTGGGGCTTAGTTCCGTGAGACTTATGTCTCGGCCGTCGGGGCTTACGTCCTGGACACGCCCAACACCCAGTATACTGGGTTTGCCTAATAGAACTTAATGCAATTGTGTGTAACTAACCTTGTAAATCCTCAAATTTTCTTAATAAATCGCTGACTATTCAAAAATTACTTATTTTTAATCATAAATCATTAAGTTGAGAGTATTTTATGTCATAATTAAAATAAAAATTATTGCACGTTCTCAACTAAGACTACTATGATAGTAAATTTTAAATAAATCTTTCATTTAAAAAGTATTTATTTATTAACTTTTGTTATGTCTTTATTATATAATAGTCCATAATTTTTTTATAATTATTTTACTAAATATTATTTTTTTCACGTTTACGAGATACAATACTTATTAATTTAATATCTCAGTATTAGCTAGTAACTATTTACAAATAATTAGTTATCACGCTATTATATGATGAATTATGTGTCACTTTATTAACTTGTTGAAACTTAAAAATAAAGGATGCTAGAGAATCGTATTTAAATTGTGAATTATGTTTTTACATAAATTCTCTTTCAAATAGAAAGCATATTTAATAAACGGAGTATTTTTTAAAAAAAAATATCAAATTATAATATCGAAATTCTTTCAAGATTCATTACTCCTTGAGAGATACATATGAGATTTCATATCGAATACATTTGAGTTGTAACGACGTTGCAGCTAATCTGCATATTGTGATATATGTCATACTTTTCATATTATTCATAGTTGAATTATAATTCATAAATATTTTAAATATATTATTTGTTATATTTTTGTGATTTTAATGTAATTTTATAATTGTTTTTTTATTTTATACTATCTTAAAATTAATAAAATTTAAAGATCCGTGGGACTTACGCCCCATGTCTCAGAACTTACGCCTCGCCTCGTCAGAGGTAAAACGCATCGCCTCACGTCCCTGCCTTTTAGAATATTGCTTTTAGCTACAAATTTTTTTATCTCTTTATTTAGACTAAAAGTTTTAGAAATCATTTTTGTCTTTTAAACTTTGTTGTGTCCTGTCAACCACCCTCACATGAATTGGGACAAATGGGTGATACTAGTTGAGTAGGAGAAATTTAAACAAAATTCCTTCTCACCCAATTGAGATAAGAAACGTGTTCGTCTCTCTTTTACCTAGTTTAGCTGCCTCCCTCTTTTTCTATCCTTCTTCACTTAAACACCAAACATCATCCTTCATTCAAACTCAAACTCATGACATGTGCCTTACACACATCTTGCGTTATAATACTTTTGTAATTGAATCAGCACCGTAGGGCTATGGATCATAACTTGTATCTCTAAATTTCTTTAATCTCTCAATTTTTTCTATTTATATCCTCTTCACGACTCACTTTCCATCATCATAATATCATATTTAAACACATTTCATTGATGCCTCCTTAAACCATGGAAAGATAGCTCCAAAATTTGTCTTAACCCGAAGTTTCCTTCCCTACTGATTTTGGTAATTGCGTCTCTTCTAGCCTCACCTGCCATGATCTTCCTTTGCTCCTTTCATAAGTCCCCACATTGTTATAGATTAGACCACAAGTTAGTACCCCCCAACCAGTTTTTTCGTCTCGTCAATGATTCCGTATGGACCCTTCTTCATTTTTTTTAAAAAAGTGAGGACAATTCTTATTGTGGTAGGTTTAACAACACTAAATGTGACCTGACAGTCTAGTCCAACTTCTTGATTGAAATCCTTTGATGCAACTCTCGCTCTGTAGCTTTCAATGGAACCATCGACATTGAGTTTCAACTTGAAGTGATCACCTACACCCAACAAGGTGTTTAGCACCCGAGGAAGGTACCAAAGTACAAGTTAGATGAAAGCATTACAAAATGAATGCAATATATTCCTCTTGCATAGCATGTCTTTAATTTGCAATCTTACTTGCTTGAGAAAAATAGGTTGGTTAAAGGAGGAGTGCGGGAGGCGGTAGTGAATATTTGGCGGTGGGAGGCATTCCCTATATGTGTACCTTAACCACATCCTCCTCCTACGTTACATAATCATTGTAATTTATATTCTATAATGTTTTAAGTATTTACTGCTTATTAAATATTGTATCTGTACTCTCTTATGCTGTTAGATTCATTCTCCTTGACTTTTGAGTATAAATAGGTACGAGCGTTGAATATTTTGAATAACTGCTCGTGCCTCTATTTGTACCTTCTGCTCGTATCTATTGCAACTCGTGCCTCTTTGTCAATCATCACTCTTTGACCAGCCTTCGTGTCATGACACGTCATCTTCCAATTACTTTAATATGTAAACTCGATTTTCCCAATACAGAGACACGGTCAAAGTGGCGGACGCGACTAATCCATCATAATAAGGGTATAAACCTCTAAAAATGTAGAGAATCAAACCTCCATCAGAGACTGGTTGAGTAGCTGCAGCAAGGTTATAATTGTATGTCCATTTTTGCAGGTAATCCACCATGGAAGAGGTTACACTTTTGGTGTTTTGCAATTGTATCCCGAGTTGCATTAGCATAGCTCATACAAGATTGAGAGGTAAACACTCACACAACCCACAATCTACACAACGAATTATTATCATCAAATGAGGAAAGGAGCCAGCTTAAGAGTAGTGACATGTTTCTTCCATGTTAAGTAAAGTGGGTTCAAAAAAACTTAAGTAGTGATTCATCACTCGAACGCGAGGTTAGAGGTTTGGAGGCAGACCCTGGAGTTTAAAGGTTTCAAGTTGAGAAGGACCAAGATATAATGTTTGGAGTGCAAGTTAAGTAGAGCGATTCAGGAAATGGACGAAGCTGTGAGGATTGATTCATAAGTCATCCCTAGGAGAGAAAGTTTCAAGTAGCTTAGGTTAGTTATACAAAGAAATGGGCAGATTGACGAGGACGTCACACATCGTATTAAGGCGGGATGGATATAACAAAAACTCGCTTCAGGTATTTTGTGTATTAAGAATATACCACCAAAAATTAAAGGTAGGTTCTATAGAGTGGCGGTTAGACCAACTATTATATGGGGCTGAGTGTTAGCCAATCAAGAACTCACATGTCCAAAAGATGAAGGTAGCAGAAATGAAGATGTTGAGATGGATATGCGGGCATACCGGGTTAGATAAAATTAGGAATAAAGTTATTCGTGACATGGTGGGCATGACCCTTGTAGAGGACAACATGCGGGACGCGAGGCTCAGATGGTTCGGGCATGTAAAATGGAGAGCCACAAATGCCTCAGTAAGGAGGTATGAGAAGTTGGTATTGAAGGGCCTATAAGGAGAGATAGAGGCAGGTCGAAGAAATATTGGGGAGAAGTTATTAAAAGACATGTCGATTCTCCAGCTTACCAAGGACATAACCCTGGATAAGAAGGTGTGGAAGATGATAATCTATACTATATTAAAAGCACGAAGGCCTTAGCGAAATGTCATTCGCTTTTTTTACCCTTTAAAATTAGATTTCACACTAGACAAAATTGTCATTTAAATTATTTTCCTAATATTTAAGAATTTAAAATCAACTAAATTTTAATTATTATATCTTTCCTTATTGAATTAGATCCTAATATTTAGAAGTTTAAATTCACTTGATAATTTACCTCAAATAAGAAAAGGATCCCTTTTGTTTTAAAACAGTATTATTCATATATTCTACGTTAGTCTATGTATACAAGAACTTCCTTTTACGTAGTTACTATAAAATCTGGTAACTAAGCATAAAAATAATATGCTTTATAATATTAGAACACATATTATATTTATGATATTTGTCTTTGTATTTAATAGTATTACTGAATCATAGTTAATTAATATATATATTTTTAACTTTTTTGTCACTTAATTGTGATAAATTAGTATAGTTTAATCTTTATATATTGACAGATGATTTTTTCTTTTTCAAAATATTTTTTTACTCATTTAGACAAGGTACAAGCGCAACGCGCGTACTAGTAACTAGTTAAAATAGATGGCTAGGTAGTAGTGCGTTGTCCTTGCTCGTTCCAGTAGTTCTAATACATTCCTTAGTGTTAGTCTTGTATTTTCATATTATTAGATTTTTGTTATTATTTATTATTTCTTTCGCTTCGGTTTTATGATTGGTTTGCTGGTGTTGTTGCTTGCTGTTACTCCTTCCTCTCTATCATTCTTGAGCTGAGGGTCTACCGGAAACAGTTTCTCTACCTTCTTAAGGTAGGGGTAAGGTCTACACTCTACCTTTTTCAGACCCCACTTGTGGAATTACACTGAGTTTGTTGTTGTTGTTGTTGTTGACATGAAATTCTTGGAAGCTAACGAATCTAACTACTTGCATATTCTTATTGAGGAGTTTTTCCCTCAATAAATACATCTATGTAGAACGACAAACAAGTTAATTAGAGTTTGAATTTCGAAAGATATTTCAAAAGGTTAAGTTACCTATTCTTTGAAAACTACAACTTGTATTTCAAACTAGGTATTGTCCTTTAACTTACCTTTAACATCCAAGACCAGCTCCTTGAAGAAGCTACAAGTAATTACTGGATAACTTATGAAGCATTTGGTTGGTGCTATAAGAAAAAAGAAAATACATGTATAACTTTATGTATTGTTTGAGTGGCGATATTAAATATGAATAAGAATATTTGTGTTAGCAATGGGAATAATTAAAAAATTTAATATAAAATCTAGAAGAGAGCATAAACGAGGTGGAGAAGAGGACCAACAGAGAGTGGTATAAGAAGGCTAAAAAGGAGACAAAGTTAGCGATCACTGTGGCTAGGACTGCAATGTTTGGACGTTTGTATGACGAGCTTGGGGAGATAAGCGGGGATAAGAAGCTGTACAGGCTGGCCAAAGTGAGAAAAAGGAAGGCCGCTGATCTAGATCAAGTAAAGTACATAAAAGACGAGGAGGGTAGAGTGCTGATAGATGAGGCTCAGATTAGACGGAGGTGACAATCATACTTCTGTAAACTCTTGAATGATGGGGGATAGGGATATGTGTTGGGTGATCTGGAGTACGTCGAGATTCATCGGGACTTTGGGTACTGTAGTCGCATAAGTGTGGGGGAGGTCGAGGGGACGATGCGTAGGATGAGCAAGGGTAGAGCGACCAGACCATACGAGATCCCGGTAGAATTCTGGAAGAGCGCGGGTAAGACATGCTTAGAATAACTCTGTAGGTTGTTCAACATCAATTTTAGAACAAAGCGGATGCCTGAAGAATGAAGGTGGAGTACGGTGATTCTGTTGCACAAGAATAAGGGTGATATCCAGAATTGCAATAACTATAGAGGTATCAAACTGCTAAGTCATACGATGAAAGTTTGGGAGAGGGTGGTGGAAGGGAGGATGAAGAAGAGTGTGTATATTTTCGAGAACAAGTTCGGTTCATGCCAGATCATTCGACTACAGAAGCAATTTATTTGGTAAGGAGATTGGTGGAGCAGTATAGGACAATGAAGAAGGACTTGCATATGGTGTTCATAAACTGAGAGAAAGCATACGACAAAGTCCCAAGAGAGGTTCTATGGAGGTGTTTAGAGGTTAAAGGTGTGCCTATAGCCTATATTAGAGTAATTAAGGAAATGTATGATGGAGCTAAGTCATGGGTGAGGATAGCGGGAGGAGACTCAGAACACTTTCCGATTATGATGGGGTTGCATCAGGGATCAACTCTTAGCCTTTTTTTGTTTTCTTTGGCGATGGACACATTGAGCGACACATTCGACAGGAGGTGTCATGGTGTATGTTATTTACGGATGATATAGTTCTGATTGACGAGACACGAGGAGGTGTTGACGACAGACTGGAGGTTTGGAGACAGACTCTTGAGTCTAAGAGTTTAAGCTGAGCAGGACCAAGATGGAGCATTTAGAGTACAAGTTCAACGAAGTTATTTAGAAAGCGGACATAGGTGTGAGGCTTGATACACAAGTCATCCCAAGGAGAGAAAGTTTCAAGTACCTTGGATCGATAATACAAGGTAATAGAGAGATTGATGAGGATGTCACACATCGTATTGGAGCAGGATGGATGAAGTGGAGGTTTGCTTCCAGTGTCTTATGTGATAAGAATGTACCACTGAGACTTAAAGGTAAGTTCTACAAGGTAGTAATTAGACCGACTATGTTGTATGGAGAAAAGTGATGGCCTGTCAAAAACTCTCATGTCCAGAAGATGAAAGTAGCTGAGATGAGGATGTTAAGGTGGATGTGTGGGCATACCAGGTTAGATGAGATTAGGAATGAAGTTAATCGGAATAAGGTGGGAGTGACCCATGTGGAGGATAAGATGCGAGAGGCGAGGTTGAGACGGTTCGGGCATGTTAAAAGGAAAAGCATAGAAGCCCTAGTTAGATGGTGGGAAAGATTAGCCATGGTGGGTAACAGGAAGGGTAAATGTAGGCCTAAGAAATCTTGGGGAGAGGTGATTAGGCGGGACATGGCGCAGCTGGAACTGACCGAGGACATGGCCCTAGATAGGAGGGTGTGGAGGTCGAAGATTAGGGTAGAAGGCTAGTAGGTAGTCGAGCGTTTCTCTTTGTCTTACTCAGTTCGCTAGCATTAGTGTTAGTATGATATCCTTTTATTGATAGATTGATATTACTACGTGTAGTTTATCTATTTTCTTGGTTTCGTTCTTATTTTTATCTTATTGGGGTAAGATTGGGTATTTCTTACCCTCCCCAGATCCCACTTGTAGAAAATTACTTAGTTTATTGTTGTTGTTGTTGGTTTTCTTTGAACTAGTGTGATGAACCAAAAGGACGATGCAAATAAACAAAGAAAATTAAAGTGTACATGCCCTAACAAATATGGAGCCACCACAGATTCGACTAAGCAAAACTTATTAACAACGTTATTTAAAAAGTTTAACTTAAGATGCTTCTGGTCTCTAGACATCGGCGAAAAAGGAATGGGACTCCAACAACTTGGCAAAATAACGCTTTGTGAGCCAAAAGTAATTTTAGGACAAAAGACTAACTGAAGCCTAGATTTCAGCTCAAAAGAAACAGCATAGCGCACCTGAGAAAACAAGCAACGGCTTTTCCTCAATGCTGGATCGTGATTATACGTGACATGTATTTTTATGATCTGAAAATTCCAATAGAAAAACGAAAAAGCAATTAAAATATGATTACGATCAACAAGCTGTACTAAATTATGCGATGGAAGAAAAATTAAATATGACGCAAAAGTATCAAAAACCGAAGTCTGTACAAAGAAAAAGTGAGAATTAAGCTAAAGAGGAAATTCATACTATGACGCAACAAGATTTAGTTCTCTTTCTTGTGACTCGCTAAAGAACCAAACAGATAAGCGGTGAATGAATCAACGCCATTAAACGCAAGAACAAACACTGAGATTTCATAAAAAAAAGGTAGAAAATCTTTAGAAAAAAACATCGAAATTTTTTATCGGACAATCCAGAAGAGGAGATGATTAACTATTGAAGAAGAGAGAGAGAGAGAGATATTAATGTGGCATTTGATGCAAAAGGGAGATAACATAATTGAATACGTACCTGTAACACAAGTTCAACGGAGATGGAACGGGAGAGGAGAGAAGGGGAATGGAATAGATGGAAGAGAATGAAAACTATCTGTGTGGAGAATAGAGGACCTTATATAGGGAAAGAACCCCCACCTACAAAACGGGGGGAGGGAACGGCCAACAAGATTGGGACGTATATTGTGGTTTGGGTTTGACGGGTTCTGTGATGTGATTCTCTTGGACCTGCTGCTGTTTCAATGTGGCCAACTGCTCATTATTTTATGACTTCCGGGACAGCTGGCTGTGAGTATTAAATAATACTTATTAGTATTCTATTTTTTTTTCTTATTCTTATTGAGTTCATTTGACGTGAACTATCTTACTGTAGACAATTTTCCAGTTAAACAAGTCTCTATCTTTTCTTGTTAAACTCTCACTCTTCAAAATATTTAATTTTGGACATGGGTATTACCGAAATAAAAACATTTACAGAGTCGTATTACTTTAAAGTAACTTGAACAAGTATTTCACCATATAACAGATAGATAAAAGGAAAATATAGTTCATAGCCTGTTAGAACTAATAGCGTAAGAAAATTTGTTATATAGATAAATGAAACTTAATTACAATTTCTCTTCTTCTTTTTTTCTTTTGGTCCTGTCATTTGGCGAGTTAGCTTAACTAGACGAGTCTTGGGCAGTTGAGCTTTCCATCTCGGGTCACAAGGTTACGTTGTTGACTAGAACCAGATTCAGCCCTTTTTCTTTTAGTTTTTATTTTTAGTGGAGTAACTTTTTTGTCATCAATTATAAACGAACACTTTGGAGAGTCGCAAAATTCATATAGAAGTAGATTTTAGACAAATGGTTCGGAGTTTTGTGCCCATGTGCGGTTCATCAACATAACACATTGCAATCACAAGAGTAAATTTTTACTAATTTACTAATTTGATATCCCAAATCAAAAGTAAGTAATTTTTAGAATTTTTTTAGGTATATACTTCATTTATCTCAAAACAATGTCAGAAGCAAAAACTGTCAATCTCGGAGTTCTCATGTATTTTTCATGGTTGATAGTACTTCCTTTTAATTTTAGCAGTATTTGAAACTTCAAACTTGCCCAATAAATTCACATATTTCTGATCTCATAGTTTTCAAAACAAAATGTGGTGGAAGTGGTATGCTCCGGGGCGAATGCTAGGCAGCAAGATTGCATTCAGTACTTGACTCCAATTTTGTCAATAGAATTTAAAATATATATATATATATATATATATATATATATAAACTTCACGTCATTGTTATACATGAATAATAAGTGCTATATTACTGACTGTTGTTCGAAGCCACAATGAGATGTGCGGATATACGTATATCATGATTTTGAACTATGCCCCTAATATACAGACCAGTATTTTAATGTGAGTAGAGACAGGAGTGGAACCAGAATTTGAAATTTATTGGTTCAGGATTCTAAATGTTTTAAGTTATTGGATTCTAAACTAATAATTTATAGATATTTAATAAAAAAATTAAAATATACATAATTTAGACCAAAATTAATGAGTTATGATTGAACTAATTAAGTCACTAGAATTTTTCGATTATATCGAAAGGAAAGATAAGATTTTAACTGAACCTAAAAGTAACCCCTCCACTAGCAGCTGTTTCTCTGTCTGCAACCAAGCAGCAACATGCATCTCTTTTGTGCTTAACAACCATAAAATGACCCAAAGCCGTTTAACGTGTAATCTTTTCTTGCGTAAATTAACCAAACCCTTAATTAAAGAATCCCACGTGTAAATATCACAAAGAACCACGTACGCTCCTCTATATTCTACACCCAAGCTGAAGTTTAGGTCTCTGACCACAGGAGCTCCAACAAGTCACAGTTCAACACGTAGTATTATTATTACAAAGCATTACATGAAACGAAACAAAAACAGAAAAGTTAAAAGAAAAGGTTCATTAGCTGTTTACTTGTTTAATTTATTTAATGTAAAAGAAAAAGAGGTTCCTTGTCCACCTGTCACGTGCGACGTGTCAAGTCGATGGCCTTCTAAATCAATTACGTACATAGTAAAATAATACAAAGCACGAAGATATTTTTTTCTCTTTCATGTCAAGCGAGCGACAATGTTAAGTGAAGTTTGAATCCCATTTGGTCTAAGATTTGTTTATTGTTGCGAGGAAAATAAGATTCTGTACGATTTGTACAATAAATTATTTTTTATAGTATAAGATCTTTGGTCACAGTTTATTTTCTAGGGGGACTAATAATTAAAAGTTGTAGGGTGGTGAGGGGATATGTCAAGGTTATTAGGACAGTAAATAAATATAAGAAACCTACGAAGGCCACGAAGTCATTGTACCTATCACAATTAGGCAGGTGAAAAAAGTAAACCAATGGGAAAAGTGTCGCATGGATTTTGATGGATAATAATCAGTCTACGTTCATATTGATTGACTGAAAATAAGTACGGTAGAATTCGTAGGAGAGAATATAGAAATGGACTCGTGGAGATTAAGCCGAGGATGAGGCAAAAGTGGGGGAGATTGGTGTGTTGCTGCCAATTAACGTGTTAGTTAAAAAGGAGGATTTGACGACATTACGTGTTAAGGAAATAGGGTTTCGCAAAGTGGATATGGGAACATTACGTGTTAGAGTTTGAGATGAACTTTTGTGTTTATGTTTTTATTTCTTCTTTTTCTTTTCTTATTATTTCATTAAGTTCCTTTGGATGAAAATGCTCTAAATAATGGCATGTGGCAAACTGTAATCCGTTCTACAATGTAAAAGAATGTGATTATTTACAAAAGCAGTATAAAATCGAATGGAACTCTAGGCGTTTGGCCATAAATTTCTAAATTTGTTTTGAAAAATCTGAGTTGAATAAAGTTTGGTTTGAAGATGAAAATGTGTTTGGACATAAGTTTTCAAAATATATTTTATTTTTTTAAAAAAAACATGAAACATGATTTATACCCATAAGTTCTAAAAACTATCACAAATACCCAACAGAACTGTTTGACCAAAGAGTATAAAACTCTTTTGACAAATTATTATTAGTAACATAGAAGGTAAATCTTAGCCAAACATAATTAATTTCAGATCCAAATATACAAAGTGCGAAAATAGAAGAATAAGAACGCGTAATATTTATTAATGTAATAATCGTACATCAAGCATGAGAGATAAGCTTACATCTAGGACAGATTTGCACCATAATCATGGGAGCAAGGAAGGGGAAGAGAGGGAATTGTTGATGATGAAGAGATTCCTCTTTTTGACTCTATCATGGTAGCTATCTGGAATCCCCCCCCCTTTTCTCTAGGTTCAACTCCCCCTATATATATTAACAACTTTTCCTTTTATCCAATGGTCTTTGACCGACGTACTTTCTTACGACCGTACCAATCGTCGTTTGCTCGAACATAACGTTTGTTCTGTGATGCAAGCTTTCTGACTATTTGACCCCGGCGATGGCCGAGGTGCTCTTTGCTATCTCGCCCCATGAGCGTGATTATGGCTTGGTCGATCCCTTATGATTTCTCTTAAGGACAACCATCCTACTTAGATTTTGACCTATACAGTTAGTCCCTCCTTCCGTCGAGGTCGCCTCTTAGCGGGCTCAGCGGATGGACTTTGTTGATTCAAAAGTTAGGAGAAATCTGAATGTTACGCATTGAGCGAGATCTTTGGGTCGAGGTGGCGACGTGACGCTTCGATGGTACCATCGGATCATTACGTCAGTTCGGAGCTGAATCATTGCATTGATTCGATGCTCCATGAATAGCCACTATGTATTATTATGGCGCACGTTTCTCAGGCACCGTATCGTTTCCCGTGCCCTATTAGTTTTGATTGGCGGCTCTTAGGTTTCCCACTGAGGACATTTATGTTACCGTTTGACTGTTACACTTTTCGATTTATCTGAAGAATTTTGCAAACCTCTACCTTCTTCAATATTTCATACTTCTGATTTTATACTCTTGATTTCATACTTCTGCTCGTCAGAACTTGATGCTACCATCCTCTCTTTTCATTCATCATACTCGTTTATTCTGATCAATTCAGACAAATGGCTGGTACTTCTTCTCAGACTGACAGGTTCATCGAAGCTCCGGTGCTGGAAAATGACGCACATGTTCTTGGAGAGGGAGTGGAGGCGGCGGAAGATGAGAGAGTTCCAACAGCGGCTGAGATACTGCCCCGCCCGGGGAAATTATGGTCTAACTTCAACACTCCTGCCGGAGAAGAACCGGATCCTACACCCTCTACCATGGATGAAGCGGCGATTGCTGCGCTCAAGACCAAGTGGGAAATTCCAAACCACATTAAAATGGTGTCGGCGACGGGGACGGACATTGTAAATTTGCACCGCCCAAGGTACTGCGCATTCTACGCTTACCCTTTTGTTGTCGGGTACACACTTCTTGTCCCCTCTCTAGTGATAGACTTCTGCCGCTTCTACGAAGTGTGCCTAGCTCAACTGTCATCGTACATGTACAAACTCTTCCGCATGCTGCTCAAGTACGCGGAGCTCGCCGGTCGAGAGGTCACTTTGGGGCACATGCTTAATATTTTTGCCCCTCAACTTATTCGAGGCACAATGATCCACATGCGCCATCTAGGAACAAAGAGTTTGGATGTGAGGATGCACGATAAGGCTAATCGCCGTTTTTGGAAAAACTATTTTTATGTGTGGACCGAGCGCCTTGTGGCGGATTCGGCAGGGTTCCTTGAGATGTGGAACTTCGCCCGTAAGTTTTCCTTTGTTTATTTTGTGACTCCTCTCGAGGTGGTGGCCGACCCTTCTTATTTTGGTGGTATTGCTAATTTGTTTTTGCTTTCGCAGCCGAGAGACTGCCTCCCCTGCCAGTTGACGACATCCACGAGTAGGTAAACACCATTCTTACCCCATACAGTGGGGGTTCATGAGTGGGCATCCTTCTACGAGAGATATGGGCGCAAGCCTCTCACTGGTGAGTCGGCCCGCTGCAGTTTCTTTGTTCTCTTCTTTATAGTTTGATCTTGTCATTATATGATTGTTTTTCTTTTGATAGGGAAAGTGTGAAGGATGAGGGCTCCTCCACTAGCGTTCCGTCAACCAGTGCCTCCTACCCAGCCCGTGCCGAGGCCTGCTGCCTGGCCTACATCGAGAACTAATACCCAATCTGCTCCTACGGCCGGGGCCGTGCGCACGGAGGTAACTCTTCAACCTGAGACTCCGGCTCCTACCATCCGTTCAACGGGTGAATCTTCCCATGATGATAGTGGAGAGGTCCCGTCAAAGAGACGGCGAGCGGATTTAGAAGTGGTTCCTCCAGTTGAAGCGTCTTCAGGGGCGACCTTCCTTTGGTAGTGCCTGAAATTGACAGTGGTGCTAACCCGGTCGCAGAGGTCAACCCGATGGCAGAGGCTGTGCTTGTCATGAGTGATCAACAGACTAGTGTGGTAGAGAGACGGAGCCTTGAGTCTGCCGTCACTGTCTTAGGCGGCCCTTCGTCATCCATGTCGAATCGCGCCTCTACTTCAGCTACAGAGAGGGGGAAAGGTGTCGTGGTTGATAATTACGAGTCTGACTCCAACCTTGATCCTGATAATGTTAGAATGTTCGACGAAGGTCTTACCCAAACTGTGGTAAGAGCGGGGGGTCCTTCCCGAATACTCGAGATTTCATTGGACCTCAATCTTTTGCGAGACACGGTGGATTTAGTGCCGCAATTCGACCTTCTATGCTCTGTCGCAGAGTGTGAGGCTCTACAGGACGTCAGTGACCTTCTTCATATATATTAACAACTTTTCCTTTTATCCAATGGTCTTTGACCGACATACTTTCTTACGACCATACCCTTCGTCGTTTGCTCGAACATAACGTTTGTTCTGTGATGCAAGCTTTTCGACGATTTGACCCCGCGATGGCCGAGGTGCTCTTTGCTATATCACCCCGGGGGCGTGATTATGGCTTGGTCGACCCCTTATCATTCCTCTTAAGGACAACCATCCTAGTCAGATTTTGACTCATACAAGAACCTTTATCAATAACATTCATTATATTATCGCAAACCATAGTCCTGAACATAAATAAATTTGGTACAAAATTATCATTTTTATAATGAACTATACAATACACTATCAGATGACCGATAAGATGAAGCAACATTGTTACAAAATAATAAATTGTGGGCTATTTTATAAAATACAAAGTTTGGGGCAATTTTTAAAAAATATAATAGTAATATTTTGGGCCAAAACAAGCTCTTGAGCTAGTTTTAGGATTTGGGTTTTAGGAATTTGCCAAAATGTAGATAAAATCTATGTCCAAACATGTATTTGCCAAAAAAACTTCAAATATATTTTGGCAAAATCTATGACCAAACGGGTCCTTAATCTTTATATTTTTCAAGTTCCTACTTAGATTGAAAATACATATCAATGGTTGATCTATTTTTTTAGCTGAAGGTCTATAGAAAACAACCTCCCTGCCCTTTCAGGATAAGGGTAAGGCTGCGTATATCCTATCCTCTCCAGACCCCACTTGTAAAATTTCACTAGGTGATTGTTGTTGTAATGGTCGATATAGGATCCAAATATTAAGGCACCGATAACAATACACTTCGGTGGTAATAAATCAGAAGTGGTAGTATATGACCAATAATCAAACTTTTTCTTTTTAGTCAAAAGTTTTAATCATGGTGAATCACCCAGTTTGAACTACGATATGGCTTGATCCTCTTCACCGAGGTACGTAGACAACTTAGAGTTTCATTCTAAGTTCAATCGCATAAGTTCAAAAGATACATATTGCCCCAATTGTTGTTCGAATGAAGTATGAAGGAATATAAGATCCAACTACAATGCCATCCTCCTGTTGGACTTTGATCTCATTTGATTTAAATAGGGCAACCCTCCATGGTAAATTGATATCTTTAATGGGCCGATTTTAGGAAGATGTCAAGTATTTGCATTGAAGTCCAGGTATTCTCTATGTCTTCAGGTTCGTCAAACCATCAAGTTCGTTGGTCTCCAAGTCTGCCCTCTGCCTAAAAAGGGAAAGAGAAGAGAGGCATTCAAAGGAAACACAAGTATAAGGAAAAGATTGTTTGGCACAACGTTTAAATTTCAGTGAAACTTGAACTCAAGATATTTGTGAGAATATAGCTCTTAAATTTCTATTGATGGCAAGTAAGACATAATCCAATCTCGAGGCTTCCATACCAAGATATGAATATTTTTGTGAGACTGCGCAAATCTGGAATTGATAGCATGGTGCAATATAAGGTTGATTTCAAAATATTATCTGGGATGATTCTGAAGTTGTTTGATTGAGAATTTTGGATATGTTCTTTATCTTTAAGTCTAGTATTCAAGAAATCAAACGGTTCATAATTTCGACATTCATGCACCAAGAAATGAATTTTTTTTGAGACTGCGCAACTCTGGAATTGATAGCATGGTGTAATATAAAGTTAAATTCAAAATATTATCTAGGATGATTATCAAGTTTTTTGATTGAGAATTTTGGATATATTCTAGATCTTGAAGTCTAGTTTTCTTGAAATCAAACGGTTTACAATTTTCGTATTTCTACACTGAGACACGAATTTTTTGGTGAGATCGCGCAAATCTAGAATTGATAGTGTGGTGCAATATAAAGTTGATTTCAAAATATTATCTGGGATGATTCTGAAGTTGTTTTTATTGAAAATTTTAGATATATTCTAGATTTTGAAGTCTAGATTTCAAAAAATCAAACGGTTTGCAATTTCAATATTTCTACACCACTATATGATTTTTTTGGTGAGATTGCGCAAATCTGAAATTTTCAATGGGGTGGAATCTAAAGTTGGTTTCAAAATATTATCTGGGGCGATTCTGAAGGTGTTTGATTCCAAATTTTGGATATATTTTAGATATTGAAGTCTAATTTTCGAGAAATCAAATGGTTCATTAGTTGGACTCTCCCACGATAAAATATGAATCTTTTGTTTCAAGCGCTTAAAGCTGAAAATTATGTGACTAAGATAAAAGTCGGACAATGTAAAGCAAAAGAGAAGCTGAAATATTTAAGCCCTCGAAGTCTCCAAGTTGAAATCTTCAAGTTCGTCGATCTTCAAGTTGAAGTCTTCACGTTTTCCACCCTTCAAGTTGAGATATCTAAGCCCTCCAGGTCTCCAAGTTGAAGTCTTCAAGTTGAGGTCCTCAAACTTGTCGATCTTCAAGTGGAAGTATTTGAGCCCTCAAATTTTTCAGATTGAAACATCAAGGTCCGCCGAATCTTCAAGTTTGTCGGTCTTCAAGTTGAAGTCTGCAAAGTCCGCCGAATCTTCAAAGTTTTCCAAGTGTTCAATTCGACGTCATCAAGTCCATGAAGTCTTCGAATTGAAGCTTTATAACTTCCCAATCTTAAGGTGGACATATGAGTTCCTTTGCACCTTAAGTTGGCCTCTTCATGGGTTTGTCCTTAAAAGGAACTATAATTTTCCAATCTTAAGGTGGACATATAAGTCCCTTTGCACTTTAAGTTGGCCTCTTTGTGGGTTTGTCCTTAAAATGAACTATAACTTTCCAATCTTAAGGTAGACATATGAGTCCCTTTGCACCTTAAGTTGGCCTCTTCGGTAGTCGGGCCACATTGAGAGTAATCTCTACGGTAGTCGGGCCACATTGAGAGTAATCTCTCCGATAGTCGGGCCGCCTTAAGAGTAATCTCTCCGATAGTAGCGTCATTTTGAGAGTAATCTCTCCAATAGTCGGGTCGTTTTGAGAGTAATCTCTCCGATAGTCGGGTCATTTTGAGAGTAATCTCTCCGATAGTCGGGTCATTTTAAGAGTAATCTCTCCGATAGTCGGGTCATATTGAGATTAATCTCTTTGATAATCGGGTCATTTTTGAAAGTACAAGAGGTGGAGGGGTATGTTGTTGCCTATTTAAAATTTAGTCGACTAACATAGGTATTAGTTGACTAACCATAAGACAGAAAGAGTAGAAGCAGTAAAAATCAATAGTAAGACACATACAATTTATACTGGTTCGGTACCATTGTGGTACTTACATCTAGTTCCCTTGGGTCATAAGGGTTCTCTTAAGATCTTTGAATAAGGTTACAAGATTTGATGATATTTTGTGTTTACCACCAATGTATAGAATCACCAGTTGAGTTCTAATCAAGTGACACAACTTTCTTTTGTACTCTAGATCTCTCTATCTTTTGAGACATTGATAACTCAGAATTACAGTGTTTGAACTAAGAAGTAGACAGATTAGGAATACACTTTTTGTAGCTGCGTGATCTTCTTCTTGAGAGAGCTGCCTTTTTATACAGGAGAAAAGAGCCGTTGAATCCTTTTTGAAACTAGAGGCACGAGATCTTTAATTAAGGGATTTGGCCCAAGAGGTGCTTCTTTGAATCTTGCTCTTTGACTGGACCAGATTCGAATGTGATCTTCCTTGTCACGGCTGAATGCAAGGAATGATTAATTCATAAGTGTGTTCTTCGAGACTGGAGTGGCCATGATTGGTAATCTGAGTTCCTCTGATTGAGTCAATCTGCTTCTTGATTGATCATTAATGCTTTAACTGAATCTTCATTCTATCCTTGATTAGGGACGAGTCAATCTGCTTCTTAATTGATCATTAATGCAGTAACTGATTCTTCCTTCTTCCTTTATTTTGAAACCAGTAGCAATCTTGCTAATCATCTTCATTTTTTCCTTTTTGGTTGTCCTGAAAATATAACATAAGATAATATTGTCGTCATTGAAACTTAAACTTAAAACCTATCAATCCCTCCCTTTTTGATGCTGACAATTAAGAAAGAGTAAACAAGTTTAAAGAAATTTAAGATACTCCCCTTTTCAGCTTTTTCTGGAGTTGCTCCCCCTGAGCTAGTGCTTCCCTTGAATTGAATAGTTCCTATGTTTAGAAAGCTATGCTCATGTCTCCCCCTAGGTGTTTACTCACTTTGTTTCTCCCCCTTTGACATCAATCAAAAAGGAAAGAGTAATATAACATACAGAAACACATAGCAATATAATAAACATACTAAAGGGGTTAGAGCAGTAGAGCCTTCAACAGAGGCTTAAGTTAGTACAGACCAAAAAATAATTGTCTAAAGGCCGCCATCAAAACACACAAAAAAATATAAGTTGTTTGACGTCAAAATACAGCCAGAGATAATTAATGACGTCCCAGAAAGTATTTGAGGGTGTTGATCACTTTGGTGCAGAAGGAGTCATAGGAGTTGTCAACATCCTTGATGAACTTGTCCATTTTTCAGTCATGGAATTGAAGGCCCTGGTTCCATGTTTCCTTGTATCCCCTATGTCTATCCGTAGTTTTGCTACATCTGAACCTGTCTCCTTGGTGACTTCTCTGATTTTATCTACTTGTTCTTTCATTCCCACCAGTAGCAGCTTGACTTCATCAAGGTACTATTAAATGTGTGGAAGAATCTGAGAGGTAGTCGACTAAGGAATTGATCAACTTGAACATCTACCAGAGCTGGAGCACTTTCAACCTTGGGTCTTTTTAACCTATCCATTTTCACCCAATGAGTAACCCATCATAGAGAAAGCAGTTTTATCATAGGTACTGGAGATGTGCTTGGGTGTAAAGGGTGCTAAATCAACCTTCATAACTTCCAGAATATGAAAGATAAGAATGTCATAGGGCAGACAAGCAACAAAAGAGGAAATATCCCTGATACTCTCAAACATATATTGACGAATCCATATAAACCAATTAAGACGCTTGTTGTTGACCAGGCAGTAGAGGACAAATATATCTCTAGTAGACAATGAACTTAGGGACCCAGACCTGGGAAGTAGAGTAGTGGCAATCATGTGGGCCGAAACCCGGTGTTCAAATTTTAGATTTTTGGGGCCAATGCCATGGGGATTATCAGACAGGAAAATTTTTGCTTCTTCAAGAGACGTCAAAGTCTTTGGGCCAAGAATTTTGGACAAACACATCATACCCACTAAATTTGGCAGAAAAAATCTTTTCAAATTGGTAGGAGTACAATACAATTCTAGTACCTAAGACCATAGATTCTAAGTCATCACTATCATTCACAAACAGATTTACATAAAACATTCTCACAGGTTCTTCATACACAGAATTTTCGAGAGTGTCAAACACAGGGAAAAGGTGCTGGAAATCAAAAATTTCAGTCATATCACAATGAAGACTTTGCATAAGAGAGAGACTTACACATCATCCATAAGCCATGGATTTTGACTTATAGGACTCAAACCTGGCCTTTTCACTAGGGCCATAGAAGATCAACTTGTCTTCTGGACCAAAATCCAAGCGTTCTACCTTGCCCTTTTTGCATGCAGCCTTTTTGGGGGTTTGTTCCATGGGTCATTTTCCAGCCTTTTCTGGCTAATGAGTTGATCTTCAGATGAGGCACTGCTATCATTGTCAGTCTTGAGAAGGTCTGAGTCAATAGATGATTCTACATCCACCGTTTCTTTTGTATTGAGAGGTTTTTGAAACCTTCGGTTTCGTCTGGTTGCAGAGGAAGGGTTTCTTTTGGCCACGGAGAAATCGGAGATTTGGTAGGGAATGAGGAAGATATTTGGAAGATGGAGGTTTTTTATCATAGATTTGAGATAAGTGAAGGGGCGTCTTGGTTATCGGAAGGGTCAAATACAGAAGGAAGTGATGGTTCTGAATGACTGCAAGTAATAATTACACTTACACAGTAAAATTAATTAGTACACGGATAATTAAGGAAATAAAATATATTGAAAATGTACAAAATAATTTAACCACTTAAACAAGCAACTGGTTTACAAAATTGGCAGAATGCCAATTTTTTTTCGAAGGATACAAAATCTTTCTTCTAAAAGAGGTTTAGTGAAAATATCAGCAAGTTGTGAATCAGTGCTAATGAATTCTAATGCAATATCACCTTTTGCAACGTGATCACGAATAAAATGATATTTAATTTCTATATGCTTTGCTTTAGAATAATGCACATAATTTATAAATAGACAGATAACACTGGTGTTGTCACAAAAAGTAGGAGTAGCAGTAAGACATAAATCATTGTCAATGAGTTGATGCATGATCCATAAAACTTGTGTACAACAACTTCCAACAGCTAGGTATTCTGCTTCAGTTGTTGAAAGAGCAACACAATTTTGTTTCTTGTTGTTCCAAGATACTAAGGCATTTTCCAGTAATTGACATGTTCCACTGGCACTTTTTCTATCAGTTTTGTCTCATGCAAAATCAACATCTGAAAAGCCTCTTAAAGAAAAATTGTTAGAATGATCATACCATAGGCCGAATTCAGTAGTACCAATTAAATATCTAATGATGCGTTTAACAACAGTTAAATGTGATTCCTTAGGAGCTGACTAAAATCTAGCACATTTACATACGCTAAATGTAATATCTGGTCGACTAGCAGTTAAATAAAGTAGAGATCCAATCATTCTTCTATACATGATTTTATCAACCATTTTTCCATTGTTGTCAACATGTAGCACATTAGTTGGACTCATAGGAGTACCAATAGCCTTAGCATTTTCCATTCCAAACTTTTTGATAAGCTCATTGGTGTACTTATTTTGGCTGATAAAGATTCCTTTAGGAGACTGCTTGATTTGAAGACCAAGGAAGAAAGTTAGTTCTCCCATCATGCTCATCTCAAATTCACCTTTCATGGAAAGAGAAAAATCTTCACAGAGAGTAGTGTTAGGTCTACCAAAGATAACATCATCAACGTAAATTTGAGTAATGAGATTACTAGAATTTGATTGCTTAATAAAAAGAGTTGTATCTACGTTACCTCGTTTGAAACCTTGATTCAAAAGAAAAGAACTTAACCTTTCATACCATGCTCGCGGAGCTTGTTTGAGACCGTACAAGGCTTTAGTTAGCTTGTATACATGGTTTGGAAGAGTGGAATTTGCAAACCCCAGGAGGTTGCTTCACGTATACTTCTTCAGATATATAACTATTTAGGAACGCACTTTTGACATTCATCTGATACAGTTTGAATCCTTTGTGAGCTGCAAAGGCAAGTAAAATTCTGATGGATTCAAGTCTTGCCACAGGTGCAAAGGTTTTATCATAGTTGATTCCTTCTTGTTGAGAGTAACCTTGAGCCACCAGTCTTGCTTTATTTCGAACGACTTGGTCTGATTCATCCAATTTATTTCTGAAAACCCATTTAGTCCCAACAACAGAGGAGTTTTGGGGTTTTGGAACTAGTTCTCAGACTTTGTTTTTCTCAAACTGATCTAATTCTTCTTTCATAGTGTTGATCCAATGAGAATCTTTTAGAGCTTCATCAACCTTCTTGGGCTCAATTTGAGAAATGAGAGCTACATGAGACTTGTTCTTTTGTGATCTTCTTGTAGTTATTCCTTTCTGTGGATCTCCAATAATGAATTTGTGAGGATATCTTGGTTCGTTCCTCCATTCATTTGGAGTATTCACTGAAGAGATCTTTTCCATATTAGTCGACTGATCTGGTTGAGATAAGTCATGATCTTCTGAAGGAGCTTCAGCTGGTTGAGTCTGTTGATTAGCTGACTCACTTTGATGATCTTTTCCTAAAATAATAGATTTTGGAGCACACGAAATTTCCTCCTCTTCAGGAATATGTTCATTCCTTGGGCGAGGGTTAGTATCAACAAAAATAACATGAATAGAGTCTTTAATGCATAAGCCATCCTATTGTAATCTCTATAACCTCTACTTGAGGGAGAGTAACCAAGAAATATACCTTCATCACTCTTTGGATCAAACTTACCCAGATTATCCTTACCATTATTATGAACAAAGAATTTGCATCTGAAAGGGTGAAAGTACCTGATGTTTGGTTTCTTACCATTCCATAGTTCATAGGGAGTCTTTTTGAGGATGGGACAAATGAGACATTTGTTAATAATATGACACGTTGTAGTTACAGCTTCTGCCCTGAAATGGTGAGGTAAAGAGTTTTCCACTATCATCGTTCTTGCGATATCCTACAAGGTTCTGTTTTTCCGCTTTACTACACCATTCTACTGAGGAGATCTAGGTGAAGAGAAATTATGGGAGATTCCGTGATCATTGCAGAAATTTTCAAATGCTCTGCTTTCAGACTCTCCTTCATGATCACTCCTGATTGTAGAGATGTAATAACCCTTCTCAGGTTGAACCTTCTTACAAAAGACTTCAAAATTCTTTAAGGCTTCATCTTTATGACTAAGAAATATAACCCATGTAAATCTAGAAAAATTATCTACAATAACAAAAGCATATTTCTTACCTCCAATACTAGCAGTTCTAGTGGGGCCAAATAAATCCATATGCAGCAGTTGAAGAGGTAGAAACAATGTTTTTAACTTTGAAAGAGGATCGAGTTTGTTTTCTTAATTGACATGCATCACATATATGATCTTTTGAAAAATCCAGTTTTGGAAGACCAATGACAAGGTTATGTTTTGAAAGTTTTTGAATGGTGTGCACGCTTGCATGCCCAAGTTTTCTATGCCAAACCCAGGGATCTTCAATTATAGAAGAAAGACAAATTTGATCCCCAATGTTTTCTAGGTTTTTGATAGTATAGACATTTCTGTCCCTATTACCAGAGAGAATGATATTACCCGATTCGTCTTTTATGAACCAGCCATATTTCTTAAAACGAACCTCATAATCATTGTCACATAGTTAACTGATGCTGAGAAGATTGTAACTGAGTTCATCCACTAAGTAAACTTCATCCACATCACATGTAGGGCTTAAAGGAACCTTTCCAACACCAATAACATTTCCTTTGGATTTGTTACCAAAAGTAACTATTCCTCCATCTAGCTTGGTGACTGATTTAAACAATTGTTTGTCACCCTCATATGTTTGGAACACGCGCTGTCGAGATACCATTTTCTTTTTCGATTCTTTTTGCGGTGTTCCTGCAAAACAAGATTATTTATTTTTAGGTACCCAAGCCTGCTTGGGTCCTGACTGGTTAGATTTTTGAGAGTTAGTTTGATTTGAAGATTTTGGTTTCCAAATCCACCTCCTATTGTTTCTGAACCTGCAATGATTTGAGGCGTGACCTCTTTTGGCAAAGTAGGTGCAAGGTGAGCTGTTGAAGTTTCTAGAATTATTTTCACTTCTAATTCTGTTCCTGCAATTGTTAGTGCTATGACCATTTTTACCACAAAAGGAGCACGCTATTTTATTTCTCACATGAACATTCTGAACTGAACTAGAACTTGATGATTTTTGTAGACCATTCAATTGAAGCCTGAGTTCGTTTACTTCTTCTTGAAGTAGATCTCGTGTAATTTTGCATACTTCTAGTTTCAGGGCCCAATCTTTCTTTTCTCTTTTTCTTTCTCTCTTGACTTTTCTGAATTCATTTACTACTCTTTCAATGTCTACAAGAGAAATATCAACAAATTCTTGAAGTTCATAACAAGATGGACATAAAGAAGTGTGTACCTCACTAGTTCCTTCATCCGACGGGTGAACAAGGTCTTCTTGAATCATCTTCTTCATCATTGTTGTCTGCCATTAGTCCAAGTTTATCTGATTCTTCATTGTCGCTAAGAGCCATAAAACACATATTGGAAATTTCCTCATGATAAGATTCCTCCTCATCACTCCATGCTCCAAAAGCTTTCTTCTTTTGCAAGTTCCTGCTAAGCTTCCATTTTAATTCAGGACAGTCAAGTTGAATGTGTCCGAGTTTTCCACATTCGTAACATCTTCCATCATTTTTATCTGTTTCATTGCTCGCCCTTCCTTTTCTGAAATTAAACTTACCTCTTCTGTAGTTTTTTGTTTCTTCTCATCATGTTGGTCACAACTTGCGAGAGCATTGCAATATTTTCATCTTGTTCTCCTCCTTCTACTTCATCTTCATTTTCAGGTTCATCCATAGTTTCCTTGAAAGCAATGATTTTCTTTTTCTCTTGAATTTGTCTATCAAGATGAGTTTTTTTCAAAAGCAATCAAGTCACCTCCGAGTTCATCATAGGAGATTTTGTCCAGGTCTTGACATTCTAGAGCGATAACTTTTGGTTGCCAGATTGTAGGTAGACTTCTGAGGATCTTTCTAACCTGTTTGCCACTTTTAATAGGTCTTCCAAATGGTTTGAGGTCTCCAAGGATTTTACTGAACCTGGAAAATATTTCTTCAACAGATTCTCCATCCTTCATTTGAAATAATTCATATTCCCTAACCAGGAGATTTATCCTAGTCTCTTTCACTTTGTTGGTTCCTTCATAAGTGACTTCCAGGTTATCCTACATTTTTTTGCAGTTTCACAACTGGATATTTTTTCATATTCTTCTCCACTGATAGCGTTATACAATAGATTTTTTGCTTTTGCATTTACAGTGATGACAGCAGTGTGTTCATCAGTGTAATCATCCAAATCCAGAGGATCAGTTGATGTGATGATTTCACCATTTGCATTTTTCGTTAGAGGAATTGGAAGATTTCCTTTTTTTTATCACACGCCATACTTTGATGTCGTATGACATGGTATATGTTTCCATGCGAACTTTCCAATGAGAAAAATGCTGACCATTGAAGTAAGGAGATCGAACCTGAGAGGTTCTGTCACGACCCAAACTGAAGGGCCATGACTAGCACCCGACCACACTTGCCGAGCACCAACGTACATTTCATCTAACCTTCATTATTATCTTTTAAGGCTAAAGAGATCAATATAAATGGTAGACCTAGATCATGGAAAACCAGCAATAAAATATGATGGCATGAATATACATAGCAGGGGATGACCAGACAATCAAGAAACTACATATAAGGTATGAGCTACCACGCTACTATGAAAGACTATACAACAAAAACTAGCCTACAAGGCATACCAAACTATACATGAGCCAACACCTGTGTATGAGCCTCTAAAAGAACATAAGTGTTGCAACATAGCCGGAACAGGGCCCCGACATACCCATAATGTCTATAACAAAAATTGCATACCAAGACCAAGGCAAGTCCGGAGAAGGGATCTCGCCAATCACCGCTGAACTGGACAGTCTACTGTGGTGGGGAGCTGCACCTGCCTGTCTATCAGGACCTGCAGCACGACATGCAGCGTCCACAAATAAAAGGACGTCAGTACGAATAAAGTACTGAGTATGTAAGGCAAGGAACCATAAATACGATCAGTAATGTAAGCAAGGATAGAGAATATACAACCTGTAACATCTTAGTACCTCTGAGGGCTACTTACATGAAATGCATGATACATATGTATAAATAAAAAAACCTTTAAAGCATTCGCCTCTGTGGGACTAATTATCATCATCATATCGTACCCGGCTATAATAGGCTCGGTAGAATCGTACCCGGCCACGTGGAGCTCGGTAAAACCCAACTGATCAGTGGTTGCACAATAGGTGCCGTACCCGGCCAACTATAGCGTGGCTCGGTAGAGTAAAATAGATACATATATATAATGCATGCTCGACTCATGGAATCACATTCTAAACCTTTCGGAGTGACGTAAGGTCGGTATCCTCTGTACACGTTATTAGGACTAACTCTTCACTATGAACCTTATAAGAATCAGGAAGTACCAATAACATTGATAACATAAGAATAAGAGAAGCAACATTAACATCAATCGTTCCATAAGAGGGAAAACAATGTAAGTACTGCTAGCTTCTAAGAGTAGAGTATCTTTGGAAGCTCGTTCATTACATTATGTACAATCGGAGTCATGCAAAAGAAGGAAAGGGATAGCCTCACATACCTTGTATATACTTCCCCAATCTCAAGCTATGCAATTGTCAAAACTCCTTAGTCTACAATAAGAGAAACGATACTATCGTTATCATTTAAGCGTCATAACTATTATGTATCGACCACAACCTATTTTACGATGAAACGGACAGCACCTCCCCTATATATATGACCTCGCACCATTAAAAATAGTCACCAAACAGCCCAAACAACATCAATAATAAACATATTGAGCCTCCCAATATAGTCCACACACAGCCTAATCACTCCATACATACGACGACCACCATAGTCGTGTCAAACAATCTGGAAATGTTACGAATAACTATCAGCCCATAAACCTACATATATATGGTGTTTCTCCACACCCTTCCTCCTCCAAAACTCCACAATATAGTAGTAAAATACGCAGCCCAACAACAACGCAAAACAGTCCACAAAACAATAACACTACTACCAAACCTTTCGATATATATCTCACAAGTTCTAGCTTCAATGGCTTAGACGCAACTTGGATAATCTTAAATACATATAGAGTAAGAGGTTCCTTACCTTTATACAGAAAGAACAACTCCAATTTGACCTTAAATTTCCAAGAAATATCCCTCCAATGCTGCCACAACAACAAAAAAATGAAACTAGCGATCAATTAGTGTTTTTCGGCACTAGAATCACTTTAGAAGGCTTGAAATCACCTAGGATTGATATTAAGAACATTAGGGAGTATTTACAGAACATATACCCTTTAAAACAACCTCCCACACGAGCTGGAACGACACAAAAATGAGCAACAACAAGAAGAACAAGAGACTTACTAGCGCCACGGAATTCCCGACACTTGATTTGTGTTGTTTGCCCTTTTTTGGGTCTTGAATCTTGAGAGAACCTTGAGAGGATGTTCCTAGGGTTCTAAGGTCTGAAAATAGTGAAAAGAAATGACTAAAAACGGGTTGTAGTCATCCTATATAGGTCCAAATATCTTAAACCGACTTAGTGGGCCCCATAGAGAGGTGCTTGGCGCAGTCTCGCGAAAACGCGAATATCTCTCTACTCCGAGATCGTATCGATGAACGGTTTAATGCGTTGGAAACTAGACTCATAGATCTTTAATTTGGTTGGTAGATCACCCCGTAATTCCTTGTAAATTATGAGAAAAGATTAGAAACATTGGACCTAATGTTTAAGTAAAATTATGAACCTAAGTTGCGACAACTTTTGTCGACTTTTGTTTCATAACTTGTTTGACTTCAAGACTTATGATACGGATATTATATGATTAAAATACCTTCATAAATGACCTCTTGAGTGTATTAAGCACCGCTAGATTACCTGAAAATTCGAGTTACAACATCCTTGATTCGTTTAACTTCTAATATTGGTTAATCACCCTTATACACTCTTGTATCACTTAAGACCAATAGGATTGACTTTTTATCATCTCAAAGATAATTCCTTCTTGGATTTATGTTAACTAATATATGGCATGAACTAACACATGTGGATATGGGTTGTAACACCCTCCCCCTTAGGAACATTCGTCCTCGAATGTAAGGGTTTATGGGGAGTTTAAATCATCGTGGATTCTAATGGAAATTTCCGATCAATTTTCCCCTATAAAATGGTCACTAGCAAAACTTGCAAGTAAGTAAGCCCAACATATGGCTTCACAAGGCTACACAAAGCATTATGCGTATTTACATTATCTACATATCACCATTTTGTATTAAGGAGGAGTATTCTCAAATTATTTCTTACCTCATAGAGCCGTTTCACCTTCCAATGTATCCTGTCTTCCACCAACATCCTTGTTATCTTCATTCTGGAATAAGTAAGGGTATTTAGACTTCATCTCCTCTTCTGCTTCCCATGTCATTTCTTCCATATTTTTGTTCCTCCACAATACTTTGACGGAAGCTACATATTTTGTTCTCAGCTTGCGGACTTGCCGATCTAATATCGCCACTGGCACTTCTTCATATGATAGGTCCTCTGTAACTTGTACATCTTTGATAGGGACGACTCGAGAAGGGTCTCCAATACATTTTCTCAACATAGATACATGGAATACCGGGTGGACAAATTCCAATTCGGATGGCAATTCTAACTCATAAGCAACCTATCCAATCCGTCGAAGAATTTTATACGGCCCGATATACCTTGGACTCAACTTACCTTTTTTTCCAAAACGCATAATACCCTTCATTGGTGAGATCTTCAGGAAAACCCAATCACCAACCTCAAACTCTAGATCACAACGTCGGACATCAGAATAAGATTTTTGCCTGCTTTGTGTCGTCCTCAATCGCTCCTGTATCACTTTCACCTTCTCAATAGCTTGGTGAATCAAATCTGGCCCATATAATTCTGTTTCACCGACTTTGAACCATCCAACTGGTGATCTACATCTCCTCCCGTATAGTGCCTCATATGGGGCCATTTTAATACTGGAATGGTAGCTATTGTTATAGGCGAATTCTATGAGTGGAAGATGATCATCCCAATTCCCCTTAAAATCTAGAACACATGCTCGTAGCATATCTTCCAGTGTCTGAATGGTACGTTCAGCCTGTCCGTCAGTCTGCGGATGAAATGCAGTGCTGAGATTTACCTGTGTGCCTAAACCCTTCTGGAAAGACCTCCAAAAGTTAGCCGTAAATTGAGCTCCTCGATCTGATATAATAGATATGGGCACACCATGAAGCCTAACAATCTCCTTGATATACAACTTTGCATAATCTTCAGCCGTGTAAGTTGTCTTCACTGGCAGAAAATGGGCACATTTTGTAAGTCGATCAATTATCACCCAGATGGAGTCAAACTTATGATAAGAGCGAGGTAATCCAATAATGAAGTCCATATTAATCACCTCCCACTTCCAGGTCGGAATCTCTATATTTTGAAGCAATCCACCGGGTTTCTGATGTTCTATCTTTACTTGTTGACAATTGGGACACTGGGCTACAAATTCAGCAATAGACTTCTTCATATTATCCCACCAATACTGCTCCTTGACATCATGATACATCTTTGTCGAGCCGGGATGGATGGAATATCGGGATTGATGAATCTCATTCATAATCTTCTCTCGCAACCCTGCCACATTAGGCACACACAATCGGCTCTGGTATCTCAGTGCCCCATCTTTTCCGATCCTAAAAGCCATACTTTTACACTGTTTAATGCTTTCTCTTAATCGTACTAAGATAGGATCTTCATATTGTCGTGCTTTTACCTCGGCTACCAAAGATGATTCTGATGTATTCTGTACAGTAACACCTCCATCATCAGAGTCTAACAATCTGATTCTCATATTGGCTAGCTGATGAAGCTCTTTA
This sequence comes from Nicotiana tabacum, assembly GCF_000715075.1. NCBI lineage: Eukaryota > Viridiplantae > Streptophyta > Magnoliopsida > Solanales > Solanaceae > Nicotiana > Nicotiana tabacum. The sequence goes on from NC_134095.1 coordinate 31,672,612, forward strand.
ATCAACCCCCATCTACCTGCCTCAATATGTACTAAGCTTCCCATTGATTTACGGCTGAGAGCATCTGCCACAACATTGGCTTTACCGGGATGATACAATATCTCGACGTCGTAGTCTTTCAATAATTCAAGCCACCTACGCTGCCTCAAATTCAACTCTTTCTGCTTGAAGATGTATTGTAAACTCTTGTGATCTGTGTAGATGTCAACATGGACGCCGTATAAGTAGTGCCGCCATATCTTCAAAGCATATATTACTGCAGCCAATTCCAAATCATGGGTTGGATAATTCTTTTCATGCTTCTTCAATTGTCTTGATGCATAAGCAATCACATTCCCATGTTGCATCAATACGCACCCCAAACCTATACCTGAGGCATCACAATATACCACATAACCTTCTGTTCCTTCAGGAAGAGTGAGCACTGGTGCAGATGTCAATCGATTCTTCAGCTCCTGAAAACTACGTTCACAAGTGTCAGACCACTGGAATTTGGTAGCTTTTTGTGTTAACTTAGTCAATGGTGATGATATAGAGGAAAATCCTTCTAAAAACCGCCTATAATATCCTGCTAGCCCTAGGAAGCTGCGGACTTCTGATGGTGTTGTAGGTCTCGGCCAATTCTTTACTGCATCGATCTTCTGAGTGTCGACACTAATACCCTCATCAGATATCACATGGCCAAGGAATGCTACTGAGTTCAGCCAGAATTCACATTTGGAGAGCTTAGCATATAACTTACGATCTTGAAGCGTCTGTAATACTATCCGCAAGTGGCCCGCATGTTCTGCCTCCGAACGAGAATACACTAGAATGTCATCAATGAATACAATCACGAACACATCAAGATAGGGCCTGAATATAGTATTCATGAGATCCATAAAAGCTGCTGGGGCATTTGTTAGCTCGAACGACATCACCAAGAACTCAAAGTGCCCATATCTTGTCCGGAAGGCCGTCTTTGGAATATCCTTCTCCCTAACCCTTACCTGATGATACCCTGAACGTAAATCAATCTTAGAGAAATACTTGGCACCTTGGAGTTGGTCAAACAGGTCATCAATTCTTGGAAGTGGATACTTGTTCTTTATAGTAGACTTATTCAACTGTCGATAGTCGATACACATCCGTAACGACCCATCTTTCTTCCGCACGAATAGGACTGGTGCACCTCAAGGTGAAGTGCTAGGCCTAATAAAGCCCTTATCTAGCAAGTCCTTCAACTGCACCTTCAACTCTCGCAACTCTGCCGGGGCCATTCTGTATGGAGAAATAGAGATCGGTTGAGTGTCAGGCAACACATCAATGCTAAACTCAATCTCCCTTTCAAGAGGAAGGCCTGGGAGTTCATCTGGGAAAACATCTGGGAATTCGTTGACCACAGGAATTGATTGTAAAGTAGGCGGTTTTGCCTCCGCATCCCTAACACGAACGAGATGATAAATGTAACCTTTTGAGATCATTTTCCTTGCCTTAAGATAGGAAATAAACCTACCTTTCGGTGTAGCAATGTTCCCTTTTCATTCAATGACGGGTTCACCCGGAAATTGGAACCTAACCATCTTCGTACGACAGTCAACATTTGCATAGCATGAGGCCAACCAGTCCATTCCCATTATCACATCAAAATCAACCATTTCTAACTCAAATAAATTTGCCGAGGTTTGACGACTACAAATCATCACAATGCAACCTCTATATACCCTTCTAGCAATCACAGAATCTCCTATCGGAGTAGATACCGCGAGGGGTTTACTTATCAATTCAGGTTCAATGCCAAACTTATTAGCCACAAAGGGTGTAACATATGATAATGTAGATCCCGGATCAATCAACGCATATACATCATAAGAAAACACAGATATAATACCTGTAACAACATCTGGAGACGACTCGAGATCCTGTCGACCTACTAGAGCATAGGTTCGATTTTGAGCACCACTCGAACTCGGCACTGCACCTCTACCCCTACCACGACCTGTCGACTGCTGAAAACCTCGTGCTGGAGGTCGAACTGATGAGGAAGAACCAGACACAGATCCAGTCGGCTGAGCCATACCATCACCTCCTCTATTAGGACAATCCCGCATCATATGGCCAGGCTGCCCGCACGAATAGCATGCATCAGAACCTCGACGACACAGTCCAAAGTGGGCCTTGCCGCACTGATCACAATGTGGTGTTGGGGGTCTCATCTGACTAGTATCCCTGGGATGTTGCGAGCCAGATGCCCGCGAACTCTGACCTGGACCAGAATAGGATCGATCATATCGAGGCCTCTGAAACTGTGGAGGAGCACTAGCTACAGGTGGCGCCGAACTCCTCGAAAACTGTGGCCTGATGCGGCCTCTGAAGTCATCAGAATACCCTGCAAATCTCGCCCTCTTATGCTGGCCTCTATCCTGCTCCCTAACTGCCCTCTGCTGGCGCTTACGATCCTCTAGGGTCTGGGCATAAGCTTGAATACGGGAAATATCCATGCCCTCCACCAAGGAGGCTGTCGTACACTCATTTATCAGATGTGGTCCCAACCCATTCACGAACATATGCACCCTATCACTCATCTCGGCCACCATATGGGGAGCATACCTTGCCAAAGAATCAAACTGCATACTGTACTCTCGCACACTCATATTACCTTGTGTAAGGTTCAAGAACTTATCAGCTCTAGCTCGTCGTATCTCAACTGGCAAGTAGTGACAAAGAAAGGCCTCAGAAAATTCCTTCCACACAGCTGGAGGAGGGTTCGGACCCCTGGATCTCTCCCAACTATCATACCAGAGAACCGCTAAATCCCGTAGCCGATAAGAAGCCAAATCTACTGCCTCTGTATCACTAACATGCATAACCCGAAGTGTACGATGAACCTGGTCAATAAAAGTCTGTGGGTCCTCCTTGGGGTCTGATCCGGTAAACACTGGAGGGTCTAAATTAATAAAATCACGAACTCTTGTACTAACTGGTTTCTCAGCAACACCTGTATTCTGCCTCTGAGCCTGAGCAGCTACCAAGCTAGTCAATAACTGCAAAGCACTCCGCATATCCTGGTCTGGAGTGCCAGACGGAGGAACTGGAGGCGCTGGGTGCCTTCTAATATCCTCTGGAGGAGATGGAGTAGATGAGGTATGAGAGGGCATCTCACTTTGAGCCTCACTTTGTCCTGCTATGACTTGGGGCACCTGACTGGTACCCTCTCCCGCTGCTGTATCAAGCCGTCTACTAATCGTTTGCTTTCTAGTCGAAGGCATCACTGAAAAAACAAGGTGAATATTAGAGACAAACACTTACGACTCAACTCTACGCACGATCTAGATTCAGGAAGAAGGTAACAACCCTAGATGTCATGTAGCCTCCTGATTATAAATGTGGCGCGCTACACATCCATAATCAAGACTCTACTAGACACGGCTCATAGACAACCCCTAGGACAGACTTGCTCTGATACCAAGTTTGTCACGACCCAAACTGAAGGGCCATGACTAGCACCCGACCACACTTGCCGAGCACCAACGTACATTTCATCTAACCTTCATTATTATCTTTTAAGGCTAAAGAGATCAATATAAATGGTAGACCTAGATCATGGAAAACCAGCAATAAAATATGATGGCATGAATATACATAGCAGGGGATGACCAGACAATCAAGAAACTACATATAAGGTATGAGCTACCACGCTACTATGAAAGACTATACAACAAAAACTAGCCTACAAGGCATACCAAACTATACATGAGCCGACACCTGTCTATGAGCCTCTAAAAAAACATAAGTGTTGCAACATAGCCGGAACAGGGCCCCGACATACCCATAATGTCTATAACAAAAATTGCATACCAAGACCAAGGCAAGTCCGGAGAAGGGATCTCGCCAATCACCGTTGAACTGGACAGTCTACTGTGGTGGGGGAGCTGCACCTGCCTGTCTATCAGGACCTGCAGCACGACATGCAGCGTCCACAAATAAAAGGACGTCAGTACGAATAAAGTACTGAGTATGTAAGGCAAGGAACCATAAATACGATCAGTAATGTAAGCAAGGATAGAGAATATACAACCTGTAACATCTTAGTACCTCTGAGGGCTACTTACATGAAATGCATGATACATATGTATAAATACATAAACCTTTAAAGCATTCGCCTCTGTGGGCATCATCATTATCATCATATCGTACCCGGCCATAATAGGCTCGGTAGAATCGTACCCGGCCACGTGGAGCTCGGTAAAACCCAACTGATCAGTGGTTGCACAATAGGTGCCGTACCCGGCCAACTATAGCGTGGCTCGGTAGAGTAAAATAGATACATATATATAATGCATGCTCGACTCATGAAATCACATTCTAAACCTTTCGGAGTGACGTAAGGTCGGTATCCTCTGTACACGTTATTAGGACTAACTCTTCACTATGAACCTTATAAGAATCAGGAAGTACCAATAACATTGATAACATAAGAATAAGAGAAGCAACATTAACATCAATCGTTCCATAAGAGGGAAAACAATGTAAGTACTGCTAGCTTCTAAGAGTAGAGTATCTTTGGAAGCTCGTTCATTACATTATGTACAATCGGAGTCGTGCAAAAGAAGGAAAGGGATAGCCTCACATACCTTGTATATACTTCCCCAATCTCAAGCTATGCAATTGTCAAAACTCCTTAGTCTACAATAAGAGAAACGATACTATCGTTATCATTTAAGCGTCATAACTATTATGTATCGACCACAACCTATTTTACGATGAAACGGACAGCACCTCCCCTATATATATGACCTCGCACCATTAAAAATAGTCACCAAACAGCCCAAACAACATCAATAATAAACATATTGAGCCTCCCAATATAGTCCACACACAGCCTAATCACTCCATACATACGACGACCACCATAGTCGTGTCAAACAATCTGGAAATGTTACGAATAACTATCAGCCCATAAACCTACATATATATGGTGTTTCTCCACACCCTTCCTCCTCCAAAACTCCACAATATAGTAGTAAAATACGCAGCCCAACAACAACGCAAAACAGTCCACAAAACAATAACACTACTACCAAACCTTTCGATATATATCTCACAAGTTCTAGCTTCAATGGCTTAGACGCAACTTGGATAATCTTAAATACATATAGAGTAAGAGGTTCCTTACCTTTATACAGAAAGAACAACTCCAATTTGACCTTAAATTTCCAAGAAATATCCCTCCAATGCTGCCACAACAACAAAAAAATGAAACTAGCGATCAATTAGTGTTTTTCGGCACTAGAATCACTTTAGAAGGCTTGAAATCACCTAGGATTGATATTAAGAACATTAGGGAGTATTTACAGAACATATACCCTTTAAAACAACCTCCCACACGAGCTGGAACGACACAAAAATGAGCAACAACAAGAAGAACAAGAGACTTACTAGCGCCACATAATTCCCGACACTTGATTTGTGTTGTTTGCCCTTTTTTTGGGTCTTGAATTTTGAGATAACCTTGAGAGGATGTTCCTAGGGTTCTAAGGTCTGAAAATAGTGAAAAGAAATGACTAAAAACGGGTTGTAGTCATCCTATATAGGTCCAAATATCTTAAACCGACTTAGTGGGCCCCATAGAGAGGTGCTTGGCGCAGTCTCGCGAAAACGCGAATATCTCTCTACTCCGAGATCGTATCGATGAACGGTTTAATGCGTTGGAAACTAGACTAATAGATCTTTAATTTGGTTGGTAGATCACCCCGTAATTCCTTGTAAATTATGAGAAAAGATTAGAAACATTGGACCTAATGTTTAAGTAAAATTATGAACCTAAGTTGCGACAACTTTTGTCGACTTTTGTTTCATAACTTGTTTGACTTCAAGACTTATGATACGGATATTATATGATTAAAATACCTTCATAAATGACCTCTTGAGTGTATTAAGCACCGCTAGATTACCTGAAAATTCGAGTTACAACATCCTTGATTCGTTTAACTTCTAATATTGGTTAATCACCCTTATACACTCTTGTATCACTTAAGACCAATAGGATTGACTTCTTATCATCTTAAAGATAATTCCTTCTTGGATTTATGTTAACTAATATATGGCATGAACTAACACATGTGGATATGGGTTGTAACAGGTTCCTTCTTGAAAGAGAGCATCGGCAACAATGTTGGATCTCATTGATCTTTTTCTCACTAGCGGTAAAGCACAATTGTGAGCCTTGCTTTGATACCAATTGAAAGTACAAGAGGGGGAGGGGTATATTGTTGCCTATTTAAAATTTAGTCAACTAATATAGGTATTAGTTGACTAACCACGAAATAGAAAGAGTAGAAGCAGTAAAAATCAATAGTAAGACACATACAACTTATACTGGTTCGGTACCGTTGTGGTACTTACATCTAGTTCCCTTGGGTCACAAGGGTTCTCTTAAGATCTTTGAATAAGGTTACAAGATTTGATGATATTTTATGTTTACCACCAATATATAGAATCACCAGTTGAGTTCTAATCAAGTGACACAACTTTTTTTTATACTCTAGATCTCTCTATCTTTTGAGACACTGATAACTCAGAATTACAGTGTTTGAACTAAGAAGTAGACAGGTTAGGAATACACTTTTTGTAGCTGCGTGATCTTCTTCTTGAGAGAGCAGCCTTTTTATACAGGAGAAAAGAGTCGTTGAATCCTTTTTGAAACTAGAGGCACAAGATCTTTAATTAAGGGATTTGGCCTAAGAGGTGCTTCTTTGAATCTTGCTCTTTGATTTGCCCAGATTCGAATGTGACCTTCCTTGTCATGGCTGAATTCAAGGAATGATTAATTCATAAGTGTGTTCTTCGAGACTGGAGTGGCCATGATTGGTAATCTGAGTTCCTCTGATTGAGTCAATCTGCTTCTTGATTGATCATTAATGCTTTAACTGAATCTTCATTCTATCCTTGATTAGGGACGAGTCAATCTGCTTCTTAATTGATCATTAATGCAGTAACTGATTCTTCCTTCTTCCTTTATTTTGAAACCAGTAGCAATCTTGATAATCATCTTCATTCTTTCCTTTTTGGTTGTCCTGAAAATATAACATAAGATAATATTGCCATCATTGAAACTTAAACTTAAAACCTATCAATTTTGAGAGTAATCTCTCCGATAGTCGAGTCATATTGAGAGTAATCTCTCCGATAGTCGAACCACTGAGAGTAATCTCTCCGATATTTGGACAATGAATACCCATCCCCTCACACCCTAAGTCCGTCTTCTTCATGCGTGGATCATTTGTTGAACAAGAACCTATCTTTCTTTTCTTGACCTACAAAAAAGGAAAAAAAAAAAAAGAAAAGAACAGGCAAAGAAAACGCAGGAGAAAATAAACAAATTTTTTTTTACCTTCTCGTTACTGTTTTTCAGAGCAGCTTGCAAGAACCAAAGATTAATGCTCAAACTACATGAGAATAAGGGGTTTATATAGATTTAGTGGTACGGCTATTTGAAGATGAATGGCGATGTGGGACTAGTAATAATTTGATAGAGTCCAATAAGAATTTGGTATTCCAATTCAACGAGGATAAGCTACTGGCGATGGAAAATATGTTTCCAACGTGTACGGAGAGATAAGGATTCCTACAAGATTTCGAATGAGTTTGAGTAGACTATCACGGCGAAATTAGGAATTTATTTAAGGGTGTTCAAAGTTGAAAGAAGTGAAAAAAATCTTTAAGAAAGGGTGTTCAATATATGTTATATACCTCTAGAATCTAATATTTTACTTATATACGCAATGTAATTTTCCGACAAAGGATGGTCGGTTGATTACCCTTTACAACATATAGCTTCGCCCATGCTATCACATTCACGTCCATTCAAGAATTAATACCGCGCGGTGCGACTTCAATTATTGGAAAGCCAATCACGTGGGCTGCAATGAGAATTTAAAAGTTGACTTTATATTATAAATCTTATCAATTAGATATTTGCATGAAAAGTGTGAAGCAAAATAAAGACCTTTTATTACATGAATATACTTCAAGCCTAGTCATCAAAAGTTAAAAATAGTGACAAATCTTGAAGTATAAGCCATTTGTAGGCATGCAAAATTTATTAAATTTAAATTCAATTAAATATTTTGGACTATATTTTAAATTCAAGATATATCGGTCCAAATAAATATTATGAGCTAATATAATTGAATTAATTATATAAGTCCAACACATATTAGTTAAATAAATAAGTCTTAATCCATTGGGTTAGCCTGTCTAATTGGGCTAAAGTGATGAGCCCACTTCGTTAAGCGCAAGATGTCATCTTCCTAAATGCCCAGTTAGGTGCCACGTGTCAAATGACGTGGCATGCCAAGTCAAACGGAAGAGCCAATATGATCATGCCACGTGTCAAAATGACAAGGCATGCCAAGTCACACTAAAAGGTCAATGAAATCGCGCCACATGTGCAAGTGACATGTTCTGGCCAATCAAATGCGGTCATGTCATACTTCAATTTGATTGGTCGGAAAGAGTTTGTTCTTATCATAACTCCTCCCTTCCACAGCTATAAATAGGAGTCTTCATAACTTAGAGAAGACACCAAAAGTTATAACAAGAAGCAAGAGAGAGCTCGTGGATCAAACGCTGCAAATTTCTCTACAAGTTTCAAGCTTCAAGCAATCAAATTCAAGCTCAAGAACGAAGAACAAATCAAGTTCAAGCTCAAGAACGAAGAATAAATCAAGGTCAAGTTCAAGCAATCAAGCTCAAACTCAAGAACAAGATCATTGTTCGTGGTAACAAACATAGATTCAAGATCAAGCTCAAAGGCCATTAAATTTATTTACTATTGAAAAGAATAATCAAAGGATTCATAGAGATTGTACACTCATATTATTTGAAATCAAATACTACAATTGTTGCAATATTTTTCGGTTTTGATTTTATTTTTGCGACGCAATTTATTGTCTTCAAGTACTATATAAAAGTGATATATTAAGATAAAACTAAACATTATTTAACTATAATTCTTGCTGCTAGTATTTCTCTCTGGTGGTGATAGTTGAGAAAACAGAGACAAAACAACGTGTCAACTCCACGGCCTTCCAAAATAATAAGAAAACGCGAAAAAGGCTAAAGCTATTTTTCTCTTTCTCATGTCAAGCGAGCGACAATCGAAGGTGATATTTGAATCCGATCTGGTCTAAACATTTGCTTAAGTTATGCGAGGAAGATTATGAATCTATGTGTACAAATGTCACATGCATTAATCTTTATGGTAGAAATGTACAAAGGAAACCGACAAACTACACCAAATCGATAATTCGAATTAAACTGAGAGAAAAAATTCGATTATGGTTTGGTTTGGTTTGATTTGATTTGGTATTAGAAAAAAAACCTGATCATAATTGGTTTGGCTTGGTTTTAACTAAAAAAAGTCAAATCAAAATCAAATCGACCCGACATTATATATATACAAGGCTTAATATTATTTTATACATAAAAATAATAATTATAATGTAATTTAGAAATATTTTTTAAACTTTTTCATAATTCTCTCTTTGAGTGTATTATATCAAGTTTGGACTTAGAACTTTTGAATGATCAATTATGTTTTATAGCCCATAGTAACTTAAATAAAGCCCAAATCAAAGTCAAATCAATACTAATGCTAACAAAAAAATTCAATCAATACTAGGAATGACAATAGTATTGTATATTTTTTTTTAGTTTCGTATTGGTTTAGATAGTGAAAATGCATAACTTACTTTTAATATTATTTAGTCATGTAATTAATACTTAGTACTTATTAGTCGTAATTATTTTAGCATGAGTTAGTACTTTTGGATTATATTTATTTTTATTATGGGTTATTAATTAACAATATTTACTTTATGCGATTTGTTGAGTATTTTAGTATAATCATGATCATCTCACATTATTTTGTATTATTTTATTGGGTACCATCTTATATAGTTTTATCCAACTAGGACCTAAGAAATATTAGAGCACAAATTATATATTTTATGCTATGAAGATTTTGTCGGAAAAAAAATCGAAAAATCCGAGAAAAATCGAGATTGAAAAACCCGACTTTTGTTGGTTTAGTTTCAGAGGCGGCTGAACACAGTTCGGGCCTAAAGCCAAATTGTAGTGAGGGTCTTAAGTTCCTTTAAAAAAAATTATATGTATTTTATTTAAAGTCTATTTTTCTAGCGAATTAATAAAACTATTTTAAAGTTTAAACTCTTCTCTTTTTTGAAGTTTTACATAACCGGATTCATATTTTCTAGTAGACATATTTAAACTCTAGTAAATAACAAAAAATAACAGTATATTTATAATGTAAAAATATAAAAAATGACAGATTTTAGATTAAAAAAATAGCCAAAGATTAGAACAATAGAACCTGATTCAATTGATAAGTTGATCCCAAACAACTTGTTAATACTTTTGTGCTTGAAAACCTGTAAAATCATTCTTGTAGAAAATCAGTCCCAAGTACAATATGTAGAAAAAGAAATGCTTGAAAAGAAAGAAAAAATTTATCATTAATTTTTTTTGTACTTAATTACTTTGTATTTTATCCACAAAGAAAGATCATAAGAGTCTTGTAGTTCTTTTGACAGGAAGGAGCAAGAATTATCATAAAGCTTTTAATGTAGAAAAGAAGAAGGCAAGAAGGTTTCAACTTTGTAGTTGTAAAAAAATATGAAAAAAAAAGAAGTCAATCCCAAAAAGGTAAAGACGGTAAAAAGTAACAATTCATATCCCCAATATGCAATAACGGTAAAAGTAAACTTTTATTTTCTTTTTCCACAGCAAAATTATAGCTGTTCACATTAAATACTAAAATTTTCTAAAAGGAAAATACATATATAAACCTAAAACTACTAAAAAGTGGGGCCTTCAAATTTATAGGGCCTAAAGCCCTTGTCTTACCTACCTTGGGGTTCAGCCGCCTCTATTTGGTTTGGTTTATAGATTTAAAAATCTGAGACAACTGATTTGGTTTGGTAATTGAAAAACTCGAACCAACCCGACCTATATACACCCGTGCTTTATGGTACGAGATCTTTGATCGCTTCATTGTCTAGCGAACCAATAATAAAAAGTTGTAGGGTGGTGAGGTGGTACTATGTCAAAGTTACTAGACCAGTGAATAGATATTAGAACGAAAATGAGTTACGTCGAGAATAAATCGATCATAAAACGTTTTATATGACATTTGTGCCCCTTGAGCTAAAGAGGCACTCACGAGCGTAACCCATTACTCTCTCACACGCTTTTCTTCTCTCTCAGAAGTGTTGCATCACGCTTCTAAAGGTATAAGGGTCAAAAATATCACTTCGTGACATTTTCTCGACGAATAGCCACATTCTAGAAGAAAAGAGAGTTACATTGAGAAAATTTATCGAGAATACCAATTGCAGTTGGCAGGTGAAAAAGTAAAACCAATGTTGTATTTCTTGTTAGCATTATGTTATCATTCTTTTGTATTTTTATGATAACAATTTATGAGTTTGATTTTGACTATATAAATCATTATCGCAGCAAAATTTAAGACTAGCTGGCTCCAAGTAACGGTTGGAGATCAATCTGTCTAAGTCCGAGTCATTATCAAGAAAATCAAGCCCATACAAATCGGGAGAAATTAAAAAATAAATAGATTTACAAGTGGTCGTTCAAAAATAGCCACAGTTTCAAAAGTAATTAAAATTTATCAACTTTTTATGTAAAGATAAATCTGAAAGAAAATACTGTTCAAAATCGGGAAAATACTTCAGTATAATATACTGGAGTTCCAGTATTGTCACGACCCATTTCCATAACAGATCGTGATGACGCCCAACACCATTGTCAGGCAAGCCAATGCGGAAGTATTAGTAAATTCTTATTTTTCTTACCCAAAAGAATTACAACATTTTCTTAATTTGCAATTAAAAACAGGTGATAATATACAACATTCGATAATAATTATACAACCCAAAAGAAACGTCTACTAATGTGTGTGCCAAGACCTGGTGTCACAAGTTATGGGCAACTAGTAGAATATATAAAAGAATAAATCCATCCTACTGTCCGAAATAGAATAGACAACCAAAAATAAATAAAGAGAGACTCCATCAAGCTGTTGAACGGCACAGGAAGGGGCAGCTCACCGTGGAAGTCTCGGACTATGAATCAGGGGCGCGCACCAGACTGATAGCCAGATGTACCTGCCTCAGATCCTGTATAATTAAGTACAAAAGTGTAGTATGAGTACATAACAATATGTACCTCGTAAGTATCCCGTCTAATCTCGAAGAAGTAGAGATGAGAGGTCGACTTGATACTTACTAGGGTCAAATAATATAATGAAGTGTTATGTTAAGCATGGGAGTAATAAATAATCAACAGTTTGTAGCAAAAGATAATAAGTCGTGTTCTTAACAATTTTACAGTTACCCATTTACATTTCAAATATTTAGCAGATCAAGTCATGGATAAGATTTCACATAGATATCATGCGCACATTATACCGAGGTCGACGGCTCAATCCAACAGAAAATAAACTGTGCACTGCCAGAGGGTCGAATGGCGCGAACCATAAATGCATCTATCTCTACCAAGACGATCGGCCCGATCCACAAATATCAATTAATATCAAGAAAACACATGAATGTGCATTTATTTCCAAGTAAATTCATACAAGTGTCCAACAAGTGTATACACTCGCTTATATTCCTTTCCAAGTCTCTAGCATATCCTAAGTGATCACATTAGCAAGAAAATATAGAGACATTCACAAATATATAGCATGATACGGGTCCTCGACTACCCGGACAATTAACATAATAGTAGCTATACACGGACTCTCGTCACCTGGTACGTACGTATCCCCCAAATTTAGTAGCAAATTACTCAATTATTACACCTATGGGGACAATTCCCTCTTACAAGGTTAGAAATGAGACTCATCTCGCTCCAAAGTACACATCCAATACTAAGAACGAGCCCGAACTCTCAATTTGGAGCCGAACGATCCAAAACTAGTTAAATGAGGTAGGAGCTAGTCAATATAAGCTCACAAGATCATATTCTAGCCATTTAAGCAATTTCCCAACCCTTAACACAAGTTTCTTAAAATCCGACCCCGAGCCCACGTGCCTGGATTCCGGAGTTTTTCGAAGGAAGTTTTCCTCTATAACCTAAGGATTAATAATATATGATTTCTAATTCATTTCATAACAAATTTCGCGATTAAATCTAACTTTTGTCAAAACCCTATGTTTTGCTCTAACCTCTTGATTTTACCTAAATTCTAGTGTTTAATCTACCTAAGACACAAGTATTAAACTAAGAATAGGCAGGATAAACTTACCTCAAGATGTTAGGTGGAAGTCTTCTCTCAAAAGCTCCCAAAATCGCCAATGGAGGAGTGAAAAGTCGCAAAAAGGGACTTAGAATCCGTATTAAATGAAGCTCACTGCTTCAGCGATTTCTGCATCTGTGGTCCCGCTTCTACGAGAAATCGGATGCACCTGCGGAACGGTCCAAGCGGGCTGCGACCGCTTTTGCGGATGGGGAGCCGATTCTGCGGTTTTGTCCTGGCCTACCCTGGGCCGCATCTGCGATAGATGGACCACTTCTGCGGTCTCGCACCTGCAGTCGACCAACCGCAGGTGCGTTTATGACAGAAGCAGATGCTTCAGCACTTCTCAAAAATTCCAACTTCACTCGAGCCTCGTCCGATTGATGCTCGGGGCTCCTAGGCCCTGCCCGAACATACCGACAAGTCGGAAATCATGAAACGGACCTACTCGAACCTTCGGAATGCCCGAAACAAAGCTAAATATACGAATCACCCCCTAAAATCAATTGAATCAAACTTATGAATCTTCAAGTTCTTAACTGTCCTCTAACGAGCCGAAACGCCCTTAAACTACTCGAATTGGCACCAAATTTTGCGGGCAAGTCTTAAATATTATTTTGGACCAGTACTGGGCTCCGGAACCAACATTCAGGCTCGATACCCATGTGATCAATCATTAGTTAGTTTCTTTAAATCCGTAGAATTTTAGTTTAATAATTTTTAATAAAAATTCATTACTCGGGCTAAGGACCTCGGAATTCGATTCCGGGCATACGCCCCGGTCCCATATTTTTTCTACGGACCCTCCTGGACTGTCAAATCACGAATCCGGGTCCGTTTGCTCAAAATGTTGACCAAAGTCAAACTTAGCCTTTTAAGAAAATCCTTAGGAATCAAATGAGCATATCTCACTCCAAACTTTTCCAAATCCCGAACCAACCATCCCCACAAGCCGTAAATTAGTTAAAGCAAGCGCGGAAATTTTTATTTAAGGGAACAAGGTTCTAAAAGGCAAAATGACCGGTTGGGTCATTACATTCTCCACCTCTTAAACAAACGTTCGTCCTCGAACGGACATAGAAAAGTACCTGAGCTGCTGAATAAATGTGGATATCTGTTCCGCATGTCCTCCTCGGACTCCCAGGTCGCCTCCTCGACTGGTTGGCCCCTCCACTGGACCCTCACCGCAGAAATTCTCTTGGACCTCAACTGGAAATCCTGCCTATCAATAATGGCAACTGGCTCCTCCTCATAACCTAAACTCTCATCCAGCTGAATAGTACTAAAGTCCAACACATGGGACAAGTCGGCATGATACTTCTGAAGCATCAATACATGAAAAACCGGATGAACTCCCGATAAGCTGTGGGACAAAGCAAGCTCGTAAGCGACCTCTCCAACTCGTCTCAACACCTCAAAGGGGCCAATAAATCTAGGGCTCAACTTGCTCTTCTTCCCGAACCTCATAACGCCTTTCATTGGTGAGACTTTCAAGAGAACCTTCTCGCCAACCATGAATGATACATCACGCGCCTTCTGATCCGCGTAGCTCTTCTGTCTGGACTGAGCTGTGCGAAGTCTTTCCTGAATCAACTTTACCTTGTCCAAGGCATCCTGTACCAAATCTGTACCGTATAAATTAGCCTCACCAGGCTCAAACCACCCAATAGGAGAACAACAACGCTGACCATATAAAGCCTCGTATGGAGCCATCTCTATGTTGGACTGATAGTTGTTGTTGTATGCAAACTCCGCCAAGGGCATGAACTGATCCCACTGCCCTCCAAAGTCAATCACACATGCTCTGAGTATGTCCTCCAAAATCTGAACTGTCCACTCCGACTGCCCGTCAGTCTGTAGATGAAATGCTGAGCTAAGCTCCACGCGGGTCCCCAACTCACCCTGAATAGCTCTCTAGAAATGCGAAGTGAACTGAGGGCCTCTATCTGATATGATGGAAACAGGCACACCGTGTAACTGGACTATCTCCCGAATGTAAATCTGATCCAATGTCTCCGAAGTATAAGTAGTCACAACCGGTATAAAGTGTGCCGACTTGGTCAACCAATCCACAATGACCCACACTACATCTAACTTCCACAAAGTCCGGGGCAAGCCAACTACAAAATCCATAGTAATGCGCTCCCACTTCCATTCTGGTGTAGGCATCTACTGAAGTAGGCCACCCGACCTTTGGTGCTCATACTTGACCTGATGGCAATTCAAACACCTAGCCACATACTCCACTATGTCTTTCTTCATCCTCCGCCACCAATAATGTTGTCTCAAGTCATGATACATCTTCGTAGCACCCGGATGAGCCTCCTCTAGTATCCTCTTCCTCAGACCATCAACATTAGGAACACGTAGGCGACCCTGGAGTCGCAAAACACCATCCTTGTGAATAGAAATCTCCTTGGCAATACCCTGAAGCACTGTCTCTCTGAGAACTGCCAAATGTGGATCATCGAAGTGTCGTGCCTTGATCTGCCCCAATAATGAAGACTGAGCAACAACGCACGCAAGAACTCGACTGGGCTCTAAAATATCCAACCTCACAAGTCTGTTAGCCAAGGACTGGATGTCCAAAGCTAGTGGCCTCTCCTCTACTGGTATGAATGCCAAGCTACCCATACTCTTTGCTTTCCTGCTCAAGGCATCTGCGGCCACATTTTCCTTACCCAGGTAATAAAGAATGGTGATATCATAATCCTTCAACAACTTAAGCCATCTACGCTACCTCAAATTGAGATCCCTCTGCTTGAACAAGTGTTGTAAGTTGCAATGATCAGTATAAACCTCACATGATACCCCGTACAGATAATGCCTCCATATCTTAAGAGCATGAACAATCACGGCCAACTCCAAGTCGTGCACAGGATAATTCTTCTTATGGATCTTTAGCTAACGCGAGGCATATGCAATAACTCGCCCCTATTGCATCAATACACACCTGAATCCAACGCGCTAAGCGTCGCAATATAACATATACATCCCCGAACCGGAAGGAAATACAAGGATCGGTGTTGTGGTCAAGGTTGTCTTGAGCTTCTGAAAGCTCGCCTCACAATCATCGGACCAACAGAAGGGAGCACCCTTCTGGGTCAATCTAGTCAAAGGTGATGCAATAGATGAAAAGCCCTGCACGAAACGTTTGTAATAACCTGCTAACCCCAGGAAACTCCTAATCTCGGTCACCGAAGTAGGACGTGGCCAACTCTGACCTGCCTCAATCTTCTTGGGGTCTACCTTAATACCCTCTCCTAACAAAATATGCCCCAAGAATGCCATTGACTCTAGTCAGAACTCACACTTGGAGAACTTAGCATATAGCTTCTGCTCTAGCAAGGTCTGAAGCACTACCCTCAAATGCTGCTCGTGCTCCCCCAGGCTACGGGAGTATATTTAGATGTCGTCAATGAAGACAACGACAAATGAATCAATGTAAGGCCTGAATACCCCGTTCATCAAGTCCATGAATGCTGCTGGGGCATTAGTCAAGCCAAAGGACATCACCAGGAACTCATAATGGCCATATCTAGTCCGGAATGCAGTCTTCGGAACATCCGAGTCCCGAATCTTCAGCTGATGTATACCCTGACCTCAAGTCAATCTTGGAGAACACCCTAGCACCCTACAACTGGTCAAACAAGTGATCGATACGAGACAACAAATACTTGTTCTTGATGGTAACTTTGTTCAACTGGCGGTAATCAATGCATATCCGCATAGTCCCATCCTTCTTCTTCACAAAGAACACTAGTGCACCCAAGGCGATACACTGGGTCTAACAAACCCCTTTTCTAACAACTCCTCAAGCTGCTCCTTCAATTCTTTCAGAACCATACGGTACAGTGGGGTTGATACAGGATGGGTGCCTGGAGCTAAATCAATATAGAAATCAATATCACGATCTGGTGGCATGCCAGGATGATCAGAAGGAAACACATCGGCGAACTCTCGAACTACTGGAACTGAATCAATCGTCGGAGACTCTATGGTGGTGTCCGAACATAAGCTAGATAAGCCAGACACCCCTTCTCGACCATATGCCAAGCCTTCAAGAAAGAAATAACCCGACTAGGCGTATCAATTGTGGAACCCTTTCACTCCAACCCAGGCAACCCTGTCATCGCTAAAGTAACATTCTTGGCATGGCAATCTAGGACGGCGTGATACAGAGATAACCAATCCATGCCTAGGATGACTCAAAATCGATCATATCGAGCAACATGAGATCTGCTCTAGTCTCGAAACCACAGAGTGTGACCACACAAGACCAGTAGATCCGATCCACAACCACAGAATCACCCACAGGAGTAGACACATGAACAGGAGTGCCCAAAGGCTCAGGAGAAATAACCAGGAAATGAGCAAACAAGGATAATACATATGAATAAGTAGACCCTGGATCAAATAATACCAAAGCATCTCTACCACCGACGAAAATAATACTTGTGATGACGGCATCTGAGGCCAGCGCATCTGGCCTGGCCGGAGCGCCGGCTGGCTGGCCTCCACCTAACTGAGCAATAGCTGGATGACCTCTCCCTGCCTGGCCTCCACCTCTAGAACGGCCCCTACCAGTCTACCCTCCACCTCTAGGTGGCAGGGCAGCCAGTGCTGAAATCATAGGTTGCTGACCCTGCTGTACTACCTTGCCCCAAAGCCTGGGGCAGTATCTCCTCATATGACCAAGGTCTCCGCACTCGAAACAACCCCGTGGTGCGGCGACCTACTGCCCAGATGGCTGACCCGAATGGCCTATAGACCCACTGGAAGAAGCCTGAATAACCGGTAGACGATATGAACTCTCCAGCATAGCACTGAAATAAGAATCAGAAGAACCCTATGGACCTGAATAACCACCGGAGGAACCCTGAATAACTGGTGGGCGGTAAGAACTCTCCGGCATCGCACTGAAATATGGTCTCACTAGAGCACCTCGGGGAAGTGGTGGTGGTGCTGAATACGGGGATCTGCTGGGCTGGCTCCTCCCGAAGTGACCTCTACCCCTAGCTGGGGCACCTCTGAACTCTCCCAAAAATCGGGCCCTCTTGTCCTGCTGAATCTGCTCTCTACCCCTCTGGCGATATCCCTCAATCATGCAAGCAATCTCTAATACTAGCTGATACTTAGTACCCATCTCCACCTCTCGGGCCATGCTAGCTCAAATACTGGGGTGCAACCCCGCAACAAATCTCCGCACTCTCTCTGGATCAGTGGGAAGTATCATGAGTGCATGACGAGACAGCTCAGAAAACCTCGCCTCATAATCGGTCACAGACAGCTGACGTTGCTCCAGATACTCAAACTGATACCGTAGCTCTTCCCTATCAAAGGGTGGAATGTACCTATCTAAGAATGACCCAAAGTGAGGGGAGAGGAACCTGCCGGCCTGCCAAGAACATAAGACTGCCACCATCTACAGGCCCTGCCCTCTAGCTGAAAAGTAGTGAAGTCAACCCTATGCGACTCCAATATCCTCATGTTGTGCAGTCTGTCCCTGCACCTGTCTATGAAGTCCTGGACATCCTCATGTCGCTCACCTCCGAAGACAGGAGGGTGAAGTCTGGTCCATCTATCCAACAACTTCTGTGGATTGCCATCCGCAGCTGGTCTGGGCTGGTGCGCCACTACAACTACTGGCTAGGCCCCATCTGCGGGTAGTGCACTCGGAGTCTGATACACTACGACTACATATCCCGGGGCCTGAGCAGTAGGGGTCTGTGCTCCCCTTCCTACCTGTGATGTAGCTGGATCTGCTGGAAATAAACCAGACTGAGTTATGGAATCCATGAATTGCAGCATACGACCCATGATCTCTTGAAAACCCGGTGCTATCATGAAGTCCGCCGGGGTAGGCTCAGCTACAGACACCTTGCCCTGCTCCTCGATGATAGGATCTCCCGCATAATCTGCTGGTAGGGCTACTGGAACAGCTCTGGGACACCCTCATCCCCTACCTCGGGCCGGTGCCCTCCCCCAGCCTCTACCTCGGCCTCTAGCAACGGAGGGAGCAGCTCATCCCGAGTTTGGAACATCAGTCGTTCGTGTCCTCACCATCCGTGAGAGAATAGAAGAGGAAAATTTAGTATACCAACCACTACATGATAGGAAATGAATAAAGAGTAGTTTTCCTAACACCTTATAGCCTCTCAAAGATAAATACAGACGTATTTGTACCGATCCAAAAGAATCTATTAGGTTTGCCCATGACTTGTGAGACCTACGTGAACCTAGTGATTTGATATCATGTTGTCATGACCCATTTCCATAACAGATCATGATGGCGCCCAACATCATTGTCAGGCAAGCCAACGCGGAAGTATTAGTAAATTCTTATTTTTCTTACCCAAAACAGTTACAACATTTTCTTAATTTGCAATTAAAAACAGGTGATAATATACAACATTCGATAATAATTATACAGCCCAAAATAAACGTCTACTAATGTGTGTGCCAAGACCGGGGTCACAAGTAATGGGCAACTAGTAGAATATACATAAGAATAAATCCATCCTACTGTCCGAAATAGAATAGACATCCAAAAATAAATAAAGAGAGACTCCATCAAGCTGCTGAACGGCACAGGAAGGGGCAGCTCACCGTGGAAGTCTCGGACTATGAATTAGGGGCGCGCACCAGACTGATAGCCAGATGTACCTGCCTTAGATCATGTACAATTAAGTACATAAGTGTAGTATGAGTATATAACAATATGTATGCCATAAAAATCCCGTCTAATCTCGAAGAAGTAGAGACGAGAGGTCGACTTAATACTTACTACGGTCAAATAATATAATGAAGTGTTATGTTAAGCATGGGAGTCACAAATAATCAACAGTTTGTAGCAAGAGGTAATAAGTTGTGTTCTTAACAATTTTACAGTTAGTCATTTACATTTCAAATATTTAGCAGATCAAGTCATGGATAAGATTTCAGATAGATATCATGCGCACATTATGCCGATGTCGACGACCCGATCCAACAGAAAATAAACTGTGCACTTCCAGAGGGTCGAATGGCACGAACCATAGATGCATCTATCTCTACTGAGGCAATCGGCCCGATCCACAAATATCAATTAATATCAAGAAAACACATGAATGCACATTTATTTCCAAGTAAATTCATACAAGTGTCCAACAAGTGTATACACTCGCTTATATTCCTTTCCACGTCCCTAGCATATCCTAAGTGATCAAATTAGCAAGAAAATATAGAGACATTCACAAATATATAGCATGATACGGGTCCTAGACTACCCGAAAATTAACATAATAGTAGCTACGCGCGGGCTTTCGTCACCTGGTGCGTACGTAGCCCCCTCATTTAGTAGCAAATTACTCAATTATTACACCTATGGGGACAATTCCCTCTTACAAGGTTAGAAAGAAGACTCATCTCGCTCCAAAGTGCACTTCCAATACCAAGAATGAGCTCGAACTCTCAATTTGGAGCGGAACGATCCAAAACTAGTTGAATGAAGTAGGAGCTAGTCAATATAAGCTCACAAGATCATATTCTAGCTATTTAAGCAATTTCCCAACCCTTAACACAAGTTTCCTAAAATTCGACCCCGGGCCCACGTGCCCGGATTCCGGAGTTTTTCGAAGGAAGTTGTCCTTTATAACCTAAGGATCAATAATATATGATTTCTAATTCATTTCATAACAAATTTCGCGGTTAAATCTAACTTTTGTCAAAACCCTAGGTTTTGCTCTAACCTCTTGATTTTACCTAAATTATAGTGTTTAATATACCTAAGACACAAATATTAAACTAAGAATAGGTAGGATAAACTTACCTCAAGATGCTAGGTGGAAGTCTTCTCTCAAAAGCTCCCAAAATCGCCAATGGAGGAGTGAAAAGTGGCAAAAAGGGACTTAGAACCCGTATTAAATGAAGCTCACTGCTTCAACGATTTCCTCATCTGCGGTCCCGCTTCTGTGAGAAATCGGACACACCTGCAGAACCGGCCAAGCGGGTTGCGACCCCTTCTGCTGTCTCGAAGCCGCTTCTGCGGCTGGGGAGCCGCTTCTGCGGTTTTGGCCTGGCCTACCCTGGGCCGCATCTGTGATAGATGGACCAATCGCAGGTGCGGTTATGACAGAAGCAAATGCTTCAGCACTTCTCAAAATTCCAACTTCACTCGAGGCTCGTCCGATATACGCTCGGGGCTCCTGGGCCAACCCCGAACATACCGACAAGTCTGAAACCATGAAACTGACCTACTCGAACCTTCGGAACGCCCGAAACAATGCTAAATCTACGAATCATCCCCTAAAACCAATTGAATCAAACTTATGAATCTTCAAGTTCTTAACTTTCCTCTAATGAGCCGAAATGCCCTTAAACTACTTAGATTGGCACCAAATTTTGCGGGCAAGTCTTAAATATTATTTCAGACCTGTACCGTGCTCCAGAACCAACATACGTTCCCAATACTCATGTGATCAATCATTAGTTAGTTTCTTTAAATCCTTAGAATTTTAGTTTAACAATTTCTAATAAAAATTCATTACTTGGGCTAGGGACCTCGTAATTCGATTATGGGCATACGTCTCGATCCCATATTTTCCTACGGACCCTCCGGGACCGTCAAATCACCAATCCGGTTCCATTTGCTCAAAATGTTGACCAAAGTCAAACTTACCCTTTTAAGAAAATCTTAGGAATCAAATGAGCATATTTCACTCCAAACTCTTCCAAATCCCGAACCAACCATCCCCGCAAGTCGTAAATTAGTTAAAGCAAGTGCGGAAAGTTTTATTTAAGGAAACGGGGTTTTAAAAGGCAAAACGACCGATCGGGTCATTACAAGTATAATATATCGGTCCAATATAACATGCTGGAAGTTCATACACAGGTGCTCCAATCTCCAGTATATTATGTTGGAACTTTTTGCGTGTTGGAGTTCCAGTATAATATTCTAGAAGTTCAAACACAGGTGCACCGATCTCCAGCATATTATGCTGGACCGGTCCCTATTGTAGCAAAATAGTAGCTATTTTTCAATGACTTTGCAAATGCTGACTATTTTTGAATGACCAGTCCGAAAACTGGCTAGCCCGCGCTATTTTTACCGTGATTTGCTATACCAGAATATGCAATAAAGGAGTAATTGTATTTTCTAGAAGGGAGTTTCACAAATAGACCACATCTCTAAAGGAGGAAAAAAATGCTGACTTGGCACCTTTCTTCGGTCAAGAAACTCAATTATCTTTTCTCTCCCTTTTTTTGACTTTTTTCCCTTTGTTTCTCCATTTATCTTATTTTAATAGTCCACGTGGTCTTTAAGTGCAATTAATCAACATTTCACCTTCCACTATAATTGTTCTTTATCACATACCAGAATTAATTTGAAACTGAAAATGCTCCATTACTTAATTAAGGAATTTGTACAGGTTTTCATTTTGGTTGTTTTATTTTCTTTTTCCTCCCATTACTTCACATATTGGTTAAACTTTATGCCTATATTTTCCTTTAATAATCTCTGTATGGGTCAAAATCTGACCAAACTCGAATCTGCATGAAGAAGAACGGTAAAGTTATTTTGGGCGAGGTCGTGTTCGTACAATGCTATAGCGACGAGCATCTCGGCTAAAGCCGAGGCTTTGCACTCAAAATACTTGTGCGAATTGGATGCTACGGTATTTCAGGAGGTCAATCGGTAAAACAACTAAATAATTTAGGTACTCTAGCTAATGACCGTTGTGTAAATGAGAATATCTAGTATATATACTAGGTGAGAGAATGAAGAAGGGGACTGAAACAAACTAAGACACAAAAAAACATCTTTGAAGAGAGGATGAGGGATCTTCATCTCTTTCCCCTCACTGAGGAGAAAGAAGCAAGGAAACTCAGATCCTCAGTATACACCGTTAGTCCCGTCATATCAAATGTACGAGGGTCAACCATGTTAATGATCGATGACCCCTTTTTATCTATGTATTCTTCATTATTATTCAATGTAATGAAGATCACCATCCTCTTCTTACATTGCGGGATTCGACTATTGCTATGATTAATTTCTATGTTCAGCTATATTTGCTTGTTCTTATCCTCTATCTCAGATCTAGGATGAATTATCTTTAGCTAGGATTTATCTCAAATTTTCCTACTTAATTAGTTTACTAAAAAGGTATTAACATTTTTTTGGTTAATCAATTTGGCACTGTCTGTGGGGATTTTCTAGCCAAAATTTTAGTTCTCTCTAGATCTAAAGTCAGCCAGAATTTCACTTCCCGGTTGTCGTAGCCTCGCCCCCTCATTACATACACCAACTTGAGAAATTTGTAGGCAAGCTTTTGAAATTACCGAACCAACCAGGGTCAGATCTTTGCATGAGATCGAAATTATGTCTGATATCTATACAAAATCCACATCTTGTTGTAGCGATAGGTTTGGCACGTCGCGAGTATGAGTTGTCAACGTGAGATTATGGCCCCTACGTACTGAGCACGTCACCAATCCTATTTGCTATATTAACGTTAGATACCGATCCATACTTTATGCACATTGCCTCCTCTTAGGAAGGGACGATACCTTATTGTGTGATTCTTTGAAATAACAAGCTTGTCCTGTCCATATGTACGGAGTATAACTTATGTTCCCCTTATTTTTGTGCACTTGGGACGAGATCGGACCGGGACTCGAGCTCGAGATCCCAACAAACAAAGTAAGTTGTCAGCCCATAAGAAGCCCATACTCGACTAACGGAGAAGCTAAGCACAAGGCTATCAAATCTGAAGCCATCATTCGAGTATGGGGCAAAACAAGTCGTTCTACAACACCCCTCTCCCCTCGCCAATCAATCAGGTCAAGGTAACAGGCGATTTCGTTTGGGTTTGACTTGCTATTTTTCTTTTTTGAATTGGGACAGGAACATGAGCATTCTCCCAGATGCGCGAACAAGGAAAAGCCCCACTAAAACAACACATTAGGAAAACGTTCCATGCTATATCATCCCGCAGGAAACGGTCGAGCAAACCCCCCACACTTTACTATATCACGAATAACAAACGGATTAGAACAAGTCGGCATTATTAAGAAACAATCTCCATAATCTGGGACTGGGCAGTGAGCCCATGGAATGTACAGTCTCCCCAACATAGGCAAAACGTGAACACGAAAAGCATATGCTCGCCATGGCAATCCTACAATTCAGCCGACTAAATATTATGAATCACAACTGAACTTTGTTCAAATTAATCAATTCCCAGGGCGCCCAGAAGCCCAAGCAGAAAATTCATCGCCCGTCCCGTCAACGGTCTCTCCAGGTCGAGCAATGAAGGGACTAGATAGACTGGGACTCACCCCGACATATACATAAACTATGCAACAACACATGATTGTCTCCAATGAAAGCAAGATTAGATAAATTGGGACTCACCTCGACACATGCATAAACGATGCAACAACAAGTAACATTCTCTAATAAAAGCAAGGCTGCATGCAACATTCTTACTCCACCGAGCCTGCACATCGTCAAGCAAAAGTAAAGTTCGACCTCGTCGAACTCATAACGGGTTACAATTCGACCTTGCTCAAATTCACACCCTTACGGCCCCCGGCCATCGCCAAACAAAAGTTAATTTGACCTCATTCGAATTAACAAATCAAAGTTCGATCTCGTTGAACTTATAACAGGTTACAATTCGACCTCACTCGAATTTACACCCTTATGCCCCCCGGCCATCGCCAAATGAAAGTTAAATTCGACCTCGTTCGAATTAACAAGTCAAAGTTCAACCTCATCGAACTCATAACGGGATACAATTCGACCTCGCTCGAATTCACACCCTTACGGCCCTCGGCCATCGCCAAACAAACGTTAAATTCGACCTCGTTTGAATTAACAAGTCAAAGTTTGACTTCGTCGAACTCATAATGGGTTACAATTCGACCTCGCTCGAATTTACACCCTTACGGCCCCCGGCCATCGCCAAACAAAAGTTAAATTCGACCTTGTTCGAATTAACAAGTCAAAGTTCGACCTCGTCAAACTCATAAAGTGTTAAAATTCAACCTCGCTCGAATTACACCCTTACAGCCCTCGGCCATCGCCGAGGGAAAGTTAAATTTTACCTCCCTCGAATTTACAAGTCAAGTGACTTCGCCCAAGTTGGCAAGGTAAAATTCGACCTCGCTCGAATTTACAAGTCAAAATAGACTTCGCTCAATTTGGCAAGGCAAAATTCAACCACGCTCGAATTAACAAGTCAAGTGACTTCATTCATGTTGGCAAGGCAAAATTCGACCTTGCTCAAATTGACAAGTCAAAAGTGATTTCGCTCAAACCGACAAGAAAATTCGACCTTGATCGAATTAACAAGTCCAAACTGACTTCGCTCAAATTTGCAAGACAAAATTCAACCCTGCTTGGGTTAACAAAGTCAAGTTCAAATTAGCAGGTCGAATTCGATCCCGCTCAAATCAACTAAAAATTAGGGACTCATCATGGGAAAATCTGAAAATCTTTTTTGGAAAAAAATGAAAATGAAAAATGATGAAAGAAAGTCAGAAATATGCAACCAGAGGCAAACTATCTTATTTAGAAGATATAAATACGTAACAAAATCTTACAAAAGGCCAAAAGCGGGACCCCGTAGAAAAAAAACAAGCAACAACAAAAGAACAAAAAAACTAAGTACAAAAGCTGCAAAAAACTTTACTCGGCTTCATCTCCACCACTGTCTTCTCCAGCATCGTCATTATCAGAAGAAAGCCCATCTTCAATCTCATCACCCCTACCGGCCTCCGGTGTCGCAGGGTCATAACCACAGGTAAGATGAGCCTTGCGTGCCTTCACCAAGCATCTTCAAAAGCATCCTTAAGAGCTCTCCCCGCCTCCCACAAACCCTTATAAATATCTTGTTGGGTCTCATCATGGACCCATATCTCGTACAAATGGCGGGGGACAACGACAGAGGCAGATTCTTGAGGTAGGCCTGAGCTAACAGCTGCACCTTCTCGTCCTCGAGAGCCACAACTTGGTCTCCCAGGTTTGAGGTATCCCGCTCAAGCTCACTGATCCGCTCCTCGAGCCTTGCCTCTTTCAGTGTGGTCGTTGCCCTCTTAGCTTCCCGCTCAGACCTGAGGACGCGAATAATGTCTTCCAGCGCCGCTACCCTTGCCAAAGACTCGGGCTCCCTCGGCCCTCTCCAACTTGGCCACTTTTCCTTTCTAGCTCAGCCACCTTCTCCGTCCACTCTGCACTCAGATCAGCAACTCTAGTGGCATTTTTCTCAAGTTCGGCTTGCAAAGAAAACACCTTCGCTTGAAGGTCCTCGCATTCCGCCGCAACCTCTTTGACCACTTCAAGCTCCTCATCTTTGTCTCTAAGCAGCCCCTCAAGCTCGCTACATCTGTGGATAGACCGCATCAGATCCTCGTCCCTTTTCACCAACTCCTCCCTGAGGGATTGAGTATTACCGCTCTCCCTAAGTTGCGCATGCATCTCACGACACCTATCGCGATATCGGCAATACTTCGTGGCCATTTTCAGAAAGACTTTGGCCCGCATCACAGCCCTACAAGCACTCTCGATCTCCAACATGTAAGTCTAAAAAGAAGAAAAAGGAAGAATCAGCGAAAGCAAATGGCACCAAACAAAGAAAATAGCAAAAAGAAACTCACCCTCAAGGCCATCCCAGCCACACCGCGTGATAAATCAGAATCACTAATCTCTGGAAGAGACCCGCTTTCGGCGGCGGAGCACAGAAGGTCAAATTGGGGCACCAATTCCACTGTGTCCTCCAGAAGGTTAAAGTTCGATGGAATTTCGAGCACACAGGAAGGGCATTCCGCCCTCACATAGACCCTTGGTAAAGCCTTCCTCGAACATCCTTATATCCTCAGGATCGATATTGGAATCAGATTCATAATCAACTACCACTACGCCTTTCAGCCTCTCGTTGGGCGAAGAGGGGGCATGGGCTTGTCGAGACATTAACGAACCACTCGGAACAATCACAGCGGCCTCTGCGTTTTGTCCCTCTGCCACGACATCCTCTTCTATGCCCGAAACGAGCATCACCTCCATACCCAGGTTGGCATCACCGCCGGCTTTAGATACCGCCAAAATAGGGTCGCCCTTCGAAGGCATTTCAATTAAAGATGCCCCCTATGATTCTATCATTCGCCTCTTTGACAGGGCCTCTTATCCACCATCATGAGAAAGTTCGTCCACCGAACGAGCTGTGGGGATCGGAGTGTCCGACCGAAGAGTAGCCTCCGAACGAACTGACTCAGACGCAGACGCGGTTTGCGGAACGACCAGACTTTGGACGCCCTCATCCACGACTACCATTGGTACGGGCCTGGCCGAGGAAGCTGGCTGACGAAACGCAAGCGCAGGAGCCCTCGCCCTTCTCACTCCTCTCTGACCTGCCAATTAGACAAATTTGACCAAACGAAGATATAAGGTAAAGGAAAATACAGAGCAAAACAACTAAGACCAAAGCGAGCCGACTCAGAAGCGGAATGTTTGCACCCAAACCTCTCGTGGAAAGGTGCCCATTCGCAAATCCCCATCGTATGGGGCAGAATCGAGCTCACCCACTCGCGAATATTAGTGATTAGCATATGAGGTATTCTCTCGGCTGCGTAAACAAAAACAAACACTTGACGAGGTCACTAAAGGGGAGATGACCAACAACCATCTTAAAAAATGTATAAAGTAAAAAGAAAGGAAGACCTACGGGCGAAATTCCATGTCTCAGGAAACCCTGCCGGGTTTGATACCATGTGATCTGTTCGGACATAGAAGAAGTTCTCCCAGAAGCGGCAATTGGCCTTGTCATCCATCGTCACCACCAAACCTTTGGTTCCTTGGTAACGAAAGTCAATCATCGTACCCTTGTAAAATTGGGGGGGCGAAGAGGTGAAGCATGTGTTGTATAGAAATTCCTCGGTCGGCCAGCTCCGCGTATTTGATGAGCATAAGGAAGAGCTTGTATACGTACAGAGAGAGTAGAGCTGGACACACATCATAGAAGCGGTAGAAGTCCACCGCCAAGGAAGGAAAAGGAAGCGTGTATCCGATGACAAATGGATACGCATAAAACATGCAGTAGCCCGGATGGTGTATATGCACTATGTCTCGATCCGCCGGAACCAGTTCAATGTGATCGAGGATCCCCCATTTGGATTTAAATGCCGTGAGCACCATGGCATCCATTGTAGAAAAAATAGGTTCAAATTCATCATCAGCAGGGCTCTTAAAGTCAGTCCTTGCTTTCCCTGGGCGAGGGACCACTTCATCCACCGTCGAAAAACTTTCATCCTCCAACATAGCAACTCGCTCTTCGAGTGGGGGAATATCATTTTCGTTACCGGGGCACCAACGACTCTATCAGGGTTGGAGGATGCACTAGCTATCTCTTCTTTGGTTGCAAAAATTGGGAATGATAAAGGAAAAGGGTCGCGGTCACTAGAACATTAATAAGAAGGGAAATGCGAGAAACCGAAGGAGAAGAAGGAAAGCTACGAGTCTTTCTTGAGAGATTGGGAAGCACACCATTCAAATATAAGATTTTCCCCTATTTATAGGGATATAAATACCCTGAGCAGGAAAACCAAATGTCGCTATTTTGAAAATGGAAAGGGCACAAGAAACGATGCGATACATAGAAAACGTACGCCATAATGACATATGATGAGTTTTAATAAAATTCTGAACTGACGTGATGATCTGATATAGCTCATGAAACGTCACGTCGCTACCTCTCCATGAGGTATTCGCCCATCGCCCAAAATGCTCAGATTTCTCACAACTTTCAAATCGACAGGGTCCATCCATCGAGTTCGCCAAAAGACTCCTATTAGATGGAGAGACTGACTGTATGGGTCGAAATATGACCAAACACGAATCTGTGTGAAGAGGAACGGTAAAGTCATTTGGGGCAAAGTCATATTCGTACAATGCTATAGCGACGAGCACCTCGGCTAAAGCCGAGGTCGTGCACTCAAAATACTTGTACGGAGAATTGGATGCTACGGTATTTCAGAAGGTCAATCGGTAAAACAGCTAAATAACTTAGGTACTCTAGCTAATGACCGTTGTGTAAATGAGAATATCTAGTATATATACTAGGTGAGAGAATGAAGAAGGGGGGCTGGAACAAACTCACATACACAGACATATTTTCAGGGAGGAAGAGGGGTCTTCATCTATGTCTCCTCGCTGAGGAGAAAGAAGCAAGGAAGCTCAGATCCTCAGTATATATCGTTAATCTCATCATAGCTCGGATCCTTAGTATACACCGTTAGTCCCATCATATCAAATGTACGAGGGTCAACCATGTTAAACATCTGTGACCCCTTTTTATCTATGTATTCTTCATTATTATTCAATGTAATAAAAATCACCATCCTCTTCTTACATTGCGGGATTCGGTTATTGCTATGATTAATTTCTATGTTCAGTTATGCTTGCGTGTTCTTATCCTCTATCTCAGATCTAGGATGAATTATCTTTGGCTAGGATTTACCTCAAATTTTCCTATTTAATTAGTTTACTAAAAAGGTATTAACATTTTTTTTGGTTAATCAATCTCCTCCCAATTTTATGCAAAAACCCCTAAAATCATTTCCCCCCTTAAAATACCTTTATCATTATCTCTCATAAATTTGAAGTGTTTCAATGGAAAAAAGGTAGAAATAGCAAGACAAAAAAATACATTCACATAAGATTTTATGTTGCAAATATATATCAAACTAGAGAATATATCCGCGCTTCGCGCGGTCAAAAGAAATAATAATGAATACACAAAATTATTTTTTCATAATTTTGGTTGAAATATAAGAGATTAAAAGAGTTATGTATATGAATATGAAATAAATTTTGTAAATAGACACATAATTTTATAATCATACAAATCAAAAATATAAATCTTTATATTAGAAATGCCTTCTCGAGATTAATTGCTCTTTCTAAAATATTCAAGTGCCAGTTTTCTCTATTTTTCTATACATGTCAAGCACAATAACTTATTATTTATATCAATAAGCATTACCTAATTTCAAGAAAAATATTTGCAGCACATAATTGTTTTTCATTACTTGATACTTATGATGCATGGAAAGAAAATGAGGTAATTAAATGAACAATATTTTGCATTGTCATTCATCTAAATCGGACGATATATTATATTTTATGAATAAAATGATTATCACGACTTAAATGATTTTAATTTTTTAAAAATAAATAATTATAAATAAGTGCTAATTTGGTTCTTGTATATACTACTATAGTAAAGTTGTTACTCAACCTTATTTGTGAAATAAACTTGACTTTGTTTTATGGAAATTACTTAGAAAACTTGAAGAGCCTAACGGTATGGATTCCTAGAAAGTTATTCTTATCCAAACGATACAGTTCGCAAATTGAACAAAGAGGGGATTGATGTGACGATGAAGCTGTACGACGATATATTCTTCATACCTCTTACTTGTTGGTGTCTCCAAATGAAAATGAAGGTATTAACATCAAACCCCGCATTCAGCTTAAAGCAATTATTTCTACCTAGAAAATGAGATTTTAAATTATAAATAATAAAATGTAGAACTAACATGCTAATAAGCATAAAACTATAGATTTACTGGAAAGAGAAAAAATAAAGAGAAATAAGAACAAATGACATGCTTAAGAAAAAGTAGATAAAAACATACAATGGCCTGGAATTATTGCCATATTCAGATCCTCAAGCACCGAATTTTGTTCTCCATTATTCTTGGAACTATTGCCATATTCAGATCTTTTTCTACGTTTGGGTGACATAATGTATATGTATTTTGTAGCCGGAAAGAATAGGAGAGCAACAACTGAATTAACATCAAGAAAAGAAGATTCTAATTAATATATATAGTACTAAAAAAAGGAACTAAAGTGAGGAATAGTCATATGTTTAACATTTTAAACTGTTGCTTTCTCATTCATGGTGAAATCTCAAAGCTATAAGACTCTCTTTACTATTATTTTTTTGGTCATAAATGAGAGTGTTAGGGGTCATTAGTGGGGAATATGAATAGAATTCTATCATGAATAGAATCGGTGCTTTAGTAATCTTGAAACGTTTGGAGTAATAAATAGGAATAGTATCAGTTGATGAATAGGTGCCTATGAAAGGTTTGGAGTAATAATTGTTGAACTTATAATTTTTACAATAGCATAATAGGGAAATATCAAAAAAAGGAGAAAAAAGATAAATAGGATCCTTGGCCAAAAAAAGGTGCCAAGTCACCTTTTTAATTCCCTCCTTTATATATATATAGATTTAGATTGGCCGTAGCTTCTTATCAAATTTTACATCAATTTATTGAGAAAAACTATACATCAGTTACAAATAGATTATAATCACAATAACTATAATATACTACTCTACAATAAAGGCTTATAAAAGTAAAGTAATGATATTGCCCCTTCAACTCTACATCAGTTGGAACTTATAACCTATGATCATTATAACTGTCATATACCTATAAGTCACAATGTCAAGCCTTCTTTTCCTTCACCATTTTCTCTTTTCCATGTCCACATATACAAATAAAACTTTAAAAGATTGTCCATGGTAGATTTAGTATTGGACTATTTTGAGTTCTTCCCGCGTCATCACCAACGATGTAGTATAAGAAAATCGTGGACAAGGTAAAAGGCAATTTGTGATAAGGATTTGGTGATTTTCTTTTCATTTTTGACAGAGTTTTACTTTTTGCGACTGATTTATTCCTTTTCTTTCTTTTACCTTGTGTAGTCTCTCCCCTAAATTTATGAAAGATTCGATGGTATTTTAGATGGTAATAGTAGTAATTTGGAGAAAGAAGCAGAATCTTTGAAACTTTTTGTAGTAAAAATTTAGATGAGAAGATTCTGGAATGGAGTGTTATTAAAAGAAAAAAAATCAAAAGAAATAACATATAAAAAGATAATAAGCCATTATAGAAAGAGGTATAGGGAAACTTTTTGAGGAACTTCAGTTTCCTATATATTTTACTGACTAAATATTTAAAGCTGGCCGTAGACTCGTAGTTGTGGTGATGTGGCATGTGTGCATAATCAACAATTATATATTTTTGTCCTTTTTGTTATGAAAATAATTATATTGTGGATGTTCATTTAATACTCCGCTATAGATAATCTTCCTGAAGAAGATTATCCATTTAGTACTCCATTGAAGTTTATCTACAAGCAGCTGATGCAGGCAGGTTGCAAGCAATTCAATAAATGATTTGCAGCAACTTCTTATTAAACATGCAGGTTACAAGCAGCTCATGCAGACAGCTTACAAGCAGCTCAAGAAAAGCGTCGCAGCTACTTCCTTTCTTCTATAAATAGAGGAGATTTCAGTTCATTATGTGCATCAGTTTGAAGTTGAATAATATATCAATCTCTCTCTATAGTTGTCTTCGATTTATTTACTTTACAATCTTTATTTTATAACACGTTATCAGCACGAGACTCTGTCTTGAGCACTTACTTTGAAAGATGTATTACTGTAGTTATCCTCATCCAAAGGCATCAGTTCTCACTGTTTTCCTATATCACTGTCTTTATGAACGACAAATTATTTTCCCTTGCTGCTTTGCTATCTTGAAATAGGTTAGTAGCAAAGGACTTGTGATATTAATTTTTGCACTTTCATATATTGCTTAATACTGACTACTCATTGAGTTGAGTTAGCAAAAGTTTATGGCTATAAATTAGATCCAATCGCCATCATTAAGAATTCTACTCAAAAGGTTAGTACTTCCTTTATATCAGATATTCATATTTTTTTTGTTGCTACTAACATTATAATTTTTGTTCATTTGTCCTAAGGAGCCTAATTGGTTCACTTGGCAATTCATGCCATAAATTTATTCATAAAGAACAATATTATGAGAAGAGATCATGATTTATTATTTTTAACTTTATCGATGGCTACGCATGGGAGTTTGCAAGAAATATATAGCCACCGGCCAGTAGTGACAATATTTTCTATGTCTTGTTATGACTTAAATTTATGATTCACTTAAACTCCAGCAGAGTTTGCAAGAAATATACAGTCACCAGAAGTGGTTATGTTTCGTATATCTCATTGTAACTAAATTTTGTTAACCACCAGAAGTGGTATATGCTATGACCACCAGAAGTGATAATTTAGGCTTTCTATGGTTACAATTGAAGATAAGTTAGAGAAAATTTTTCTATATAAATTGTATGCCTCGATTTGCTCCTGAAGTAGCATTATCTTAAAAGAGGTTCAAAGCTATCACACAATTTGGTGTGATTAATGCACGTTCAGATAATTATGTTCCGTTCCCTGAAGGATGAGAACTTTTGATATATATTAATCCATTCCCTGAAGTGAATATGACTGTCACACCTCCTTTTTCCGCGCCCGAGGGGGCGCAGGGGAGTTTTTTCCAATTAAAGGACAATCAAAACGGGATTCGTTTAATTATTTCAGAGTCGCCACTTGGGAGATTTAGGGTGTCCCAAGTCACCAATTTTAATCCCGAATCGAGGAAAATAATGACTCTATATTATAGTCTGCGTACCAGAAATCCGGATAAGGAATTCTGTTAACCCGGGAGAAGGTGTTAGGCATTCCCGAGTTCCGTGGTTCTAGCACGGTCGCTCAACTGTTATATTTGGCTTATTTATCTGATTTTAAATACAATATGAACTTGTGTGCAAATTTTATCTTTAAACCGCTTTTATCACTTTACTGTTTTTATCAGGAATTGCAACGTTAGAAAATGTATCTCGAACCGCGTTACAATCAATGTACCCGTGGTCGTCGACATACTTTGACTCCGTTGAAATTTGGATTTGGGTCACATCAATGCGCACCCGAGTTTAAAGAAATTAAATTATTAAAGACGCGCCCTAAGCGACTAGCGTATTTATTTTGGGTAAGACCGTGGAATTTTACTAACGGTCCATCCCGAAGTCCAAATAATTTTTAAAGCAAATATTGACTGAGGGCCCCGCAATTTGTATGTTTTATATGGCGAGGCTCATCTCGTTCTTTATTTTTTATGAATTTGCAACGTCATGGACATGCATCTCGAACCACGTCACAGTCAATGTACCCGTGATTAGAAACACATTTCGACTCCGTTGAGAATTGGATTTGGGTCGCATAAATGCGCACCCTAGTTTAAGAAGGTAAGATTTATTAAGGCGCGTCCTAAAGAGTCTATCGTATTGTTATTCTAGGAGGGTTGTGAGATTTGCTAAACAACCCGCCCTGGAACCTAAATGCTTCGATAATATACATTTAAACAAGGGCCCCACATTTGCACGTTTTGTTTATTTTCATCGAGGCTCATCTCGTTCTTATTTTAAAAGGATATCCTATAGCAACTACGTTTCTTATCGCGTTTGTCCTTATCAATTGAAAACAGTAGATAGTCCTAATTAATTACATGCTTGCAAGTTGTTTGTAACAACATTCAGAAATGCCTACAATCAGAAACGAGGCTGTCCGAACAAGTAATCACGGGCCCAAATCCAGCCCAGCGTGATTGGCCAGACCTGGGCCACTGCTTGTTCGAAGCAGGCCGACTTGGCCTGTTTTGGCCTGAACTCGACCCTTGTGAGGTTGAGGCCCTGAATTTGTGTTCCTGATCTTAAGACATGGTTTTAAGAGTTATATATAGCAATTTATTGGAAAGGAAAGAACTTATTTAGTGTACGAATTTTATGCTTGGCATACATTACATGCTTATACTACACTATTGCACTAAATCTGAGATACAACCTGTTGCCTTAGGCATACTCTTATCACCATCCTATATACACAATCTAACATTCAACTAACATTCGTTGATAGTTATCAGGCCTGAAGGCTATCTCCAGCATCCAAAACAGGCATAAAATTTCCTAC
Source organism: Nicotiana tabacum (assembly GCF_000715075.1). Classification (NCBI taxonomy): domain Eukaryota; kingdom Viridiplantae; phylum Streptophyta; class Magnoliopsida; order Solanales; family Solanaceae; genus Nicotiana; species Nicotiana tabacum. Next base: position 31,707,814 of record NC_134095.1, read on the forward strand.
ATCACATGATATTTAAAAGGGCAAACTTTGTATATAAACAAAATTCTTCAGGTCTTTCATTTACATTCATGCTCAAATTTCCAGCTACATCTGACAGTGTATTGGGTGTGTACCTGGTATAGGAAGGAAAGGAAGAAAGAGAGTGATCAGTTGAGTAGTATGCAACGAATACAGCAGCAGCAGACACACAACAACAACACAGCAACAAAATCAACCAACAAAGATGAAGCTCCCGAGTAGTCGAGCAACAAACAACAAATCCCAGAAACAGAGTAGGAACCAGCAGAGACAGCAGAGTATTCAATGTAAACACCCCAGCAATTCAACAACCACAAGCAGCTCAAACAGGCAACCAACAGTAATTGGCCAAGACAGCTAAACCAACATAAACTCTTATGTAATTTTCAGACAGTGTTTGGTTACAATATTCTGAGACTTTATGTTTCTTGTTTTTCTTTTCTGAAGACTAAGAAATGTCCAGCCCCTTTCTAAGTTCTCAAATGGCCTATTTATAAGCCAAATGACTCAGTGCAGCTAGGCTGCCCTCGTGCTGCAACTTTGCAGCCTGCCCATACTCTGTTAAAGCCATGCCTAAGCATCTTTTGTGCCCAGCCCCTTTGGTTCCCCACGCCTGGTTTTGTTTAATCAGGATTATGGGCTTATTTTAGTATTCCTTTTAAACCCATGCCCTCATGTTTTGTTCCCCATTGGTATTAGTTTAATCTTAATTAGTACCCTACTTGTCAGCTTCATTTAAACTAACCTTTTCTGCCCTTTTCAAACCCCAGATTACCCCTGTTTAACCTCGCTTATTACTGCCCCTGACTATTGCAGCATCAGGGCATTTTTGAACTGATGAAAGTTCAAATTCAAGACTGCCTGGACTGACCCTTTACAATGCAAACAAACCATTTCAGACGATGCTGGGCATCCAGTCAGTGACAAGGTACAATTAGTCATGCGACATTATTAGCTCATTCGACTCATTAGTTATAGAAAACTAATCGACGACATTTATAGAGTCGACTATAGTAATTATAGCAGGTAATAATCAGTCGCTCATATAAACAATACGTTCAGGGACCTAAAGGGCATCAGACAATTTTGTGCTCAATTACTGGGGCCTATATAAGTTATTCATGCGACGACTATACTAATCGGACATGCTCATCATATGATACATTTAAATCATACACAGAAACAATTGACCAAATAAAAGGTCTTTACTGAGAGGAAAGAAATTAAGAAACTATCAAAAAATAAAAAAAACAATTACCACACAACAATGCTAATGACTTAATCAGCAATTAATATAAACGAAAAGGGAAAGAAAACTTACCGAAAAATGTTTAAATCAAACAGACCCAAATCCGACTCAACTCTGCCCATTTGAGGCCGAACAAATTTTAACCAGGGTGTTCTCACATGAGAACACCTTGGTTAAGATCCATTGAACCTCAAAACCCCTTTCAAGACCGGCCGGATTCCCCAGGTGCATGTGTTCTAAAGTCTGGATTTCCAGATCTGATTTTTAAGGAGTTGTGGGTAGATTCGGACCAAACCAAGCTTGGTTTGGTCACGAGGAAGGTCAAGGGAGTGGCTAATGCAAAGATGGTGAGGTTTGGTGTAGATCGAGTTTTGCCTCGAATCTTCAAATCCAGATTCGAGACGATAGGAGATGATTCGAGGTTCGTGGTTAGTGGATTCGTGTTTAGGACAGTGAGGTGGTCCTAGGGTGTTCAGGAGGTGGCCACCGGCGTTCATGCCGCCGGGTTTTGGTGGAAGGGAAACTAGGGCGGCTTGCTAGGGTTTGGGGGTTTCAGGTTGGGGAAGGAGACGAGTGAGGGGTGGGGTTCGGATAGGGGGTGCGGGGTAAGGGCTGAGTTTATATATGGGGAGGTTGATCGGATCTGAGCCGTTAGATCATATGATCTCAACGGCTTGGATCTGAGGGTGAGAAATGAGACGGGGTCGTTTGGTAGTGAAACGAGGTCGTTTGGTTTAAATGAGGGGTTGGGTCAGGCTGGTTATTTGGGTCGGGTTTTGAAACGGGTTACTGATAGAGGTCCTGAGCCGTTGGATTGGCCTGGACGGATGGCTCAGATCGAACGCCCTCATACGGCGTCGTTTGAATTGCTGCTTAGGCAGCCGGTTTTGGACTGGATCAGTGCTGGTTGGGCCTGTTTTCGTTTCATTTCTTTTGGGCCCAACCGATTTCCTTCCCTCTTTGTTTTCTAATTTCATTTTTCTTTTAAAACAAAACAAAATAAAAATAAAAATAACAAAAATAAATAAAATAACGAAATTAAAACTAAACAACAATGCAACATTTTAACACAATTATCACAAAATATTTAAGTAAGTGAACTAAAAGCCTAGAACGAACGATGCGCATATACATATATATTTTTTTGAATTTTCTTTTACTGACACATATTTTTGTATTTTTGTTTGATAATGACTAGATGCAAAATGGACAGACCCACAAATGACTAATAACACATGTCACGGAAAAAAAAATCGAAAAATTGTACAGCGAAATCATCCGTCACTATTTTTATTTTTTGTTTTCCTTTTGGAGTGATTGCTCGTGAAGCAAAAATCACGTGCTTACAGCTGCCCCTCTTTGCACGAAGACACTAAGGGTTTTCGCGCAAAGATAAAGCGAGCGATTTTTGCCTGTCCGAATACTCCGTGTGAAGCATTTTTGAAAAGGATTTGACCGAACCTTTGCTTCAGAGGTTTCCTACATATCCTGGGCTGAACAGGAATCAGGTCAATGTAGTTCGGGAAATTTTGGTAGCTGGGACTACCGTGTGGCTGTAATGCTTGCTGTTGTTGTGCGCTGTTGTATGCTGTTGTAGGATGCTACTGCTCAACCGATCTCCCTGTTACATTGCTCTAAAAGGAAAACAAGAAGCTAAGCTAGACTGAGGATCATGAGATCTTATCCATCTTCCACTTGTTCTTGTTGCCTTGCTTTCTTGTCGGCTAACGCTTTCCTCTGACGCCTTTATTTTGTGAACTTGGAGATGATGCTGGTCCTTCACCTTTTCTGAATGTCAGTTCTCATCACTTTGCTTGATTTGCTGGGAACATGGCTTTCTTCCTTAAATCTTTCAATGGTTTCTTCAGCGGTATGGTTTTTCATCAGAATTGTTATGTTGGGCATGCCATAATGTTTCTGAACTGCTTCTTCTGAGACGCGTTCTTCCTTCCTTTTGAATGTGCGCTTGCTTTGGCAGACTTCTGCTTCTTGGCGCTGGGGATTTTATTGTTTTTCCTGCTTGGGGCTCTCTGTTGTAACCTTCCGTCTTCAGGTGGGGCTACTGACTCCAAACTCTAGAGCTAAAAGTGTTCCCGCATTATACTGGTGGGCGACCTAGAACTTAAAAGTATTCCCGCATTATACTGGTGGGCGACCTAGAACTTAAAAGTATTCCCGCATTATACTGGTGGGCGACCTAGAACTTAAAAGTATTCCCGCATTATACTGGTGGGCGACCTAGAACTTGAATGTATTCCCGCATTATACTGGTGGGCGACCTAGAACTTGAATGTATTCCCGCATTATACTGGTGGGCGACCTAGAACTTAAAATGTATTCCCGCATTATACTGGTGGGCGACCTAGAACTTAAATGTATTCCCGCATTATACTGGTGGGCGACCTAGAACTTAAATGTATTCCCGCATTATACTGGTGGGCGACCTAGAACTTAAAAGTATTCCCGCATTATACTGGTGGGCGACCTAGAACTTAAAATGTATTCCCGCATTATACTGGTGGGCGACCTAGAACTTAAAAGTATTCCCGCATTATACTGGTGGGCGACCTAGAACTTAAATGTATTCCCGCATTATACTGGTGGGCGACCTAGAACTTAAAATGTATTCCCGCATTATACTGGTGGGCGACCTAGAACTTAAAAGTATTCCCGCATTATACTGGTGGGCGACCTAGAACTTAAAAGTATTCCCGCATTATACTGGTGGGCGACCTAGAACTTAAAAGTATTCCCGCATTATACTGGTGGGCGACCTAGAACTTAAAAGTATTCCCGCATTATACTGGTGGGCGACCTAGAACTTAAAATGTATTCCCGCATTATACTGGTGGGCGACCTAGAACTTAAATGTATTCCCGCATTATACTGGTGGGCGACCTAGAACTTAAATGTATTCCCGCATTATACTGGTGGGCGACCTAGAACTTAAAAGTATTCCCGCATTATACTGGTGGGTGACCTAGAACTTAAAAGGTATTGAAATTGCTTTCCCGTTCTTCCGAGAAAATTTTCGACAATTGGCAGAAAATTTTCTGCCCCGGTTTTTGGTGACTTCCATGGCGGTGCATCTTGCTGCCATCATCAATCCTTTGTTTTCCTGCAGCAGACAAAAGGATTTAATCAGTTTTAATCGTGGTGGTAGAGGGTGCCTTTCTGGCGAGCCGTCTTTCTCTCTTCCCCCTTTCTTGCTCTTTGTCCCCATAATTGGTTGGCGGGCAAAGTTGCCTGTTGGGGGTCTCTAGCCTGCTGGGGATTGGTTTTCAATTTATCCCCTTTTCTGCTTTCTCTTTAAACACATGATGTGGGAGTCTGCTTCTAACTCCCGGAACCACTCCCTTTTGGAGCTTACTTCTTCCAAAATTTCCGGGCACAATCACTGCATTGCCTGGGACCGGCCCTTAAGACTGTTTGTATTATCCTGCATTGGGATGAATTCCCCTTCGGGTTCTGGTAGTAAGCTTTGAAAAATCCTTTCAAGACACATTTTAGGAAAAGAAATAAAGATATGGAAAAGAGAAAAACTTTCTGAACCAATATTTTGTGGGAGGAGACAATCCAAAGAACTTATCTGGAGGACACAACTGGTCGCCGTGATCATGGCGTGCACCATAGATTCCGACCCAGTCTATTTGTATCAATTGATCTGCTCGATGGTTTGACTTGCTGGGGATGATAAAGGAGTGTTCATTTCGTTTCGAATGTGGTAGCTTTGCTGATCTGTCTTGTCGCCTCATAGTGCCCTTCGAGGGGTTTTCACTAATGAGACTCTCTCTTTTCTCTCATCTCCCGGCGCCTTATGGTGCCTGTGAAGGTTTTCACCAATAAGACTCTCTCATTTCATATCCCTCATCTTACATCGCCTTTCGGTGCCTGTGAAGGTTTTCACCGATAAGACTCTCTCATTTTATTTCTTTCGAAAATCCGGGGTGTTGTAGATACGACCCTCTCTTCCGGGGATTCTTTTGACTATCAACTCATTCCCAGTCTTACGATCCTCTTCTTTGCTGGGGATCGGTGTATTATTCTCGGCCTTATTTGCCGGACTTGGCATCTCTCGAACATTGATCGGGAGGTCTTTTGGATGTTGATGTTGGTTTTGGTGTAGGTTTGAAGAAAGGCTATAAAAATGAAAACAACTTGAAGGGTGATGTGCTACAACTTTTGGAATCAAACCTTTGTTGGAACTTAAAACATAACCTCTGCCCCAGTTTTCTTACTTGGGGAATTTATTTTTTTTACGCTTATGTTGAGCTACGGGCGTTACGCATATTGTGCTATATTGTGCCCACTATGTACATTATGCATCCTATATTTGCTATGATGCATACTATGACCGAGCCGTGAGACGCCTACGTATCCTCTTTGAGGAATCAGGTCAAACGTAGTTCCCACGGTTTTATATTCCTTGATTTTTCTTTTCTTTCTTTTCATTTTCTTTTCTTTTCTTTTCCCTTTTCTTTTCCTTTCTTTTCTTCTCTTTTCTTTTTCATATCTTTCCCATTAGTGATTCCAAAAGAGGGGTATGAAAGAATAACTTAAGGCTCAAAAGGGGGAAGCAAGGGTTAAACAGTGTTTGGGTATAAGAAAGAATTGCCTCCGTCATCTCATTATTCAACAAATGCCAAATACAAACAAATAAACCAAAAATTGCCATAATTAAAGAAATTACGCATAATATCTCTTGACTGCATCTGAATTGATAGCCATGTCGACACATCTACCTTCGACATCTGTCAAACACAAAGCACCGTTGGACAATATTCTGGTCACGATATAAGGCCCTTGCCAATTTGGGGCGAATTTGCCCTTTGCCTCGACCTGATGTGGGAGGATCTTCTTCAATACTTGCTGCCCTACTTCAAACTTCCTGGGGCGCACCTTCTTATTATACGCTCTTGCCATTCTCTTTTGGTACAGCTGACCATGGCACACTGCTGCCAATCTTTTCTCATCTATCAGGCTCAACTGTTCCAATCGAGCCTTGACCCATTCATCATCATCAATCCCGGCTTCAGCGACAATTCGGAGGGACTTAATTTCGACCTCCGCTGGTATCACGACCTCAGTTCCATACACCAACAAATAAGGAGTTGTGCCTATGGAAGTCCGGACGGTAGTGCGGTAACCCAACAAGGCAAAGGGTAACTTCTAGTGCCATTGTCTGGACCCTTCTACCATTTTTCGCAGTATCTTCTTGATATTCTTATTGGCTGCTTCGACTGCTCCATTCGCCTTAGGACGATATGTGGTGGAATTGCGGTGTGTAATCTTGAATTGTTGGCATACCTCTCTCATCAAGCTGCTATTAAGATTCGCACCGTTGTCCGTGATGATCACTTTTGGGATCCCAAATCTGCAGATGATATGGGAGTGAACAAAGTCCACCACTGCCTTCTTGGTTACTGATTTGAAGGTTTTAGCCTCAACCCATTTGGTGAAGTAATCAATGGTCACTAGAATGAACCTATGACCGTTGGACGCTGCTGGCTCGATGGGCCCAATGACATCCATGCCCCATGCTACAAACGGCCAGGGTGCTGACATCGTATGTAACTCTGTTGGCGGAGAATGAATCAAGTCTCCATGTATCTGGCACTGATGGCATTTTCTCACGAAAGTGATACAGTCGTGTTCCATGGTGAGCCAATAACACCCTGTTCGAAGGATTTTTCTTGCCAATACATATCCGCTCATGTGTGGCCCACAAACTCCAGCATGTACTTCTGCCATAACCGACGTTGCCTGCCCGGCATCTATACATCTCAACAATCCCAGATCCGGGGTTCTTTTGTACAATATTCCCCCACTGAGGAAGAAACCATTCGACAACCGCCGGAGGGCTCTTTTTTGGTCTCCAGAGGCATGTTCTGGATATATCCCCATCCTGAGGTATTCCTTGATATCATGAAACCAGGGTTCGCCATCTGCTTCTTCTTCTATGGCATTGCAGTAGGCGTGCTGATCACGGACCTGGATGTGTAGAGGATCAACATACATTTTGTCAGGGTGGTGCAGCATTGATGCCAAGGTGGCCAAGGCATCCGCAACCTCATTGTGAACTCTCGGGATGTGTTTGAACTTTACCGATCGAAATTGCTTGATCAGATCATGCAAGCATTGTCGGTATGGTATGAGCTTTAGATCTCGTGTTTCCCATTCACCCTGAATTTGATGCTAACTAACCAAAAACAACTCAAAATAAAATAGAGAGTAAAGAAAACTCCCTATTGGCCCTCCGTCTGCATAAGATCATGAGCGTGGGTCCCTGGGTCCTCGAACTGCTCGGGAACTTGTGATTGGATCCCTATAACCTGTGTTTGCACTGGGACTTGGGCCAGTACTGGGTCCTGGGCCTGCACTGGGGCCTGAGGCTGGCTAGAGGAACCTCCCTGCGGGTCCTCCAACTCTATCACAACATCATCAGCATGGGGAATCACTCTCTTCCTCTTTGCTGACCTCTCCACCTCAGGTTGTGCTGCTGGAGCCAGGTCATGCAATAATAGCTCCAAGGGCAAGTGATCAGCATTCAATTTCTCTACGTCCACCCTCAACTCTTTCACTGACTCCTTTGATGCCCGAGTCTTTCTCAATTTCTTTGTTTCCTTGGTCAGCTCCTTCAATGCTTTGCCATGAGAACCTACAACCTCCAAAATTAATTTCTGGTTCTCCAGGAGCTTCTTCCGGTTGTCTAGAAGCTCCTTGAGAGTATCCTCCACTAACTATGGAACCTGTGGCTGAGGGGGTACAGATTGGGCTTACACCGAGCTAGAAAGCACATACAACTTAGAAGTAGCTGTCTGCATCCAGTTGTTGATACTAGCAAGGGTTTGGCTCAAACGGTGGGCAGTCAACGGGTAAGCTGAGGATGAGGGGATATTTGGAACTGTGGAAGTAGATGGTCCTGGGTCAATGTCTGGTGTAGCTGAGGGAGACTGAGAAGAAGCTACTACTACTACTACTACTGCCTCTTCAGACTGGCCAGTAGAAGCAGTGTCTTTACCTTTCGGATCTTTAGGGTTGTCATCACCCTTGAGGTTGTACTAAGAGAAGGGCGCCTATGGCTTCACCTTTACATCAAACTTTCTTTTCGCCACATCTTGATCCTCAAAGTACATGGTCAGGAAATGTGGGAAGGGGTAGGATCTATCACCTTTATTCACCGCCCGTGTAATCACCCTGGACATAACATTCCCGATGTTGATCGGGTACCCGCCGTAATAGACGCCACCAATATAGCCCGGGAGATAGGAAGAAAGTTCTCGTGAGTGGTGGAGTCTATCCTGCTGCACACAAATATTCCCAACCTTTCGCCTCGAAGTTCAGGGTTCTCCTCAAAATTTGGACCCCTGTTGTCAACCATGCTGGGGTTGTACCTGGGATTGCCAAGTACTCTGCTAACCACGGACGGCCATCCTCCCCCAATGCTACCTTTTCTAAGTATAAAGTTTCATCCTCCTCCGGAAATCCCAGGTAGTCATTGATTGTTTCCCTATCAAACTTTTCTTTCAAATTTTGCACCTTAGTCATTGTAGTGCCCTTTTTGATGTGAGCAATATTAGTGTAAAACTCCTTCACCAAGTGCTCATTTGCATCCTCAACGTTGCCTATGAAATAATCCCAACACGGCCTCTCTCTGAATTGCCTCTGCACATTTGGGTTGTGAGGCAGAAGATCCTTGTTGATGAATCTCTGTTCAAGTATCAACTTCCTCTCGGGCCACCATTCTCGAAATTTGTGGTAGGCAAGCTCACTGTCAAATCTATCATGCCAAGCCTTCCGCTTTCTAGTTCTCTCCACCCTCCTACTTGAGGCACACCCCTTCCTTCTTCTTCTTCTTCTTCTTCTTCTTCTGTGGGATCCTCAACGGGTATTGAAGCTGTAGGTGAGGTAGAAGAAACATCATCCCCACTCTTAGCTGAGCCCTCAAACGACTCAGAAGAAATTGCAATTGAAGCTTAAGCAGTAGGAGTGCCTGGAGATGCATCTCTTAATCTTTACCTTTCCGGCCAGTCAGGAACATACTCCGGCACTGACTTAGAGTCGGATGCCTCCCGGGAGGGCAAATACTCACTTCCCGAATGGGAAGCAGCTCTATCCGCAGCCTTTATTGACTTCCTAGTGTCCTTGATTTCCTGCCGGACTTAGGAGGGGCCAATCTGATCATACCTCGTCCCCTACCCCCGGAGGACTCTCCTTTGCCTTTCTATTTATCTCATTTGTCTCTTGATTTTACCATTATCTGCAAGGAGAATTCATTCAGTTATTGTTAGTATCATAATACCAGATGAAACAGTGAAGATTATGATTGCAGACAGTTGAAAATGTAAAGCAGAACTGCAGACCACAGTCCGCAATAAATAAAATACGGCCGCAAAGAGACCACCACGGACTGCACAAAATGGCACCACAGTCTGCATTGAGGTGGGGGTCAGACTACCCACTCTTTGATAAAGGCCACCGCGGACCGCACAAAATGGTACCGCGGTCCGCATTAAGGCACCGCGGACTGCACAAAATCCAGCGCGGTCGCGGTCCTCAATTTGTGACTTTCTGAAGTTTCACCATCGTGATCCGCACAAAATAGCATTCCAGACCGCGAGAGGCACCGCGGACCGCAGTGAACCTCATTCAGCAACACCAACCTAGGGTTTCAGATTTTTCTCATTTTTAAGCCTAAATGCACATATTATGAACCCACTAGGTAGTTAATCATTGTATTTAAATAATTAATCCTAATATAAACAAATTATGTAACCCTAAGCTAAAAATTTAAAGGAAAAGGAAAGAAGAAGACGTAGAACTAATCAATTAAAAGAAAATAAAACACAATTAAAGACTAAGGAAAGATTAAAAGTACCAGTAATGAGATGCCACACAGATGAATAAGAATCAGTGATTGAATTTGCACAGTTAGGGCTTGATGAACAGTAACTTTTACTATTTGGAAAGCAAATGAGCGAAAAGTTTTAAATGAAGGCCTCAGGTCCTATTTATAGAAAAAGGACCTGGGGCCCACTTCACCAACCCACTGCGGACCGCAAGAAATGCTTTGCGACCATGGTGACAATCTTCAGAGAACCTTCACTTTTACCAATCAACATTGCGGACCGCAATGAAATTTTGCCCCCATAACAACGCCATTGCGGCCGCGAAAAATGCATTGCAGCAGCAGTCCAAACTTCAGAGAGTGTATCATATTTTCAGTTTTAGTCCTGCACTACATCAAATCAATGCTACACACATCTCACAACCAGTTAGACCAAAAACAAATCCTATACTAAAAAAGAAAATCAAAGAAAAACAAAAAGAAAAATAGATGGGTTGCCTCCCAAGAAGCGCCCGATTTAACGTCGCGGCACGATGCAGGTTACCATCAAATCACTTTAGATGGAGCAGTGCCACCACGTGGCTGTCATCAATCTTGCCTAGGTAGTGCTTGACCCTGTGACTATTAACTCTGAAAACTTCCCCATTTTTCTTCTTCAAGTCAAGTACACCAAATAGAGTCACAAACACCACTTCAAAAGGTCCACTCCATTTTGACTTAAGCTTTCTCGGAAACAGACGTAACCGAGAATTGAACAAAAGAACCAAATTACCCACTTTGAACTTCTTACCACGAGCATACTTATTATGAAGGTACTTCATCTTGTCCTTATACAAGGAGGAACTGGAGTAGGTATGAAATTGGAATTCGTCAAGTTCATTAAGCTGCTCCACACGAAGATTTGCTACTACATCCCATTCAAGATTCAGCTTCCTCAAAGCCCACATGGGCTTGTGCTCTAACTCAACCGGTAAATGGAAAGCTTTTCCAAACACCAACCGGTACGGAGACATACCAATCAGAGTATTGTAAGCAGTCCTATAAGCCCATAGAGCATCATCCAATTTCTTTGACCAATCAGTCCTATTTGCATTGACCGTCTTTGACAATATACTCTTGATTTCCCTATTTGAGACTTCAACTTGGCCACTCGTCTGAGGATGATAAGGAGTAGAAACTTTGTGATTGACACCATACTTTGCAAGCAAAGTGTCAAAAGCTCGATTACAAAAATAAGACCCCCATCACTTATGATTGCACGAGGAGTGCCAAACCTTGTAACAATGCTTTTTTAAGAAACGCAACAACACTCCGGGCCTCATTGTTGGACAAAACCACGGCTTCAGCCCACTTTGAAGCATAGTCGACTGCCACTAGAATGTATGTGTTCCCACACGAGCTAATAAATAGGCCCATAAAATCAATGCCCATACATAAAAAATATCAACTTCAAGAATGGTATTGAGAGGCATCTCATCTTTCTTCGAAATTCCACCCGCTCTTTGACATTCGTCGCATCTCTTCACAAGTTCACTTGCATCTTTGTACAAAGTTGGCCAATAAAACCCACAACTAAGAACTTTTGAAGCCATCCTTGCACCGCCATAATGGCCACCATAGGGAGAGGAATGACAAGGCTCTAAGATACTCAATTGCTCCTCCTCTGGGACACACCTTCGGATTACACCATCCGTGCAGATCTTGAACAAGTACGGCTCATCCTAATAGAAATCCAAACTATCCCGTTTGAGCTTCTTCCTTTGGTTAGAAGAGAGCTAACACGGGATTATACCAGTCACAAGGAAATTAGCCACGTCTGCAAACCATGGCATACTATTCACCGACATAGAAAGGAGTTGCTCATCAGGAAATGAATCATTGATCTCTAGGCCATCATGAGCCCTCCCCTTCTGCTCGAAGCGGGGCAAGTGGTTCGCCACTTGGTTTTCACTACCTCTCCGGTCCACAATTTCCAAATCAAACTCTTGAAGTAACAAGACCCATCGCATCAGCCTAGCTTTGGAATACTTCTTCATCATGAAGTACCGGAGTGCGGCATGATCGGTATGAACTATGACCTTGGCACCCATGAGATACGATCGAAATTTCTCTATTGCGAACACAATAGCCAAAAGCTCTTTCTCAGTCACCGTGTAGTTCACTTGAGCATCATTCATTGTCTTTCTTGCATAATACACCGGATTAAACATTTTATTCACTCTTTGACCCAAAACTGCCTCGACCGCAACATCACTCGCGTCACATATGAGCTCAAAAGGCAAGCTCCAATTGGGTGCGGTAATAATAGGAGTGGTGGTCAACTTGTGCTTGAGAAGTTCAAAGGCTTGCATACATCTCTCATCGAACACGAACTTGGCATCTTCTTCCAATAACTTGCATAAGGGATTTACTACCTTCGAAAAGTCTTTGATAAATCTCTGGTAGAACCCCGTATGCCCAAGAAAACTTCTAACTCCCTTGACAAAAGTAGGGGGAGGGAGTCTTGAAATAACATCAATTTTTGTTTTGTCCACCTCTATACCATGCTTTGAAATTTTATGTCCAAAAACTATGCCCTTCTCAACCATGAAGTGGCATTTCTCCCAATTAAGCACAAGATTGGTTTCTTCACAACGGGCTAACACTCTATCAAGATTTTCCAAGCATTCATCAAATGAGTCACCCACAACACTAAAGTCGTCCATGAACACCTCCAAAATGTCCTCTACCATATCGGTAAAAATGGCTATCATACACCGCTGGAATGTAGCCGGTGCATTACACAACCAAAAAGGCATCCTAGAAAAGGCAAAGGTACCGTATGGACAAGTGAAGGTGGTCTTCTCATGATCTTCCGGAGCAATCAAGATTTGGTTGTACCCAGAATACCCATCCAAGAAACAATAGAAGGCACGCCTAGCAAGTTGATCTAACATCTGATCAAGAAAAGGCAATGGAAAGTGATCTTTACAGGTCACTTTATTCAACTTGTGGTAGTCCATGCATACCCTCCACCCGGTGACGGTCCTGGTAGGAATCAACTCATTTTGTGCATTGGTAACCACGGTCATACCACCCTTCTTCGACACACATTGCCATAATTCTTAAATTGCTCCGGTGAAGTCCAAGAGCTATCATCCAACCACTTGATCACCTCTTTTTTCACAACTTCTTGCATTTCCTCGTTCAACCTCCTTTGATGTTCCAAGGAGGGCTTTGCATCATCTTCCAGAATAATCTTGTGCATATAGAATGCTGGGCTTATCCCCCAAAAATTAGTTAAGGTCCATCCAATTGCCCTCTTCCGCTTTTGGAACACCGCCAATGTGGCATCAACCTGCATGTTAGTAAGACAAGAGGAAATAATCACTAGCAAAGTTGAACTAGGGCCTAAGAATTCATACCTGAGGTGTGGAGGCAACGGGTTCAACTCCAACACCGGAGGATCCTCGATTGAGGGCTTTCCTAGGTTCATAAGAGTAAGATCCCATTCCATGTAAAGCATTCACAAACTCCACTCGGCCTTCATCCACATTTACATCAAGATTCAACAATACCTCCTCTAGAGGGTCCTCCACATTGATCGTTGCACTAGTATCATCAACTATCACTGTCGTGACAAGATCCACAAAAGAGCACACTTCAGAATTGTTGGGCTGCTTCATTGACTTGCACACATGAAAGACCACTTTCTTGTCACCCACCTGGAAGGTGAGTTCCCTTGCTTCCACATCTACTAAGGACTTCCCAGTAGCAAGGAAAGGTCTACCCAATATGATCGGAACTTCTTAATCTACCTCACAATCCAAGATCACAAAATCAGCTGGCAAGATAAATTTGTCCACCCGGACAAGAGCATCATCAATAATATCCAATGGTCTCTTCATAGTTCTATCCGCCATTTGCAATCTGTTGGAGGTCAGCCTTGGTTTCCCAATACCCAAAGTCTTGAAAACTGAGTAGGGCATCAAGTTGATACTTGCCCCCAAATCACATAGAGCTTTTGTAAAGTCTGCACTCCCAATGGTGCAAGAAATGGTGAAAGCACCGACGTCTTCTAGTTTCGGCCATAGAGTGAACTATTGCGCTAACTTGGTGGGTCATCTTGATAGTTTCACAATCCATGGATCTTTTATTTGTCACCAAATCTTTCATTAATTTAGCATAACTCGGTAGTTTCTCTAGAGCCTCCACCAAAGGCACATTATGGATAAGCTCTTCATCATGTCAATAAATTTCATAAACTGATTCTTATTTTTCTACTTCACGAGCCTTTGAGGATAGGGTGGAGGTGGCCTTGGCAAAGGAGCCTTGGCTTTAGGCACAACCATTTCCGGCATGTCTATTATGTGTTCCCTAGATGGGTTCACATCATTTTGAGTTTCCACCTCGGCATCTTGGATATCAATCCTCTCTTCCTCTTTCACGTTCTCATCAATCACATTTTCAACCATCAAAGGGATCTCGTCCTCTTGCAACTCAACTTCATCACTCAAAATTTCCTTTTGCTTGGAGGCATTCACATCATCGCTTCGTCCACTTCTTATAGTTATCGCCATTACATGTCCAGAATTGTTCCTAGCCTTCGGGTTTACTACCGTATCACTTGGTAGAGCCCTCTTAGGGCGAGTATTCAAGGATTGTGAGATTTGGCCTAACTGAACCTCCAAGTGTCTGATTGAATTATTGTGGAAAGCCAACAGAGCATTAGAGTCAGCATTCTTTTTCATCATCTGTTCAAACATCATTTCAATTCTTCCCATTTCATTGTTGGAAGAACTAGGACCTTGGGATGGAAATAGGGGTGGATTATTCGGTTGTTGATACATTGGGGGCCTTTGAAAGCCTTGCCCCCGATTTCCTTGGTTGCCATTATTCCAACCACCCTGATTGTTGTTTCCACCCCAGTTGTTGTTGTTGTTGCCATTTCAATTAATCTGATTGTTCTGATTATTGTTCTAATTGCGCCAGTTGGAATTTTGGTTGTTGTTTCCCCAATTACTATTCCCTTGTTGTCGTTGATTGCCCCAATTTCCTTGGGGTTTCCATTGTTGTTGGTTGGAAGAATTTCCCCTTTTGCCCTGATAATTGTTCACATATTGCACTTCTTCATTCTGCCCATCATAACCATCATCTTGGAATCCACCACTATCATTGTCATATTGATCCGAACTCCCTTGGTTCTGTTGACCTCTTTGTCTTCTTTTGTTCACTAGCATGTTGACACCCTCCATAGCATTACCTGTCTTGGATTTTGAACCTGCTGTAACTGTACCTTTGCTAGCTGGTTCATTGTTGTTGTCAGCTCTGCTATTGCCTGCCCATGATCATGGAGCTCTTTGTGCAAGTGGATGGTCATGGGGTCACCCTGTGGCACATTGGCTCTACTTTGCCAAGCGGAGGACGTGTCACCCATCTTATCAAGAATATCACAAGCCTCATCATAAGACAGCTTCATGAAATTACCCCCGACGAGTTGGTTCACTATGTACTGATTTGTTGTGTTAATGCCCCGGTAGAATGCCTGTTATATCATTGCCTCAGTCATATCATTGTTGGGACATTCCTTTACCATGGTTCGGTATCTCTCCCATATCTCATGCAATGGTTCGTTGGGCTCCTGCTTGAAAGCTAAGATCTCATCCCTCAATACTGCCATATGTCTCGGCGAGAAAAACTTAGCAATGAATTTATCTTCCAACTCATCCCAGGTAGTGATGGAATGGTTGGGAAGCCGTTCAAGCCAATCCAATGCCTTCCCTCTAAGTTAGAAAGGAAATAATCTCAACCGTAGTACATCCTCTAACACATTAGTTTGCTTGCTCCCCCAACAGGTATCCATGAAACCCTTGAGATGTTTGTAAGCATTCTGATGGGGAGCACCCGTGAAATACCCTCGCTACACCAACAATTTCAGTATCACATTTGTAATTTGAAAATTGCCCGCCCAGATCTAGGGTGGGACAATCGCACTAGCATATCCTTGGTTGGGAAGCACTCGAGGAGCCACTCTTGGAGGTGGCGGGGGAGGGTCTGGAACATTATCATTGGCCCGACGGCCTCTCCTTTGTCGTTGAGGTACTATAGGAACCTCATCATCAATATTGTCATCTACCTCCTCCCCCAGCGGAAGATCTCCAAAAGGTGCGTTGTTTGCTGCCATTTTGTACATGAATTTGCGACACTCAAAAGTTAGTAACAAAGAAGGAAAGAAGAACAATACACAAAACTATTTAGATAGATAGCCAAAGCCATTAGCTCCCCGGCAACGGTGCC
Organism: Nicotiana tabacum; assembly: GCF_000715075.1. NCBI lineage: Eukaryota > Viridiplantae > Streptophyta > Magnoliopsida > Solanales > Solanaceae > Nicotiana > Nicotiana tabacum. The sequence goes on from NC_134095.1 coordinate 31,724,205, forward strand.
AAAAAGTGTTCGGTGCCAACCCTACACCACTACAAAGTGGCGAGAGCGGTCGAAGCATCTTTTACCCGAGATGGTCGGGATCGAATCCACAGGGAGCTAGAATTGGGAATTGGATTCCTATCTAAACTAGTAGTGCGTAGTGCTCTTAATTACACTTCCAATCATCTATGGTTGTTTGTTACTTCTAATTTTTAAACTAATAGTATGCTAAATTAAACTAAGAGTGAATGCTTGTAAGATTTTCTAAATAGTTAAAAAGGCACTAGGGAAGTGACTTTCTCCTAGGTAAATACTTGATGGGATCTCAAGCCTAAGGCAAAGATGTTATGCTGGGGATTGCAATATAGCCAATGCATGGAATTACTTACTCTATACCTCTTGGTAGCTTGAGTGACTTTGCCCTAATTGACTTTCTCAAGACCAATTGGGTGTCAAAATTTTGCAAGCAATATAGGCTCAAGTTGGGTATTACTATCTCTAATTTTAACCCTTTAATTGGGGCTATCAATCTCTTGACTACCCCCCAATTCCTTGTTGGACTGATTTTCCTAGATTCAAGCTCTCTTTATCAAGAAGAACCCAAGTTAAATAGGCACAAATTAGTGTTTGCAACCACTAATTCAACATGAAAAACACAAATCAGTCCAATTATCAACTACCCATAAACATCTAGGCCTTAAAAACAAAAGACCCATCAATTACCCACACTAAGGTTGAGCCACAACCCTAGCTAATGGGTCTAGCTACTCATAATAATGGAAGAAAATAGAGAAATAGATGAAGAATAACCCATAAATTATGATTACAAGCTAAGAAATAAAGATTCAATGTTGAACTAGCCACAAAATTACTCAAAATAGGTCCAAAACGGCCTTCACGTGCTCTGGGATCTAACAGATTACAAAAAGATACCCTAAAAATATGAAAAGAAAGTATTTATACTAGGCTGAATTTTCTGGACAAAAATACCCCTATGGAGGTACCACGGACCACGAAAAATGCACCGCGGCCGCGGTGAGGCTTTTTGGCTTGAATATTTACTCTCTGAATCTGGCCACCGCGGGCCGCACAAAATGCACCGCGGCCGTGGTGGCTTCATTGCGGTCCGCATAAAATGCTCCGCGGACCGCACTGGCTTCAATTGTCCCAACTTCCAACTCTCTGAAACCCCCTCTTCACGGACCACATAAAATGGATTGCGGCCGCAAAAAGGCTTCTGCGGCCGCGAGAAAACCTCTGCGGACCGCACTGCTTTAAGCTCCAAATTTGCACCTCTCTGAATCTCCTCACCGTGGACCGCACTAAATGGATTGTTGCTGCAGTGGGTCTGTTGCAACTGTGCTTTGACTTTTTCTTGGTACTTGTGCATGTTTCACTCCTTTTTGAGCTTTGACTACTTGTCACCTTTTTTACCAAACTCTGCAAACAAGCACAACATGTAAGCCTTTGGGACTATTTGTATACTTTAACGAAAACTCAAGTAAAAGGGAGTGTAAAATGAACTAGAATCCCTAGTTATCAACACCTCACACGACACACATACAGATAGTGCCTCCAAATCATCCACGCTTGGACAATGGCTGCCAGCTCCAAGTCATGAACATGATAATTCTTCTCGTGAACCTTTTGTTGATACCCAATTTTTTTTTATGTATTTTTGTATACAAAATACTTTCAAAATAGCATGTACATACATATATAAGCACGCCCAAGAGTTTTGGTATTTTTTCCTAATTTTTTAAGATTTTAAAATCAATTTATTGTCTATTTTAGCAGTACAAAATCCAATAATTATTCTCAAGATTATCATCTTGGTGAATAACTTATTTTATTCTCATATTTACACCAAAATATAATTAAGTTGATTTTTGTATATTTTTTACAAATCTATTTGGTATTTTTAAGCTAAATTGCATATAATTGCAATTATAGCCTATTTCACGATTAGTAGCATTTTATAATTATAAAATTATTTTTAGTATTTTTAAATTAATATTTATATATTATTTGTTGGCTCATTGTTTTTAATTTACTTTTAAAATTATTATTAATATTTTTATAAAATAAAAAGGGAAAATAGGCTATTTAACACTTAGCCCATTTCTATTTCAATTACAGCCCTTCCACCTTTCAATTTTGGCCCCCAATTTGACCCAATTCCGCCCCCAAATTAAACCTGCCCAATTCCCAAATTACCCGACCCCTGACCCGATTTAAAAACCCACCCGGCTCCTCTTTGATCCATGGCCGTTGATCATTTTGATCAACGGCCATAAACTCCCCTTTCCTTTTTTAGTTCCCAAACCACCCTTAACCTAATTCATTTCCCCTGAGACGCCGCCTTTGAACCCTCTTCGTCTCTCAAACTCTCTCGAACCTCTCCGAAACCCTAATCGTTTCCCACCTTATCTCACCATGTTTCCACCAGAATCCATGGCGTCTCCGGCCATGGACAGTCTGTACTCATCCTTTCTCACCATCAGACCTAAGCTATTCAAGTTTTGAAGCCCGACTTCAATGACCTTCTTCAGATCCTTCTCAGATCTGTAGATCTATGGCTTCTCCGGCCATTATTCCGGCATGTTCAAGCAATATGAGTCTTTTCGACTCAGGATCTGACTTTCCTCAAGACCTTTCTCATTGCTAGGGTTTTCTCTGCAACTCTAAGCCGTCTGAGGTTCTGTACCCGCCTATTTTCTTAGATCTGTGATACGTCTGGGCTTTATTTGACATTTTAAAGGTTTTCCCCAAACTTCCATTTTAAAATCGTTCAATTTCGATTTTAGGGTTTCTGAAAAAGTTTCTTCAAATATCTTCTAATTCTTTCAGTTCTTTCTTTATGTATGTTTATCTATGTTAGGCTCGTATGTTTTCTTTTCTACTACGCATGAGTTTGCTCTCTTGTTTCTTTTCTATTATGCGAGACTCTTCTATTTTTGTTGTCACTCTTATACTCTCATGTTAATCCGTGTTCTTAGTCCTTATTCTTTGCTATATGTGTTTATGGTTGAGTTCTTTGATTTTGTTCACTTTGCTGAGTTCTGTTTGTGTTCTTGCTAAGCATATTTCATCTACTTTTGTTTAAAGCTTGTATCATCTCTTTCTTTTGAACTTGTCTAAATTCCAAGTTTTCTCGAGCATGTTCTCATGACTTTGAGTCGGTGTTCTTTCTATCGTGTGTGTTTGTCTCTCATAAGTCCTTGGAAAAGACTTCTGAGCCTCTCTCAAGTGGTTTGCCTTCTCATCCCCATTGTCTGACTCAATTTGAAACCCTAGGATTTGGGGGTTTCTTTGACAAGTGGTATTAGGGTTCCACTTTGGGACCCTAGGCTTTCAGGCTTACTATGAGTCTGTAACTAAACTCGAATCCCTTTTGCTTGTGGCTTTAAGACTTTCAATGTTAGACTCTTTTTCTAAGAAATCTGATGATTCCTTTTGCTTGATCTGTGTGCTTTATATATGAAAAATCCCTCTTTCAAAAGTTTTTACCAATTAAGTGATTGATTCGGAAATCCCTTTAATAAGGCTAATGAATTGTCACTGATTTTTCTTCGATTGAACCTCTTTTACCTTTCTTGACTTGGTTCATTCGAATTGAACTTGTAATTTTGGTTTCATGGCTGTTTGATTGATTCCCTTGCTATATTTGGCACAAGCCGTATGCCGTTGATTGTTTTCCTTAAATAACTTCTATGTACTTACCCCTTTTGTGCTACTTTGAAAAGGTTTTAATTAAAACTTCTTTCCTTAACTAATTTTTATCCGTTGAAATCAGAATCCCTTAACCAAAGGGAGGTTGATTTCAATGATATTTCCTTCCCTTTATTACTTGCTTTCTGCACTATAAAAGGGACTGCCCTTCTGCACTTTCAGGACACCTTACACCTTCAGCTCACACGACCTACGCACTACCAGTCCTTAACTCCAATTCAATACTTGCCCATTTGCAATATTACTTTGAATTCAATACTCTTTCAACACTCTGCTTTTGCTTGAGATCTTTTGGAATTTCTTGGCTTGCAACTTGGCTTTTTCTCAGACTAATGTTTTTACTTGTTTTCCCCTGAAACTGGTATGTTCTGATTTAACGTTTTTGCCTCACCCCTATGTGCTTATTTACAGTTTTCTACAATCCTGTTTACTTTACTGCTCATGTTCAATGATTTGTGCTAAGTATGTTCTTTCCTTGCACCTGTTTCTATTGTGAATCCCTACCCCTTATTCCCTTCTATGTGTTTGAGTTAAGGCTCATAGCCTGACAGTATTCAAATTGCTGCTCAGGTTATAACCTGATCCACAATGGATCCTAACTCTTAAGATTTGGCTAACAGGCTGATCGGGGGTGTGCCAGAATTCCCAATTGCTGAGCATGACCACCAGCTTGCCATGGCTTTCGCTTAATTCCCCTATGCACTTACACTTATTCTTTGACCCTTAGGTTCTGCCCCCTTCTTATGAGCCTTGCTTTGGGAGCTTGAGTTCCCTCTAAACTTGGACATCAGAGGGTTGGCCCTTCCACACTGCACTATGATCTCAATTCTGCAATGTGTTAGGGGTGTAAGCACTGCCCGGGGGCCTTTGAGACTCTTGGGAACTTTGACACATCCCAAACATGAGAAAGACTTTTGGAAATCTGATCCTGGAAGTTGGTTTATCTCATATTGTTGGACTTTGAATCTGAATTAGGTTGTTTGGTTGTAGTTGGAATTTCTGATGTAATTTTACTTTTTTTCTGATTCATTCGGGTCTGTAATAATTTGTAATAACTATTGGGGTTGGCTAGTGAAAGGGGATGGGGATGAATGTATGCAAAGGGTAGAAAACTTGCCTATAGGATTTTTTTTTGATTTCTGCATTCTCATCTTAGAACTCATGCCTATAAGATTTTCTGATTTCTGCATTCTCATCTTAGAAACCATGCATATAAGTTTTTCTGCACTTCTGCATTCTCATCTTAGAAACCATGCCTGTAAGTTTTTTTTTCTGCACTTCTGCATTCTCATCTTAGAAACCATGCCTATAAGTTTTTTGCATATAGAAATCCTGTCTCTAAGATCTGCATTTCTGCATATAGAAAATTATGATCATAGTTTTTCTGCACTTCTGCATGTCATTAGGCAAACAATCATAGGTTTAATAATAATCAACTTCATTCTAGATATCGTGCCTATAGGACTCTTGCATCTATGCAATCATTAAAACCAATAACGCTTGGATAACTTGCCTATATGAGTAATCAATTGAATCAACTTCATCTATTTCGTCTATGAGTCTAAAATCAGTCATAAGGTCGTTTAAAATCTACAGATCTTTTGTTTATCGAACCAGTAATCCTCTCTTTAAAATCAGTACGCTCCGTTAGATATCATGCCTATAGGTCTCACTTAGGCAAACCATTAGGTCATTAATTAACTGTGTCAGTTTTGATAACTACAACCAGACAAGGCTAATTCGGACTCCTCATCTGAGGAATATGTGATAAATCAGCCTATCCTAATGATTTTAAATTTAATTTAGGCTATAACTAGTATTTGAAGTCATGCTAAATAATTTACTCCTTTAAGTGAGGAGGCCTGTTTGAGCCCTTAAACTGCTATTTGTTTCCCCCTACTTGCTTATTTGTTTTGTTTGTCTCATTAGAATTTTGTCCTTTTAAAACTCTGGAAAAAAAACCAACCTCCCTCACTTTAGGACTAGTAGTCCCAAATGCTTCCGGGACTGATAGGATCGGGACGGGTAATAACATGCAGTAAGTAATGACACTATTCCGCGTTTAATACCTTTAGGGTGGGAAAGGGTAGATATGGACATGATGACCGGTGCGCTAATACCACGTGCGACCCCTCTTCTAAGGAGTGATTGCCAAGTATTGCATTGATGTGATCCATATTGTTTGTAAACCTAGGACCCCTTCACCTTTACTTGTTATCCATTTTTTAACTATCCAGACTATTTGCTTAAGATTTCTGTTTTCTTTATATTTCTTCAAACTTTCAATTCACTAGCAACATTATGTGTAAATCCCATTCTATTTGAGACCTTTATTTGCTTACTTGTTAGTTAAAGTCACGATTGTAACATGGCTGGGAACCACACTAGTGGATCTTGGGGGGTGCCTAACACCTTCCCTTCGAGATAATTTCTAGCCCTTACCCGAACTCTGGTTTTCCAACTCGAACTCTTCTTTAGTGTCCTAATGCACTTTAATCATTAGGTAACGACTCTTCAACCCAAAAACCCAATTCCTAAGAGGGAACGAATTGTCCTCCTAAATGTCATGAACCCGATTTAGCCTTTAGAAAAAGGGGGCGCGACACCTTTAGCTGCCGTGAAACATATGCAATAACCTTGTCATCATGCATCAATACCGCACCAAATCCAATACGATATGCGTCACAATATACTATATAAGGCCCTAAACCTATGGGCAACACCAACACCGGCACCGTAGTCAAAGCTATATTGAGCTTCTGAAAACTCACTTCACACTCGTCTGACCATCTGAACGGGGCACCCTTCTAGGTTAACCTGATCAATGGGGCTGCTATAGATGAAAACCCCTCCACAAACCGACAGTAATAACCTGTTAATCCCAGGAAACTATAGATCTTTGTGGATGAAGTAGGTCTAGGCCAATTCTGAACAGCCTCAATCTTCTTAAGATCCACCTGAATACCCTCTGCTGATACAACGTTCCCCAAGAAAGCGACTGAGTCCAACCAAAACTTGCATTTTGAGAACTTAGCATACAACTGGCTATCTCTTAGCATTTGAAGTACAATCTAAAGATGTTTCTCATGCTCCTCTCGGCTGCGGGAGTAGATCAAGAAATCATCAATAAACACAATCACAAAGAATCCGGGTAACGCTAGAACACCCGATTCATCCAATCCATAAATGCTGCTAGGGCATTTGTCAAGCCAAATGACATCACCAGGAACTCATAATGCCCATAACGAGTCCGAAAAGCTGTCTTAGGGACATATAACACCCTAATCCTCAACTGATGGTATCCAGACCTCAGATCGATCTTTGAAAATACTTTGGCACCCTGAAGTTGATCAAATAAGTCATCAATCCTCGGCAATGGATACTTGTTCTTGATAGTGACTTTGTTCAATTGCCAATAATCTATGCACATCCTCATCGACCCATCCTTCTTCTTTACAAACAATACGGGCGCACCCCAAGGCGAGACACTGGTCTAATAAAGGCATCATCAAGCAAATCTTGCAACTGCTCCTTCAACTCTTTCAACTCTAGCAGGGCCATGCGATATAGCAGAATAGAAATGGGCTGAGTGCCTAGAACCAAATCAATACAGAAGTCAATATCCCTATCGAGTGGCATCCTCGGCAAGACTGCAAGAAATACCACTTGGAAACTCTTGAACAACTGGTACAAAATCCATGGAAGGAACCTACGCATTAGAATTGTGGACATAAGCCAAATAAGTTAGACAACCCTTCTCGACCATACACCGAGCCTTCATATAAGAATTAACCTTGCTGGTAGAATAACCAGGAGTCCCTTTCCACTCTAATCGAGGCAACCCGGAAAGGCTAAGTTCATTGTCTTGGCATGACAGTCCAATATAGCATGATAAGGTGACAACCAAACCATCCCCAAAATGACATCAAAATAAACCATATTGAGAAGTAGAAGATCTACACGAGTCTCAAGACCCCCGATAATAACCACAGACGAATGATAGACACGATCTACAATAGTAGAATCCCCCACCGGTGTGGACACATATACATGGGCACTCAAGGAATGACGTGGAACAACCAAATATGAAGCAAAATAGGATGACACATACGAATAAGTAGAACCCGGATCAAATAATACTAAGGCATCCTTACTGCAAACTAAAACCGTACCTTTTATAACCACGTCAGATGACTCAGCCTCAGGCCTAGTTGGAAAGGCATATTATTGGGGCTGGGCCCCACCACTCTAAACTACATCTCGTGGATGGGACCTATCTGCTGGCCTCTACCTCTAGCGGCCTGACCTCCACCTCTAATGCCTCGACCTCCACCTCTAGCTGTTTGACCCTTACCTCTATCTAGCTGAGCGAGTGGTGAAACACCCAGTACGGGGACCATGGTACGAGAACCCTAATGCTAAGAACTGCTCGATGCTCGAGGGCAAAACCTAGAAATGTGCCTCGGATCGCCACACGTATAATAATATTTTGGCTACTGTGGCTGATGACCCTAAAATTGACCCTGGCCGCCGGAGTAACCACTTTGAAAACTCTAGAGTGGAGGTGCACTGATAAGAGCTGGTGGTGCACTGTAGGCTAGCTGATCGAAATACTGCATATGAGGGACACGACCACCTGAAGCATCGTAAGAAGCTTGGAGTGTTGAATGAAATAACCTGGGAGGATGTCCTCTACCAAAAGTACCCCTGCCTCCAGATGAGGCATCACTGGATCAGCCAAAATGACGAGGTCTCTTGTCAGATCTCTAACCACTCCCCTGAGCTAGAACCATCTCGACTTTCCTGGCAATATTGGCTGCTGCCTGAAAAGAAATCTCATTTCTAGTCTCCTTAGCCATCTTCAATATGATAGGCTGAGCAAGTCCCTCAATAAATCTCCTCACCCTCTCTCTCTCTCTCTCTCTCTCTCTCTCTCTCTCTCTCTTTATAGGAAGCATAAGAATAGCATGACGGGCAGATCCACAAATCGAGTCTCGTACTGAGTGATAGTCATAGAACCATGCTACAGACACTCGAACTGCCTCTAGCAGTCCTCTCTCTGAGTGATAGGAAGATATTTCTCCAGAAATAGCTAAGAGAACTGGTCCCAAGTAAGAGCCGGCGACCTAGATGGTCTGCCAACATATAGTCCCTCCACCATTTCTTGGCGGAACCCAATAGATAAAATATAGCAAAGTCGACCCCACTGGTCTCCACTATCCTCATGTTCCATAACACCTCATGACAATTGTCCAGATAGTCCTGGGGATCCTCTGAAGATGTACTGCCATAGTGAACCGGGAAAAGCTTGGTAAACCTATCCAATATCCAAAAGGCCTTAGAAGACATAGATGAGCTGTCACTGGTTTATGCTGCAACACCCGGCGGAACTGCCCCAACTGGCTGAGCTGCTAGAGTCTGAAACTAGGGATCCATCTGCTCCGGAGTGTGAGTAGCGGGAGTTTAGACTCCTCCCCCATCCCAAGAGATGGCTGGTGCCACAGGAAATGTGCCGGTCTGAGCAACACTCTCGATAAGGCCTACTAGATGAACCAAAGCATCCTGAAGCACTGAGGTAGCTATGAACCCCTCCCGGACCTGAGCTGGCCTGGCAGGAACAGTCTGGGCTGGAACCTGATCATCAAACTCCACCTGAGGCTCTACTACTGGTGCTGCTGCTGGAGCTCTGGGTTGAGCCCTGCCCCTGCCTCAGTCACTGGCATGGCGTCGGCCTCGACCTCAGCCTCTTGTAGGAGCTGCCACTAGGGGCTCTGGCTGCTGCTCAGTTGAAGATGCGGTGCGAGTTCTTTCCATCTGCGAGAGAACAGAATAGAAGAGTTCAATTAGTAATGTTAGAATAAAATAGCATGACAGAGAGGAATAGAAGTGAATTTTTTCCAAACTCCATAGCCTTTGGAAGATAAGTACAAGCATCTCCCTACCGATCCTCCAGACTCTACTAAGTTTGCTCATGAATTGTGAGACCTAGGCAAACTAGTGCTCTGATACCAACTTGTCACAACCCGGAATTCCCACCGTTGGGACCGTGATGGTGCCAAATATTTCACTTGCTAGGCAAGCCAACATTAGAGTATTCACAAAATCAACTTCAGAAAATTTTGAATAATAGAATTTAATTAAGCTAAACAGAAGCTAAATAGAGTTTTCGAAATATTATAAAACCCAAAGCAACTGAAACATTTAGGATCTGGAGTCACAACTCACGAGTTACTACGATTTACTACAAATAAGGTCTGAAAGATAATCACTGTTCTGAAAGTAAGAAACGGTAAAGTAACAAGTCTAGGAAAAGACTCCAGGGTCTGCAGACGCCAGCAGATCTACCTTGGTCTCTCGTCGATCAAGTCCAGCTGCTAAACTCGGGGTCAACTCAGGCCAGTACCAAAATCTGCACAGAAAGTGCAGAGTGCAGTATCAGTACAACCGACCCTATGTACTGGTAAGTGTCGAGCCTAACCTTGGCGAAGTAGTGACAAGGCTAGGACACGACCAAACATTATAACCTGTGCAGTTAAACAATATTTGACAGAATAACAGTAATAGAAGCCAATCAGAAAGTAACGAAAATGGGCAACATGACATGGGGGATACCAGAATAAGGAAATACAGAAGTAACGGAAATGAAACAATTGGACCAGTAATAACAAGTAAATACAGTAACGAAAAATGCACGGCATCACCCTTTGTGCTTTTACTCTCAACCTCACCAGATAATCAATAGAAACGGCACGTCATCACCCTTCGTGCTTTTGCTCTCTACCTCACCATATAAATTAAATAAGAATGGCACGTCATCACCCTTCATGCTTTTACTCTCAACCTCACCATATAAATCAAATAAGAATGGCACGGCATCACCCTTCGTGCATTAACACTCTCCCTCACCAAAATAAGGAACAATAATAATAGGGAGATAGAAATGACAACAACAAGTCTTACTTCAACATTTGCTTCCACAATATCAACCTCGACTTTGAGTCAATACTCAATCAATACCAAAATCCGTACATATGATAAGAACGACCAACATAACAATAAACTAGTCTAAACATGGATAATATGACCACAGAAAGCTACAATTTTATGAATAAGACTCACTAGCATTTCATGACTCAAGAACAACACAATAGGTACTCGTCACCTCACCTATACGTTGTACTCAACATTCAAACACTTAGAAAATAGGCAAATAAGACCTAATCCCTCAAGCCAAGGTTAACCACGATACTTACCTTGCTCCGCGGGCCACTCAATGCTCAATTACCACTTTTCCTCTAGTATCCACCTCCGAACCACTCATATCTAGACACAATTAACTCAATAACATCAATTATTGCTAAAGGAATCAACTATAATGCATAAATTTGGATTTTCTAAACTTTCCCCCAAAAAGTCAAAAATTGACCCCGGGCTCGCTTGGTCATAACTCAAGGTTCGGACCAAAACCCATTCACCCATTCACCCCCGTTCCTAAATATGCAATTAGTTTTAAAATCCGACCCAAAATTGAGGTCTAAATCCCAATTTCCCAAAAATCCCTAATCCTACCTAAACCCCCAATTTCTACCATAGAAATCCTAGATTTTAGGTTGTAAATTCATGGAATGCAATGGGTAATTGAAAGAAAATGGTTTGTAATCACTTACCAACACTTTAGGGAAGAAATTAGCTTGAGAGAATTGCCCCTAAATCGTTTGGCTTTTGAAAATTTGAAAGAATGGCCTAAGTCCCGTAATGGGACTGTTTAATAACTGGGCGATAGTGTTCATCGCGTTCGTGAGGACATTGTCGCGTTCGCGAAGAGCAACTTCCTAAAGACTTACGCAATCGCGAAATTACCATCAAGTTAATGAAGGATACACCCCCTAGCCTTCGCGTTCGCAAGCCCTTGCTCGCGTTCGGGATGAAGAATGGCTGACCCCTCCCCCAGGTCCCTAAAGCATCACATTGGCATTGTGCTGGTCGCGTTCACGAAGGGTAAAGCCCCCATCGCTCCTCGTTCGCGACCCAGCCTTCGCGTTCGCGTACAGTGAAATCCTCCCTAGCCCAAATTCCTCTTCGTGATCATGAGAATGGCTTCGCGATCGCGAAGCACAAAATATCAGAACACCAGCTGCAGCAAAACACACCAGATTTCTAAGTCTAAAACATCCCGTAGCCTATCCAAAACTCACACAAGCCCTCAGGACTCCAAACCAAATATGTAAACAAGTCTAAAAATATCATACGAACTTGATCGCGCGATCAAATCTCCAAAATAACACCTATAACTATGAATTTAGCACCAAATTGAATTAAATTTTCAAGAAAGTTTTAAAACTTCTATTTTCACAACCAGACGTCCGAATCACGTCAAACCAACTCCGTTTCTCACCAAATTTCACAGACAAGTCTTAAATATCATAATAAACATGTAACGGGCTCCAGAATGAAAATAAGGACCCGATATCAACGAGATCAAACATTAACCAAATTTTTAAAACCATTTAATTTTCAGACTTTCAATTTTCATCAAAAATTCATATCTCGAGCTAGGGATATCAGAATTCGATTCCGGGCATACGCCCAAGTTCCATATTATTATACGGACCCACTGGTACTGTCAAAATATGATTCTGGGTCCGTCTACTCGAAACGTTGACCGAAGTCATCTAAATCAACTTTTAAAGGCAAAATTATTATTTTCATCAACTTTTAACATAAAAGCTTTCCGGAAACATGCCCGGACTACGCCTGCAAATCGAGGAGGGTAAAATGATATTTTAATGGTGTCAAAACATAGAATCGAGTCCTAAACATAAGATGACCTTTTGGGTCATCACAATGTGTAACTCTGATGATTGGGTCCCTTGACCTGTTAATCCTGCACTCTTTAGCATTGCCCAAAACTTCTAGTAAATTTCAATATACTTAGCTTCTTATATTATCCATAGTCAACTGGCACAAGCCCTGGAGTGTGCATGTTCTGTTAACCTTAAGTTGATATGCTTTCCTACCATGACTGCTTGGGATTTTGGAATCTTTGTGTTATACTCAACATGTTAGGCTACTTGTTGACTGTTATAGATCATGCCTACTAGCCTATTTTCTATATGTATTAGGATCTCATGTGAAAATTTCTATGACTCTATTAGACTATCATGATTAAGAATCTCAGGTCTGAAGTCCCTTTTAGATTAATTCTCGATCATGCCTTACTGCAGAATTATTTTCTGGAAAGCTTAGCATGCTTAGCTTGTATGTCTTGTATGCTTACCTTGTTAATCCAAGTGACATGCCTCCTCAACTCTCCTAATGTTGTGTGTATATTCAGCATGCTACACTATTTCCCCTATTGAATAATTACTCAATCATGAACCTATGTTGTTCGTTTTCTATGTCAACTCATCATGTTAAAGAGCTCTACTGATTTTTCTAGTTTTCATGTTCAAAGCCCCACTTGTTTCTAAAATGCAAGTTCCAATATGTCTTATGCGAGTCATGTCAATATGTTTTATGCTTCTATATCTATGTCCTAGTGAGAACTGCTATTAGTAGGCTTCTGAGCTATTTAATTAGTTGTCATGCGTAGCTTGTTAGTTTGTGTGGTTAAGTTGTTCATATGCAATCGGTGGGTAAGTGGGTCTTCCCTTTAGGCCTAGTGTGGGTCCTTGTGTGAGTTTGAGCTGAGCAATTGATACATTCTAATGTTTGGGGTGTATTTGGATCTGGGTTTGCTGTTCGAGCTTGCGGAAAGCTCAGGATTTACTGGGTTATTTTCTTTTGGGTATGGTCTATTAAATGGGCCTATAGTGGTCTTCTTATGTAATTATTCATATTTGATTATTTCATTCGGGTTGTAATAATTTGTAAATTGAATAATTAGGGATTTAGTAAAATTGGGGAAGGAGGGGAATTCTAGTACTTGCATAAATGGGTAGAAGCATGCCTATAGGATCTATTTGGTTTATTCGCTACTTGTTTTACATGTTTTTGATGTCATTAGTAGAAATCCTGCCTATAGGAGTCACATGCACACACATCATCTAAACATATGCGCTTTCAAGTATTTGCCGTGCATGTTTCCACTACTGTGTTTCATTAGATAACATGTCTTAGGGCACTGTAATGTAATGTTTCACTCGCCTAGATGTCATGCCTATAGGACTTCAAAATAATCAATCGATCAATTGCTTCAATTACTTTTAGTGTGCTACTTATTTAGATATCTTGGCTATAGGCCTAATATTCTAACCAACTGTTCCCCTTGTCTTTTCTATTACACTGTCGAACCAGCATTAGTAATTCAGAGTTATGACTATTTTCATTAAATTTCTATACAAAACGATTAGATATTATGTCTATAGGACCTGCAACATTCAATTTGCCTATGCGCTAATTCAAAATTGTTATATTATTCATGTATTATTCGAATCCAGAGTCACTTAAAAATCTTGCCTATAGAATTTGTAATTCGCCTGAACGCTGCTTATATATAATGCTGGAAATCAAAATACTTAGAGACCATGTCTATAGGACTCATAATGATATAATCTGCTCGTACCTTAGCATAAAAAATGTTGTATTACCTGTTTAATACTAGAACCATATAGAAATCATGCCTATAGGATTACAGAATTCTAATACGTCTTAATCATGTCTATTTCCTAAACTGCCCCATGCATTTGTTGATTGTGTATGGAGGCTAACTTGGGCCTTTAATTTTCTTTACGTAAAGTCCTATCTGTTTTGAATGTCGCCTAGTTTTATCATTTTGAGCAACCTAAGTTAAATCTAGAACCATCCAGATAGAGGTCCAAAGCCTCCTGGACCATAGGCATAGGACGGGTAGTGAACGCATAGAGTATGATTTAGAATTGAATTAGAGCGCCTTAAGTAAATAACTTCAACATAGTAATTGGGTAGCAAGAGATAATAGCATGTGCTCACTGAATAATATGAGCAACCCCTGCCTTAAGGGAGTTGCAAAGTATTATTTATGTTGCACGGGGTGATCCTTTAGGCTAAAAAAACTTAGGACCCCCTTTCCCTTTACGTACTTGCTATCTACACTTAGTCGTTTAATATAGACCAGTGTAGTTGTTTCATTGTAATTATTAGGATTTGTACCAATTCCTGTGTGTTATAATAAAACTCTTCGATTTTTGTATTCCTTTTATTTATTTGATCACCTGGCCTAATTGCCTAATCTACATAGCTTTAAGTTCGGCCGGGACCCACAGTTATGGACCTCGAAGAGTGCCTAACACCTTCTCTTTGAGGTAATTTGAGTCCTTACCCTATCATTGGTGGCGTTGACTAGTCAAACATAATTATTTGCATAATAGGTGCCCTAACGCACCTTAAAAATCATTAGGTGGCGATTCTTCTCTTTTAATACCTCCTTTAAAAGAGTTGTCACACGTTGAAACCTGCTTTTGCGAGAAAATGGGGCGCGTCAACGTCGACAATGATTTCGGCCACCACGATGAGAATGATAACATAGCACTAGGGAACGGCATAACCCCGGTCGATCTAGATGGAGTTCCGGCTGTAGATCTAATCGAATTGTCAGCTCACATGTAGTCCTCAACGCAAATTTGGCTGTCGATTCTCGAGGACAACGTCCGTAGGATGTTCGATCAGCTACTCAAAGCACACATGGTAGCGAAGATGGCAAGATTAACCTGTGGGTGATCTTCAAAATGTTGCTGGCTCAACAGGCAGTGATAGCCTAGCTCCAAAACTAGAATCACCTAGTGAGCAGGATCGAGCCCGATCCGTTGCAGGATGTTATCCACAGGGTCGAATCGGTTTCAAGGAAATCAAAGAAGAAAGAATCGAGGACTGATCATGCAATCATGAAGATGCTCGAAAAACTAACAAAATGAATTGAGTCGGGGGAAAAGAAGATCGACGCAAACGATAAGAAGGTGGAAACTTACAACTCTAGGGTCGATCAAATCCCCGGGGCACCACCAATATTGAAGGGTCTGGACTCCAAAAAGTTCGTGCAAAAGCCTTTTCCCCCGAGCTCGGCTCCCAAGCCGATCCCCAAGAAGTTCTGAATGCCCGAGATTCCTAAATACAATGGAACGACTGATCCAAGTGAGCATGTCACCTCTTACACATGTGCTATCAAAGGGAATGATATAGAGGATGACGAGATCAAATCTGTCTTGCTAAAGAAATTCGGAGAGACCTTGTCAAAAGGGGCTATGATATGGTACCACAATTTACTACCTAATTCTATTAACTCATTTGCTATGCTGGCAGATTCTTTCGTAAAGGCACACGCTGGATCCATCAAGGTTGAAACTAGGAAATCAGACCTATTCAAGGTAAGGCAGAAGGACAACAAATTGCTCAGAGAATTTGTCTCCTAATTCCAAATGGTACAGATGGACCTGCCACCAGTCGCTGATGATTGGGCTGTTCAATCTTTCACCCAAGGACTCAATGTCGAACCTCGGTGGCCTCGCAGCAATTGAAGCAGAATTTGATAGAGTACCCGGTTGTTACTTGGGCCGATGTGCATAATCAGTATCAATCGAAGGTCATGGTAAAAAATGACCAACTTGGGGCTCCTTCCGGGCCCGTTTATCCTATGAAACTCGTCGACAAAATCAAGAGGGATATTGATCGAGAACCGAGGTCGAACATAGATTGATATCAACCGTATAATAGAGATCGTAGAAGCAACGGATCTGGGCAAAAACTTGCACGAAATGAAAGGAGGAGTGATCGAGGCCAGAGTTCTCGGGGACGCATATGCAAGAACGGCTTCGACAGGCCTATCGGACCCAAAGAAGCACCACGATTATCAGAATAAAACTTTAATATTGATGCATCCGCCATCGTATCAACAATCGAACGCATCAAAGATACCAAATGGCCTCCACCTCAACAAAGCAATCTAGCCTAAAGAGATCCCAACCAAATGTGCAAATACCATGGAACTCACGGCCACAGAACGGATGATTGTCGACAATTGAGAGAAGTAGTAGCCCGGTTATTCAACAACGAGCCAAGAATCATTTCAGAAACAAGGATTCCAATAAACAAAACAAGCAAGAGGAACCTCAACACATCATTCATATGATCATTGGAGGGGTCAATGGTCCTCAAGGTTCGATGTTAAAATACACCAAAGTATCAATCATGAGGGGAAAATGGACTCGTGATTACATACCAAAAGGAACTTTATCTTTCAATGACGAGAATGCAGAAGGAATCATGCAGCCCTATAATGATGCACTGGTAATATCTATACTCATGAATAAAACTCTAGTTAAACGATTGTTAATTGATTGAGGTAGCTCGGACAACATCATCCGATCGAGGGTTGTAGAACAACTCGGCCTACAGGACCAAATCTGCTTGTAGCCTGAGTGTTAAACGGGTTCAACATGGCTTGTGAAACTACTAAGGGAGAAATAACATTGCCGGTAAATGCAGCCAGAACCATCTAGGACACCAAGTTTTATATGATCGAAGGGGACATGAGGTATAACGCTCTGTTTGGGAGACCGTAGATCCATAACATAAGAATTGTGCCCTCAACCCTTCACCAAGGGTTAAAATTCTCGACACCAGAGGGAATTAAAATGATCTATGGGGAGCAGCCCACCGTAAAGGAAATGTTTGTCGTCGATGAAGTAATTCCAATATCACCACTCTCATCGTTAAAGGATCCAGATTCAAAAGCAAAATAGGAAGCAAAATAGCAACCACCGATGTCGTCCTGGACCCAACCGGACAAGTAGGGGACTGAGGAAGACGATGATTACGGGGTTCCCTGATCCTTCATAGTCCCCGATGACTCCGACACTACCAAATTAACGGTCGAAGAGCTGGAGCAAGTCATACTAATTGAACATCTGCCTGATCGAAAGGTATACATAGGCACGGGGTTAACTCCCAAGCTCAGGAAAAAACTCATTCAATTTCTTATTTGCTTACATGGATTGTTTTGCTTGGTCCCATCTCGACATGACAAGGATCCCACCAGTGATCACCAGTCACAAACTAAGCCTGGACCCAAAATTCCTTCCGATCAAGCAAAAAAGGAGACCACAATCCGAGATCAAGCATGCTTTCATCGAGGACGAGATAATTAAACTCCTTAAAATAGGGACTATCCGGGAAGTCAAATACCTGGAATGGCTAGCAAACGTAGTAGTAGTCCCTAAAAAAGGGAACAAACTAAAAATGTGTGTGGATTACAAGGATTTAAATAAGGCATTCCCCAAAGACTCTTTCCCTTTTCCTACCATCGATCGCATGATCGATGCCACGGCCGGCCACAAGATCCTTAGTTTTCTCGATGCCTACTCCGGGTACAACCAAATATGAATCAACCTGGATGATCAAGAAAAGACCTCTTTCATCACTAAGTATGGCACATACTGTTATAACGTAATGCCATTTGGATTAAAAAATATTGGTGCCACATACTAACGCCTAGTAAATCGAATGTTCGATGAACAAATAGGGAAATCTATGGAAGTTTACATTGACTATATGTTAGTTAAGTCCCAGCGAGCAGGGGACCATTTGAATCATTTGCAGGAAACCTTCAATATATTGAACAAGTATAACATAAAGCTGAATCTGAAAAAATGCGCATTCAGAATCGGATTGGGTAAATTTCTTGGGTTCATGGTATCCAACCGAGGAATCAAGATCAACCCCTACAAGATCAAAGCTATCGAGGATATCATGATAGTGGACAACGTGAAGGTCGTGCAAAGATTAACGGGGCACATAGCCACCCTAGGGTAATTCATTTCGAGGTCCTCTGATAAGATTCATCGATTTTTCTCGTTGCTGAAAAAGAAAAACAACTTCACATGGACCCGGAATGACAACGGGCCTTGGAAGAACGTAAGCAATATTTTTTGAGCCCGCCACTGCTTCACACACTGAGGGTGGACGAACGACTATACTTGTATTTGGCAGTATTGGAGATAACAGTAAGTGGAGTCCTAGTTCGGGAAGAACAAGGTACGGAATTTTCGATTTATTATGTTAGCCAGACCTTAGGTGAGACCGAAACTAGATATCTTCACCTAGAAAAATTGGCACTCGCTTTGCTAAGCGCCTCTAGAAAACTGAAATTGTACTTTCATTGCCACCCTATATGAGTTGTGATAACTTACGCATTGCGTAATATAATGCACAAACCCAAACTCTCGGGATGATTGGCCGAATGGGCCATAGAAATCAGCGTGTACAATATTGAATATCAGCCCCGAACAGCTATTAATTCAGAAATTTTAGCAGATTTTGTGGCTGACTTCATGCTGGCCCTAATACCTGAGGTCAAAAGAGAGTTGTTGGTAAACTCAAGGACGTCTTGGGGAATCTGGACCCTTTTTACGAATGGTGCATCGAACGCAAAGGGGTCCAGACTTGGCATCGTACTGAAGCCACCTACAGGTAATATAGTTAGATAATCCAATAGAACTGTGAAATTGACTAATAACGAGGCCGAATATGAGGCCATGATTGCACGTCTTGAACTAGCCAAAAGCTTGGGGCTGAGGTAATCGAAGCTAAATGTGACTCCCTCCTTGTGGTAAATCAAGTTAACGGAACATTCGAAGTCAGAGAAGAGCAGACGCAAAGGTACTTGGATAAGCTGCAGGTAACATTACATCGATTCAAAGAATGGACTTTGCAGCATGTACATCAAGACTAAAATAGTGAGGCCGATACACTAGCAAACTTAGGCTCTTCGGTCGAGGACAACGAGCTCAACTCAGGGGGGGGGGGACAGTCGTACAACTCATGAGATCGGTAGTGGAAGAAGGTCACTCCAAAATAAACTCCACAATCTTGACTTAGGACTGGAGCTCAGGCGTACGAGAAGTCAGATAGAAGGAAGTCATAGACTTCATTTGGGACCGCATCATATGTCGATTTGGGATGCCATCAGAAATTGTATGTGACAACAGGAAAAAGTTTATCGGC
Source organism: Nicotiana tabacum (assembly GCF_000715075.1). Classification (NCBI taxonomy): domain Eukaryota; kingdom Viridiplantae; phylum Streptophyta; class Magnoliopsida; order Solanales; family Solanaceae; genus Nicotiana; species Nicotiana tabacum. The sequence goes on from NC_134095.1 coordinate 31,743,891, forward strand.
AGCAAAGTGACCAAGTTTCTCGAAGATCATAAGATCAAAAGAATCTTATCGACAACTTATCACCCTAGTGGGAATGGAAAATCCAAATTGACCAATAAAACCATAATCCAAAACCTTAAGGAAAGGTTGACCGACCCTAGGGGAAAATGGAAGGAGATCCTTCCCGAAGTTCTTTGGGCATATCACACAACCTCGAAGTCCAGTACCGGGGCAACCCCGTTCTCATTAGTTTATGGCACCAAAGCTTTAATACCGGTCAGTCGGGGAGCCAAGTATCAGATTCTAATATATAATAAAGGAATCATATGACGAAGCCATGAATACGAGCCTGAGATATTGAATGAAAGGCGTGAAGCCGCCCTTGTCCGATTGGCCGCCCAAAAGCAACAGATCGAGAGGTATTACAATGGAAGGGCCAACCTTTGATACTTCAATGTCGGGGACTTAGTACTAAGGAAGGTCACACTAAACACCCGGAATTCGAATGAAAGAAAGTTGGGTCTGAACTGGGAAGGACCGTACCAGATTGTCGAGGTCACCGGAAAAGGATCTTATAAGCTCGGAATGATGAACGGAGAACAACTATCGAGCAATTGGAATGTAACTCACCTAAAATGATAATACTAAGGTACGACCCAATTCATTTTCTTTTATTTCGGACTAACATTTGTAGGTAATCGACATGAAGCAGTACAAAGTTTTAGGTCTGAAAGTACGTGTTCCACTCTTTTTTCCTTAGACAGGTTTTGTCCCAAATGGGTTTTCTAGCAAGGTTTTTAATGAGGTAATAATGGATCGTGCTAAGTTAGAATTGAAGGCCAATCATGAATCGGTGTTCACGTTTATAGTATTCAAGGTTCCTCTACAATCAACTTCGAATATTGGGGGGCATTACCCTCGGATATCGACTTTAGCAAGGAAATTACTTCGTAATGGAAGAGTCTCGATAGGTAGGATTTGTTGCAAGGGCCAAATGGTCAAATGAACCGTGCCCACATAGATTGCTCGAGCCCAACATAAGAAATATACGCATGTACAACTATTTTGCACAAGAATAAAGAGAAGTACTTCTTTGCAATTATCTTATGTTTTAAAGATTTTCTCTTTACATCCCTTGAAGAATTTTGTAATTCTGATCCCCTAAAGGAAACGAGCTCAAGGGCCGATTATAACCGGAGTTTGGATGATCACCCCCTCACTCGGGGACTTACCATTCGAAAACAAACTCGATCTAATCGAGCTATTAAATATCGGGGGCATAAGACCTGTTAGACAACCCCCGAATTTTAGAGGCCACGACCATACCCACTTGGGGACTGTTATCTTAGGTAAGCCTGGATAACTCGGGAAAGCTAGCCCACTGGGTGACGCTCGAACTAAAAGGCTACGGCCATATTAACATAGCTTAGAGACGTATGAGAACCGTGACAAAATATAGGCCTTCAAAAAAGAAAGATTTTTCACAACCGGTTCTAAGTGTTATCCTCAGCAAACTATAATCTGAATTGCTTACTTTGAGAGAGTTTTCGGTAACACCGAACCCCCAAGATGCCTCAATAATGTAAAGGCAAGGTTTGTTCGAACTTTTACAACCTAAGTTATTTTATGCTAAGGCATTCCGGCCTTTGTGAATACAAGTAATAAAACAAAGAAAAATTTGAAAGCCAAAAGGGAAAGAAAGCCTTATATATATTTACTCGATAATCTTTTTACAAAGGCCAGAATAGCCTAATACAAAAATATACAATGGCCGAAATAGCCTCAAAAAGATGTAAAAACTAAAAACATATAAAGCTTAAGTGGCCTGGTCCTCATCAGAGGCAGCGTCTTTATCCTCGGGATCTTCCCCGCCTTTAGACTCACTTAAGCTCTCGGAATCTTCCTCGGGAAAGGCCAGCTTCTGAGCCCTGGCTTCTTCTTCTTTGGCATTCTCGATTTCAGCCAGCACATCGAAGTTTCGAGCATAGACTCCCTCGAGGGCTTCCATTCGAGCTTGCCACCTTGCATACTCCACCACACTTTTAGCTTGCGCTTGAATCGCCTCGATGTCAACCTTGTACTGAGCCACTTTAGTGTCAGCCTCGGTCTTGTCCATAACTACCTCTGATTTGGTCACCTCAAGTTCCTTGGCCAAATTCTCTTTATCAGAAATAGCCGAGTCCAATTGAGATTGGAGCTCCTCAATTTTCTTGACCTGCATCGAGGCCTTCTCTTTTTCAGCCCGGATCCAGGTCTTGCCTGACTCCAATTGTTCTTGGAAGGCATCCGTTTTCGAGGCTAAGATGCCCATATTTTTCTTGAACTCCTCAGTCTCGGCCTGTATCGTATCTACCTGTGCCTTGAGCTGCCTGATCTATTCAAGCCTCTGTCGGACCTGCAGGATCGGATCGTTAGCCACTATGTCCAATTTTCCTTCACTATCATGAAGTACTAGAATTACCTGCTCGGCCATCTCGGTATGCTCCCTCCGAGCTATTTCTAACTCGGCCTGAAGCTTCTCACTGAGAAGCTTGTAGGTGTCCCTCTTCATAGTGAGATCCCAAACCTCAGCCTCGTGATGAGTTAATTCCTCCCAGTATCGGAGGAAAGTCTCATGGTGTAGCACCGAAGCCTGCATGAATCAAGGAAGGTGTTATGGTTATTTACAACTTTAAATTTAAAATACATAAGAAGAAAGACACACAAAATTTCCCGGTGTAATTCTTGTTGAGCTTCATTGAATAGGCAGGGGGTTTCCACCTTGTCCATCATTGTCTGATCTTCTTTGGTCACCAAACACCGAATGTAGCTAGCGACTCCCATGGGGGCAAAGAAAACCCAGGCATCCTCCGTGACAGAGAAAACTATTAACTGTATTCGGTCAGGATCGACACTCGGGGCCGGGAACCAGTCCACTGGCTCCCAACGATGGTACCTTCTTTGGCACCAGCAAGTCTCCGAGCCCAGTGACATCCTCTAAGGCAGTAGACTCTAACCTGTCCAAGAAGGTATGGATATCTGTCGCCCCCTAAGGCCCTCGTAAGAATGACCTTCTAACATACCGGCCTCATGGATCATGGCATCTGAGAATTGAGGAGACCCAGTAATGTCAATCACCCCGAGCCCGTCTTTCTGGGCACTTTCCTCTGAACGAGAAGTGCCAGCCTCAGTCTCTCTCTCGACCCATCTAGCTTTGGGGCGGAGTGGCCTCACCCCCTTCTGGTTCGGGAGCTTTAGCCAGAGCTCTCTCATTGATCTCCTCATATCGAGATGACTCAACTTCAACACCCACTGGTTCGAGAGCCTCTTGTATCGATCAGCCCGTATGCGGGCCATCAACTTGGATTTATCTTCTTCTTCTTCTTCTTCGAACTCTTCCCTTAGCCGGTGAACTGAGTCCGAGGGTAGAGTGCTGGTGTTTCCCTTGGTCTTGCGCGACCTCCTTTTTAATTTTTTCTTTTCCGAGTTCAGAGAAATTAAGGCTCTTTTTCTCTTCTTTTCATCACCTTGCCTCGGAGTAGAGGACTCAGAAGGCACATCCTTATCACCGGATGAAGGCCTTATTGTAATGTCTTTGGGGATACCTACAATAGGAAAACATAATCAATGAGAGTCCGACAGTGCAAGATGAAAACCAAATATCATAAAATCAGAAAGGAAAACTCATCATGATGATGGGCCTCCCACTGACCCTTCGATAGTTCACGCCATGCGCGCTTGGAATATGGTCTCTGTGACACGAGACCCTCGACCCATTCCTTCAGTTGAGGAACTGCATCCGACATTCGAGACACGGTTGCACTACAAAAACACCGATATGAAGGAAGGAAAAGAAAGAAACAATAAATAAAATCTTCAAGGAGAAGTTATGCTTACACTTCATGTTCCATTTCTCGTAAAATGGCATTTCCTAGGCAAGGATCAAATTCGAGGTCCTCACTCGAACAATTCGGCCCATCCAGCCTCAATCTCGATCCTCATTTATACTCGAGAAAGGGAATGGTGGCCCGGTGGGCAAGTTTGATTAATCCCCCTTGATAGAGTCGGAGACTGTACAATCGCATAAGGCAATCGAGGGTGAAGGCACACCCCTCGATTTTGTTTATGAAAAAATGAAGAAGAATCACTATCCTCCAGAAATAGGGGTGAATTTGACCAAGGGTCACTACATACCTTTTGCAGAAGGCAAAAATGATCAGATCTAAGAGACCCAACGTGAAGGGGTAAGTGTAAACACTTAAAAAACCCTCCACGTGGGTGATAATTGATTCCTCAGACGAGGGCACCACCACCTGTTTATCGGCCTAGTTACAATCCTTTTTGATCTTGGATAGTAGATCATCGGTGATTGTACATATATATCTCGAGACCGGCTCACATTAACCCGGTACCGAGGAAGTTTTTTCGATATCGAAATCAGTACTGATCGGGCACCCTCTTGGAACGAATTCCTTAAGGAGTGGCTCCGCTGCAGCCCCATCGCTGGCAGACCGTAATGAAGAGGCTTTTTCTTTCTGGGGAACAGTCTTAGAAGTTTTTGCCATTTCAAAGTAGAGATGAAGAAAAGGAGAAGCTTGCAAAAGGTTCAAGAAATCTGGGCACAAAAGTTGGAAAGCGAAGAGATTCTTAAAGAACAATAGTAGAAGAAGCTTTTTTGAATATAAAGTTTGAATGAATGAAAGTTGGGATATTTATAGTTTGCTAATGACGGCTTAAAACCCGTAGTGGCCGACCAACACTGACACACATTTAATGCCTTGGAGACTGGACTGATGGGATGTTTCAATGACCTTTTGCCGCTTACATCATGATCTATCGGAGCGAGGTTCGGAAGTTCATATCGTTTCTCGGCATATTTTCTCCAAAAAAATGAGGGGACTATCTGTATACGATCGAAAACGTGTTCGTCCATGATTTGACCAATCGAGGCTGAAACATGGCAGGTCAAAGCTCAAGCTCGGGTTATATCAAACCAAGGCGCAAAATTAGATCGTCGAACTCGTGACCTAGAGACCGAGCAAGATCGAGACTGAGTAAGATCGAGGAAAACTTACCGAGCCAAATAACGAAAAGCAAAAATATCCGCGGTTGAGGATCACAACGAAAATCTCAGCATGTATCAAGACGAGGCCGATTAATTAGCGAATCATGAGATTTTTTACCTTGTATAAAATTATACCAAAAGTAGAACATCCCCAAAGGGGGTTCTGATCATTTGTAGGACATATTGAAATACGCAATACAAAGCAATATACTGTTATTTCTAGCTCTTATCACTTTGTTATTCTGTTCTTACATCAGTAAAGGCATTTCTTGGTTCGAGGGTGATCGAACTCGAAGGCCACAACTGTTCAATTTGTTTGGTTTGCATTTATTCTCTTATTGTCAAATTTCAATATTAATCTGTCTTCTTAATTTGAGCCAAGTTATATCACGTATTCTTAAAACCGCGTATAAATTCAATTGTTATCCGTTTTTAGGGTAAACAATGAGGATGTTGTAGCCTTGAAGTAGCTTATTTTTGTATAACAAATACACATGAAAATATTTGACATTGGTATTTTTGTAACGGAAAAGGGTTCAAAATGCCCCTAAACTATTGGAAAAGGTTTAAAAATACCCTTCATCCACCTATTGGGCTAAAAATACCTCTCCATCCACTTTTTTGGTTCAGTTATGCCTTTTGATCGTTAGGTCAATGCTAAATTAAAAATAATTATTATTCTTTTTTGAAAAACTTAAAAAAAAATATTTTGCAAAATATTTTCGTTTTTTAAACTAATGCACCAATAGTCCACTAATTTAATAAAGTCTTCTTCTTCTTCTTTTCAGTTTTTACAAAAACAATTCAGCTTTTACAAAAAAAATATTATTTTTTTCAGTTTTTTTAAAGCACTTTTTTGTAAAAACAGAAAAAAAATGTTTTTAATAAAATATTTTCGTTTTTTTAAAATTGAAAAAATTAAAATTTCAACAAAATATTTTGTTTTTGAAAAATATTTTTTTTCCATTTTTTCAGTTTTTTTAAAGCATTTCATTTTATTTTCGTTTTTCAGTTTTTTTAAAGAAAAAATATTTCTTTTTTCTAAAAAAATGAAAAAAAAAATATTTTTCAAAAACGAAAGCATTTTGTTGAAAATATTATTTCAGTTTTTAAAAAACAAAAATATTTTATTAAAAACATTTTTTCCTGTTTTTACAATTTTCTTTTGTTTTTACTAAAAAATGCTTTAAAAAAGCTGGAAAAAATATTTTTTGTAAAAACTGAATTGTTTTTTCTAAAAATTGAAGAAAAAAAGAAGAAGAAGACTTTACTAAATTAGTGGACTACTGGTGCATTAATTTAAAAATGTCACGACCCAATTCCCGAACTCGGTCGTGATGGCGCCTCTCGTGAAGACAAGACCAGCCAGACCAAAACGGAACATTTCTTTTAAATAGTTAAATATCATAAACAGTTCTAAACATGATATAATAGCCATAATTTGCGGGAAATAATGATGACAATAGAGGAAACCATCCCGACACATCCCAAACCGGGGTATCACAAGTCACGAGCATCTATTAGAGTATAAATACAACTACACAATCTGAATTATACAACATAGGACTGATAAACAAAAGGAAGAAATGCGGTGCCACGAACGTTGGCGGTCACCTTGCTAAACTCCGATAACTTAGTCTCCGATTGGCTCAAAACCCACTACCGGGTGTATAAATACCTGCATCTGCACACAAGGTGCAGGGAGTAAAGTGAGTACTCCAACTCAGTGAGTAATAAAGGTAAATAACAACTGAGCAGTAAGAAATCACGTAAAGCAACCAACATGCTGTAGAGAAGCAATGAAAAACCCTTTGAGAAAAATAGTGAAGCTGTGAAATCTTTAGAAATATCTTAGCTCAGTTAAAACTCTTTTGAAAAAAGACTTTCTCAAAGTTACGCAAATGAATGCAAAACAAATAGTGCAGATAAGCACGGAAATCCGCCCCTCAGGCACAACACTCAATAAACAGATAATGCCAGGCAATCAGATAGATATCACATAAAGTAGCACAACAACAGATAATGACAGACAAATGAAATAAAGTAAACACCTAGAATAGTACCAACATCGCTGCAGCGTGCAGCCCGATCCATATATCGCTGTGGCGTGCAACCCGATCCATTTATCGTCGACGACGCTCACTGGGGGTGTGCAGACTCTGGGAGGGGCCCCTTACGGTCCAAGCGCAATATCAAGCCATCTCGTGGCATCAAATCTAGGCCATCAGCCTCATATAAATCAGTATCTCACTGCTGCGGTGTGCAGCCCGATCCAAGAGTATCCTTACAATACAAGCCCTCGGCCTTACTCAGTCAAAATTCACATAAGCCCCTCGGGTAACAGTAAAACATGATACTCAGCCCAAAATATTATTTAAAATACCATTTCAAGTGTTAGAGCAGAGTAAACATGGCTGAGTTTTGAAAACAGTAGAAAATAACATGACTGAGTTCAACTATATAATCAAACAGTGAGGAAATATCAAACAACAATCCCCGAAGGGTTCAAATAGCTGGCACTAGGCCCAAAGATGGCATTCAGCCCAAATAATGATGATAACAATTAGTTTTCAGTTAAATACGCGGTAAAATCATCAATCGGGACGGACCAATTCACAATCCCAATAGTAGAAGACCCCACGCTCGTCATCCAGCGCGTGTCTCACCTCAATACAACACAACGATGTGCAAATCCGGGGTTTCAAACCCTCAAGATATCATTTACAATCATTACTCACCTCGAACCGGCGAAATATCTAGCTCGCGACGGCTTTGCCCCTCAAATCGGCCTCCACGTGCGTCGAATCTATCTAAAATCAGAACGAATACGTCACAATATGCTAAGGGAACAAAGCCCAAGCGAAAACAATCAATAAAGGGCACGATTCCCGAAATTACCAAAACCCGAGCCCCGGGCCCACGTATCAAAATTTGACCAAATTCCTAAAACTAGAATCCTTATACTCTCACGAATCTAACCATACCAAAATTATCCAATTCCGATATCATTTGATCCCTCAAATCATCATTTTACATTTTTGAAAGGTTTCACAATTTTCTTCCCAAATTCCATCCCAAATCACAAATTAAATGATGAATTCAGTGATAGATTTATGTAATCTAGCCAAATCTGAGTTAAAATCACTTACCCCGATGAATTTCTTGAAAAACCTTCGAAAAGTCGTCAAAATCCGAGCTCTCTAGGTCAAAATATTAAGTAAAAATCCAAAACCTCGTATTTATAGGTACCCCCCTCAGATTTCAGCTACCGCGGGCCGCACCAAAACGACCGCGGTCCGCGCTAGCCAGTGCCCGCTTTTGCGCGGTCCGCACTGCACTCACCGCGGGCGCACTTATTTTTGTGCGGACCGCGTGGGTGAGTTCTGGGGCCTGCAACCCTCCTGGACTTGCTGCAGCTATGATTTTCGGCCTAAAACATCTCGGAACTTATCTGGGACCCCCGAAACTTCAAACTAATTGTACCAACACATCCCATGACATCGTTCAAACTTTTTCAACACTTCAGAACGCTTTCAACAATATCAAATCACCAATTTAACATAGGATTCAAGCCTAAGAACTCCAAGAACTCTGAAATTTTGCACACAAGTCATAAATGACATAATGAAGCTACTGCAACTCTCGGAATTTCATTTCGACCTTTATATCAAAATCTCACCTATCAACCGGAAATCGTCGAAACCTCAATTTCGCCAATCCAAGCCTAAACCTTCCATGGACTTCCAAAATGCATTCCGATTACGATCTTATGTCCCAAATCACCTAACGGAGCTAACCAAATCATAAAAATTCCTATCCGAGATCAAATACACATAAGTCAAATTTTTGTCAAACCTTTTAAATTTTAAGCTTTCAACTGAGAACTGTTCTTACAAATTCATTCCGATTACCCTGAAAACCAAAACCAACGATTTACATAAGTCATAAGACACCACACGGGGCAAGTCATGCCCGAGAACTGACGAGCGAAATGCAAAAGCTCAAAGCGACCGGTCGGGTCGTTACATTGTCCCCCACTTAAACATACGTTCGTCCTCGAACGTGCCAAGAGTTGTTCTAGAAGCCAACCAATAACTGAATAACTTTACCATGCATATGCTTGGGGGTGATCCCACGTCACCCTATCTCATATAGCTCTAATAACACATTGTAACTAAAATTTTTACAGTCCAAATCCCATAAACCATAGAACCACATTTCCACTTCTAAAGTTATCGATACGATCAGAATCTCACATCTATTTTCATAATTAGCCCGAACAAGCTGTAATCACCCATACTTGCAATCTCAGGTGCAATCACTTGATATGACACATAACTCAAACACTCGTAGCGATAACTTCTATTCACAGCAGCTGCACATAACAACCGAATACCGACAGAAAACCTCTTATCAACTAAAGTCTCATTCCAACACTTCCATATACTGTCAATGATAAATGAAACACACAATAAACCATAACCATTTCTCAGATCAACCACTCATAAGGCCACTTCTCCTTTGGCAAGGACCATAGCAAATTTCTGAGCCGAACCTCGATATTTATCCTCCCAACACGCTGAAATCGAATTTGTTTGTATTCATTAAAGATCCGAACGATCTCCTCTAATCCAACACATTACTCTGGTGACATGGCACCTTAATATAGGCCTAAGCCACGACTTGCATAATACGCGCACCAATAAGCAACAATCCGAACATACCTCCAATCATGAAAATGACTCAAATGAAAGATTTGTACTTCAAGCTCACTAGTACCGCCACAACACAAGGTTGAGAACCCGACTCGCATCGTAGGAACGTAACACACGAATCTAACCCGCAAGATCATACCTCTACATAACTTCTCTGCAATGTGTGATCCTATCCAACACTGCTCTATATGGACCACCTCAAGTCATTATGCTCGAAATCGATAACCACGTACAATTTGATGTCTAGAACCAAAGAAAATCATCATACTCGCGGTAGAGCAAATAACCTACATCACACAAACCCGACAGGACATAACCAATGCACCATTCACCGAGCAACACCAAATTTCTCTTCCCGCTCGACTTCCACTATGAAACCCCAAGCGAACCGTACCATAAGTGCCTATAGCCAACGAAGCACAACACCTTGCAACACAGAAAGGTGACTCATAGATCTCCCCAGATTACTAATAAGCTCATTAACAATCGAATCAACACATCCCTCAGCAATACAATTCGGAGCCAACCAAGCCGACTCAAATTAGAACACGCATCTGTGTTTGCCTGCCAACGAACTCCTTATCACGAAAATCCTGGAGCTGCTCTACAACTCCCTTAACTCTGTCGGTGCCATACGATACGGTACTCGCCATCAAATCAATACCAAAATCAACAACCTTGCCTGGCGATATGCCCGGCCACAAGAAACACATCCGAAAAGTCCCTCACCACCGGAACTGAATCAATATGAGGAGCCTCAGCACTGGCTCCCATTACAAGAGCCCAATTAAGAAAGGAAAATCCTTCCTAGCCGTCCGCTAGGCCTTCAAAATGTAAAAATCTCTCTAATAGGACATGATCCATCAAACATCGCCACTCAATTCGTGGCATTTTCCGGCATAGCCAACAGTGTCGCCTTAGCGCAATAGCCCAGAATAACACAACACTGAGACAACCAGTCTGAACCTCATATCACGTCTAAGATCTAATCTACCAAGTAAAAAAAGATCCGTTCGGGTCTCCAAACCCCCGATAGTCACTAACCAGTGCCGATATACACGATCTACAACCACACATAGCCTGAATATAAGAACTTCCATCTCCAAATCCAGACGACACATGAACCACCACATCCGATCCCAACTTCGCCGTCCGAATACATGCCACACCTCTAATACCCAGTCACATCACCGTAGATACTCTAAAATTCTTCTATGCCACCAAGCAAACTCGAATATCAATAGTTGATCTAGCCCGAAAGTGTCGCACTACTACCGAAGTGCCATCAACTTAATCACATTGCTTTTATTTTTTTCTGAAACATATAATCTCGTCAAATCATTTCCTTAATCATCTGAAGATCCCTTCTCAAACCATCTGACATTCATTTCTCTAATTATCTGAAACTACCCGCTGCCTAAGAGTTTTATGAACTCCCTTCCAGAACTGAACTGAACCTTACACACACTAATCTCGATCCTCTACTACATATCGCTCATACCATACCATCCCAGTATAACATGAGAACTTCATCTCCCTTCCGAGCCACAGACATCTATGTAGTCAACTAGTCAAGAACATTCCATTGATCCCATCACGAAGAAAAATCACTATACCTCACATGCTCCGCATGCCTATAGAAAATATACATCTCCAAACCGCAGTAGAAATCCTCAAGGACTCTCCGAATTCCATTTGCACAAATTCAACTGATCCTTCTACTAGACCAAGCTAAGCAAGCCATCAAAACCCAAGAGCATTGTTGCAAAATACCTGTAAGAACTCATTACCTCGAACACACACAAGGAGTTAATCATATCCTTACCATACTGATCCGGTCTACTATCAAGCTGCTCCATCTATCTAAACTTCCTTCTGATTCATCTTCAACTTGCAATTCCCTCTTGCTATAGCACCATAATTCTTCAACCCAGGCTTGCTACACAAGATTCAAGCATAAAACCACACTGTCTAAGAACCATAAGCCGCTGACTACTCTCTCAAATATTCCAAAAGCACAACATTCGAAATACTTCGCTCTGAAGAACTTCCTGCGGATCTAAATCCGTTACCTCCTAATACTAATATATAGAATCCCACAATTAATATAGAAAACCCCAGAGTCTTGACGTCTTCCAAGGAAAACTCAGTTTCTATCCATAAGTAAAACTTGAAAGCCTCCAATTATTGCATGTAAAATTTGAACACAATAGGACCATTCTCTAGAGGCATCCACTCTACTCAAACCACAGTTAGATTGATTAAACTAACCGAACAACCTGTGCTTTATTTGCGCTCCGACACCGCAGAATATGACCTTATTTCAATATAACCAAGCAACTTCCTGCCCTATGCACCGAGCATTCCTTACCAACCACAACTCAAGTCATTCCCCGATTCTCGTACACCCATAAGACATAACATAACCTTTATTGAAATTTCCTTTACTCGAGCCATGACTAATTCACAAATACGCCTCAAACTGGAACCATTAGAGCACATAACCGTGCAATCAGCTATTCAATAGCGGACTCCCCCACTTGGCTCAAAGCCATAGATCAAAACACGCACCATAACTTAGAACGCGTATACTTTGTTGCTTCCATAATACCATATTGAGATTAGACTCAGTCCTTCATAAACTCTTGAAACACCGACCATCGGGTACTTTAACTCTATGCAAATCTCGCATTTACTCTCATAACAGTTAAGCCCACTCTACCAAGTGACCCAAATTTAAATTTCAACACATATGTTTCACTTGAGAATGAGATCTTCTAACAGACAGCATAAGGATCACACAATCTCAGAACACCGTAGGAGACAACCCGCCTGCTTTGCCTCAATCTAACATTTCTGTATTCCTTCCACCGCCATACACATCACACAACCACTTAATTTTTTTTCTTGAGTCTGAACTCATACCGCAACGTGAAATTTACTTCACTCCAACTAGAAGACATGAAAAGATTCTTCACACGCCCATAACTCGGGGCTACACATCCAATCACAATGGAAATCAAAACACTTAATAGTTCATCTATCATCCAGTAGACCTTCCTCGTCACTTCCAAGTCATATAGATACATCTCGCAGTACTAACATACTCGCCACATAGCTGTCCAGTCGTCATTCCCACTAATAGGGACAATACCCAACATATAAGTTCAAAACACTTGCTCACACAATCAGCACCTCGGTGCTCAAGCTATAGGCAAAGATCCGGCCTCAAGTCCTCTAGACTGGCCCAACATCAAACTCACAAAGATCATATCTCGCCCCTCGATCAGGGAATCACAAGCCATCACGACATATCTGATACTGAGCGCTCATGCGCACATACGAACACGTGGAAGGAATTCAAGAGTTACTTTTCAAGCTGAATCAAGAATGCATGATAAGAATTCAAGAATGTGAAGTTTTCCTAAAGGTTCTGCAGCCTCTCGAGGATAAATACAGATGTCTCCGTACCGATCCGCGAGACTCTACTAAACCTGATGATGACTCGTGAGACCTATGTAACCTAGGCTCTGATACCAACTTGTCACGACCCAATTCCCGAAGCCCAGTCGTGATGGTGCCTCTCGTGAAGACAAGGCCAGCCAGACCAAAACGGAACATTTCTTTTAAATAATTAAATATCATAAACAGTTCTAAACATGATATAATAGCCATAATTTGCGGGAAATAATGATGACAATAGAGGAAACCATCCCGACACAGCCCAAACCGGGGTGTCACAAGTCACGAGCATCTATTAGAGTATAAATATAACTACACAATCTGAATTATACAAAATAGGACTGATAAACAAAAGGAAGAAATACGGTGCCGCGAATGCTGGCGGTCACCTTGCTAAACTCCGATAACTTAGCCTCTGATCGGCTCAAAACCCACTACCGAGTGTATAAATACCTGCATCTACACACAAGGTGCAGAGAGTAAAGTGAGTACTCCAACTCAGTGAGTAATAAAGGTAAATAACAACTGAGTAGTAAGAAATCACGTAAAGCAACCAACATGTTGTAGAGAGGCAGTGAAAAACCCTTTGAGAAAAATAGTGAAGCTGTGAAATCTTTAGAAATATCTTAGCTCAGTTTAAAACTCTTTTGAAAATGACTTTCTCAACAGTTACGCAAATGAATGCAAAACAAATAGTGCAGATAAGCACGGAAATCCGCCCCTCGGGCGCAACACTCAATTAACAGATAATGCCAGGCAATCAGATAGATATCACATGAAGTAGCACAACAACAAGTAATGGCAGACAAATGAAATAAAGTAAACACCTAGAACAGTACCAGCACCGCTGTGGCGTGCAGCCCAATCCATATATCACTGCGGCGTACAGCCCGATCAATTTATCGTCGACGACGCTCACTGGGGGTGTGCAGACTCCGGGAGGGTCCCCTTACGGACCAAGCGCAATATCAAGCCATCTCGTGGCATCAAATCTAGGCCCTCGGCCTCATATAAATCAGTATCTCACTGCTGCGGCGTGCAGCCCAATCCAAGAGTATCCTCACAATACAGGCCCTCGGCCTTACTCAGTCAAAATTCACATAAGCCCCTCGGGCAACAGTAAAACATGATGCTCAGCCCAAAATATTATTTAAAATACCATTTCAAGTGTTAGAGCAGAGTAAACATGGCTGAGTTTTGAAAACAGTAGAAAATAACATGACTGAGTTCAACTATATAATCAAACAGTGAGAAAATATCAAACAACAATCCCCGAATGGTTCAAATAGCTGTCACTAGGCCCAAAGATGACATTCAGCCCAAATAATAATGATAACAATTAGTTTTCAGTTAAATACGCGGTAAAATCATCAATCGGGACGGACCAAGTCACAATCCCCAATAGTAAAAGACCTCACGCTCGTCATCCAGCGCGTGTCTCACCTCAATACAGCACTACGATATGAAAATCCGGGGTTTCAAACCCTCCAGATATCATTTACAATCATTACTCACCTCGAACCGGCAAAATCTCTAGCTCGCAACGCCTTTGCCCCTCAAATCGGCCTCCACGTGCGTCGAATCTATCCAAAATCAGAACAAATACATCATAATATGCTAAGGGAACAAAGCCCAAGCGAAAACAATCAATAAAGGGCATGATTCCCGAAATTACTAAAACCTAGGCCCACGTCTTGAAATTTGACCAAATTCACAAAACTAGAATCCTTATACTCTCACGAGTCTAACCATACCAAAATTATCCAATTCTGATACCATTTGGTCCCTCGAATCATCGTTTTACATTTTTGAAAGGTTTCACAATTTTCTTCCAAAATTCCATTCCAAATCACGAATTAAATGATGAATTCAGTGATAGATTCATGTACTCTAGCCAAATATGAGTTAAAATCACTTACCCCGATGAATTTCTTGAAAAACCTTCGAAAAGTCGTCAAAATCCGAGCTCTCTAGGTCAAAATATTAAGTAAAAATCCAAAATCTTGTATTTATAAGTACCCCCTCAGATTTCAGCTACCGCGGGCCGCCCTAGCCAGTGAGGTCCGCGAAAAAACAACCGCGGTCGCACAGGCCTTCCTTTGCAGTGATAGGTTTTAGTAATTTGGCCATAACTTTCCCTAAAGATGTCCAAATTGTGATATCTTTACCTTTCTGGAAACTAGACACGAAGGACTACAATTTATTTTTTTGAATCATCTCAAAATTCCTTGTAGATCAAAAGATATGAGCTTCCGAAGTAGGACCAGCGAAATATTTCTTCACCGCGGCCGCGCCCACTTTTGTGCGGTCCGCGCGATGCCTACCGCGGCCGCGCCCGCTTTTGTGCGGTCTGCACTGCACTCACCGCGGGCGCACTTATTTTTGTGCGGACCGCGTGGGTGAGTTCTGGGGCCTGCTGCAGCTATGATTTTCGGCCTAAAATATCCCGGAACCTATCCGGGACCCCCGAAACTTCAAACTAATTGTACCAACATATCCCATGACATCGTTCAAACTTGTTCAACACTTCGGAACGCTTCCAACAACATCAAATCACCAATTTAACATAGGATTCAAGCCTAAGAACTCCAAGAACTCTGAAATTTTGCACACAAGTCATAAATGACATAACGAAGCTACTGCAACTCTCGGAATTTCATTTCGACCTTTATATCAAAATCTCACCTATCAACCGGAAATCGCCGAAATCTCAATTTCGCCAATCCAAGCCTAAACCTTCCACGGACTTCTAAAATGCATTCCGATCACGCTCCTAAGTCCCAAATCACCTAACGGAGCTAGCCAAATCATAAAAATTTCTATCTGAGATCAAATACACATAAGTCAAATTTTGGTCAAACCTTTCAAATTTTAAGCTTTCAACTGAGAACTGTTCTTCCAAATTCATTCCGATTACCCTGAAAACCAAAACCAACGATTTACAAGTCATAATACACCACACGGGGCAAGTCATGCCCGAGAACTGGCGAGCGAAATGCAAAAGCTCAAAGCGACCGGTCGGGTCGTTACAAAAAAAAATATTTTGTAAAATATTTTTTTTTAAGTTTTACAAAAAGAATAATAATTATTTTTAATTCAGCATTGACCTAACGGTCAAAGGGCATAAGTGAACCAAAAAGGTGGATGAAAGATTATTTTTAGCCCAATAAATGAATGAAGGGTATTTTTAAACGTTTTTCAATAGTTTAGGGGCATGTTGAACCTTTTCCCGTTTTTGTAAAGTAGCCAACTCAGATGCTCTTCATATTGCTGGAAACGTTGACCTCATGGTAAGTTTGTCATTTTCTGCTAGGTGTGTTTAGATCCTTATTATCTTATACTTGTATCTAAAAGCTTCTTCCTGCAGGGTATTGAACAATTGGAGTAATCACTTAGTGAAAGGAAATAAGTACAGACTACTCAAATGCTCTTTATAAGGTACACTTCGTGAATTCTGTTGCATTATTTTCATTTGCTTTGAGTTGCCAACTTAAACAAAGTTGTGTTTGCATCTGTTCTGGTCACGTTAGTTATAAGTAAAATTTCTTGTATTACTATATGTACTTGATTAGTTGTAGTGTCACGACAAATAAAAAAATTAACAAAGTTCATTCTTAGATATGTTTAAATTAACAATGTACTTGATTAGCTGTACCAATTACATACCTTGACCTGTCTCATTTTTAAAGAATAAATAAAAACAAGGTGATCGGAAGAAGTTACAAGAAAATGAAAAAACCAAACATAATGAGTGGAAATATAACTACAACTTGACATTAGTTCAACTCTATGATGAGGAAGTGAGAGTAACACCCAAAGTTCCTGTTTTAATTGTTGCCCAAATAAAAATGCAAAAAATAAAAAACTAAAGAAGGCAAAAGGTATAATTGTAAGCCAATATTTTATTTTAAAATTTATATAATGTATATTAATTTTTAATACAATAAATCAAACATCCAAAGAAATAATAGTTGCATAATCAATTTTTGCATAACTAATTCTTGTATAACTAATCTCTGCATTACTTATTCCTGCATAACTAATCCCTATATAATTAATTCGGACATTATTAATACCTGCATAATTTTAGTCAGCAACCAAATGACCCCTAAAGCCTGGAGAATTAAAACAAGACAGAATAAAGAAAAGTTGGATCCCTTATTTTATAGAGGAATTTTCAGAAATGACTATTGTTTAGTGGCTATTAATTGGTATAACTATCATTTACTTAATTACTTCCTATAACTATGTTTTCATTTGTTATATAGTGTATTTGATGTATTCAAGCTACTGTATTTATGAATACAATAGCAAAATTCGGCAGAAATCAATAGTCCAGCTAAACATAGACTGTATTCATATGTATTCGCGAGTTGTATTCGTGAATACAGTAACGGAAATCTGCAAGAAGAAAAAAAAGTCTTCAGCTGTTTAAAAAAGGGTAAGTGAATCAATTGACGCGATAGACTCCTAATATAACTCAAAAATCTCAATTATAACACGCAAAATTTCTATTTCCAGTTATATAAAAGATTCTCAGCCGAAAAACACCCCAAAAACAGAGCAATATTCAGAGATTCAATCCATCCTTTCTTTTTAGCGGTATCTTTATTAAAATATTTTTTAGTGGTATCTTTACAAATAGATTTATATATTAAAATTATATAATTACATTGAATACGGTTAAATACATACAATACATTAAATACATGAAGTATAGCAGGTCATCTATAGTGCAAAACATATGATATTGCAGATACATTTGAATACATGTATACATCCGAATACATAAATTATATTAATTAACAAAATATATAAATACATTCTACAATACATTGAATATATATTGCCGGACAAAACAGTAAAACAAAGTGAAGCTTTTAAATTATATAATTATATTGAATATAGTTAAATACAGTGAATATATTGAAAAAGTAGAAAAAAACTAAAGACGGTGAATACAATAAAATACATGGAATACACCGAAATACATTGAATATAATAAAAATAAAGTATCTTTTCCCTTAACTCCCGAATCATGATCCATAAGTTTTCTTCTCTTTCCCGCATCAGCAAGTGTGATTCTTTCGAAGATTTCTCAAATTAGGCTTGTTTCGATGTCGGGCAACCCTCTTGTGAGTTGTTGAATCAACCACTGGAGATGAAATTTCGAGTTTTCTAGTGAAAGCATAACAATGGTGATTATTTCTAAAAAAAAATAGTAAAGAGAAACAGAAGAAGCAATGTACCAGCAAAAATCTAACAACTTTAACACTTACCACAACTTTTTGGAGCAAAAAAATTTGAAAATTTCGCGAGACAATGGAGATGAATTGTAACGACCCGGCTAGTCGTTTCATGAGTTATCGCTCTATTTCCCCCATTTCTGCTTTTTATTGTCTTATTCAGTTGTATTATATGTTATCGGGTTGGTTGGCTCGGGTTCGGAGAGGTTTTGATGGGGTTTGAGATACTTAGTCTCTTTTGAGTAAGCTTAAGTTGAAAAAGTCAATTCTGCGTTCAGAGGCCTTAAAAACCTCTTTTTGTCTCACCTCGGTTGACTTTAAGATAAATTTAAGTTGACTTCAGTCAACATTTTGGGTAAACGGACCTGGACCCATAATTTGACGGTTCCGAAGGGTCCGTAGGAAAATATGGGACTTGGCTGTATGTCGGGAATCAAATTCCGAGGTCCCAAGCCCGAGAAATAAATTTTTAAAGAAAATTATTTTCTGGAATATTTATGAGTTTTTGAAAATGAAATGTGTTTAAAATTTGATGGTATCGGGCCAGTATTTTGGTTTCGGAGCCCGGTACAGGTCTTATACGTGATTTAAGATGAGTCTGTGAAATTTCGTAAGAAACGGACTTGAAATGACGAATCGGACCATATTTAAGAAAATTGGAAAATTTGAAGTTCTTAAAAAATTTCATGATTTTGATGCTAAATTCATAGTTGTTGATGTTATTTTGGTGATTTGAATGCACGAGCGAGTCCGTATGATGTTGTTAAGTTGGTGTACATGGTTGGTTTGGAACCCTGACGGCTCGGGTGAGTTTTGATGAGCCACGAGGTGGAATTTGGACTTGGGAAAATTGCAGGTTTCAGTTGTTCTGGCTCGCAAATGCGAGTTCGCAAATGCGAGAGATGAGTCGCAAATGCGAAATAGCCCAAGCCAGCCATTCCTCGCAAATTCGAGATTTTTCCTCGCAAATGCGATGCTCCCCATTTGGGCCTGTCATCGCAAATGCGACAGGAAGTTCGCAAAAGCAACTTCGTAAATGCGAAGGTCAATTCACAAATGCGATCTTAGCAGAGTTTGGGTTCGCAGTCGCAATTACGATACCTGCAACCTGCAAATTGACACTTAGATGTATTTTCAACCATTTTTCATATCTCCTCAAAACATAAACTCTCTTGGGCGATTTTTCAAAGGAAACTTCTTCTCCAAATCAATTATAAGTCGTTTCGAACTAGTTTTCTTCAATCTTAACATCTTTTCACATGATTTCAACTCAAAATCAATGATTTTCATGAGGGAAATTGGGTGATTTGGGTAGAACCTAGGTTTTTCAAATTTTGGGGAGTTGACCTCTATTTGGGGTCTTATTTCAAAACAAATTATATATTTGGTTCGTGGTAGAATGGGTAATCGGGTTTTGGTTCGAACCTCAGGTTTTGACCATGTGGGCCCGAGGCAATTTTTGACTTTTTGGGTAAAACTTTGGAAAACTTATTTTCATGCATTAGAATTGATTCATTTAGCATGTATTGATGTAATCAAGTAACTTGTAGCTAGCTACGAGCAAATTGGTGGTGGAATCAAGGGGTAAAGCAATAGTTGAGACTTGAATTGTATTCGTGGCATCGAGGTAAGTGTTTGGTCTAACCTTAGCTTGAGGGATTAGGAGTCGTGTCCTATTTGCTATGTGATATTTGTTGAGTACGACGTATAGGCATGGTGACGAGTATCTATACATTGGTGTCAAGCATGCCCGTGAGTCTTATATTATGATTATTATGACTTCGTTGTATTATTCATGCCTTGGTGATGATTCCTATTGTTGTGCAAAGTTTGTGGAAGTAATGGTGATATTTTAACATTGAGGAGCGTTGGCTCAAGTTGTATAATGAAAGGCAAAAAGTATACGTGGTAATTGAATCCTTTTAGAGCATTGACTCAAGTTGTGAAGTGATTTGTGAAGTAAAAGTGAAAAAGAGAAGAGAATCATTATATTGCCTCCCTTGCCGGGATATTGTTGCTTTTGATGTTATTTCCCTTACCGGGATGTTGATGTTTCTTCGATGTTTTTCTCTAGCCGGGACTAGATTGTTAAACTATTGTTCCCTTGCCGGGGTTCTTATTGTAATTTCATTTATTTCCTTGCCCTATTGTTTGTGATTGTTGTTTGGGTAAGGAAGAGTGTTAAAGCACGAAGGGTGATGTCGTGTATTGTTTTGGTGAGAGAGTGTTAAAGCACGAAGGGTGATGCCGAGGGCCCGAGTATGTTTCGTGAGGAAGAGTGTAAAGCACGAAGGGTGATGTCGTGCCGCATGATGTACCATTCAGTGCCGATTATATTGATTATATGGTGAGGATGAGAGTAAAAGCACGAAGGATGATGCCGTGTAATTTATATCGATTCTTTTGTGAGGACGAGAGTAAAAGCACGAAGGGTGATGTTGTGCACTTATTGATTCTTGATTCTTGTTGATAACTGAGATACTATGTTCCTCTTATTTACCTCTTGTCTTTCTACTCTTACTTGATGTTTTCTCGCAGTATGTTTCCCCTTCCTATACTTGACTGTACATTTCTGTTCTTCTTTTCCGCTTTATATATTTAAACTGCACAGGTTTATTTGTTTGTCTGGTCCATGCCTCGTCACTACTTCGCCAAAGTTAGGCTAGGCACTTACCAACACATGGGGTCGGTTGTGTTGATACTACACTCTGCACTATGTGCAGATCCCGGAGCAACAACTTTTGGACCTTAGCTTGGGTGGCTGCCTTCAGTCCATACAGAGATCCAAGGTAGTCCTGCAGGCGTCCGCAGGCCCTAGCATCTCCCTCTATCCCTTCATCCTGTGTCATTTACGTATTTTCGAGATAGTGTATTATTTATCTTTCAGACTTTGTTTGTAGCACTCTTAGACCGTCTGTGAAGCTGTGACTCCAGTTCTGGTTAGTCTTGTTTAAACAGTTGTATTGGTTATACTCAGTAGTTTTATTATTTTTCTTCCGCTTGATATAAATTCCGTTGTCTTTAAGTTATTGCTCATAATTTCTTGTAAAGGATTAAAATGGAAAAAGGTAAATTGTTCAAAATAGTCTGCTTGCCTAGCTCGCATTAGTAGGCGCCATCTCGACTCCTGAGGACGGGAAATTCGGGTCGTGACAAGTTGGTATCAGATCTTTAGGTTACATGGGTCTCATAGTTCATAGACATGCTTAGTAGAGTCTGAGGGATCGGTACAGAGATGTCTGTATTTATCCCCTAGAGAGTACAAAGTTAGGAAAAACTTCACTTTTATTCTTTCATGTCGTGCGGTTTGGTTTCTCAATGCTAATTGGATTTCTACTCTGTTATTTCGTAGATGGCGAGAATACGTGCTTCCTTATCCACCGATTAGCAGTCCGAGCCCCCAGCAGTAGCTCCCACGAGGGGCAGAGGGCGAGGCCGAGGCCGTGCTAGACATCGAGGTAGGGGCAGAGCACAGCCCAAAGCAGCAACACTAGCGACGAAGCCTCAGGTTAACTTTGATGATGAGGTTCTAGCCCCGACAGTTCCGGTGGGCCCAGATCAGGTCCCAGAGGGGTTTATTTCTACCCCAGTACTCCAGGATGCTCTGGTCCATCTAGTGGGTCTTATGTAGAGTGTCACCTGGGCAGGCTTGCTTCATGTAGCCCCAACCGTCTCTCAAGCTGGAGGAGGAGCCCAGACTCCTGCTACTCGCACTCCGGACAAGGTGGCTCCCCAGTTTTAGACTCCAGCAGTTCAGGCAGTTGGAGCAGTTCAGCCTGGTGTGGTAGCTCAGACCGGTGATGGAGCAGTTATGTCTGCCGATGCTTTGTGGAGGTTGGACAGGTCACCAAGCTCTTCACTACTACTTTCAGTGGTGCATCTTTTGAGGATCCCCAGGATTTTCTAGACAGCTGTCATGAGGTTCTCAGGAACATGGGGATAGTGGAGACCAATGGGGTCAATTTTGCTATTTTTCGCTTATCTGGATCTGCCAAGACTTGATGGAGAGATTATTGTTTGGCTAGACCAGCCGGATCACCAGCTTTGACTTGGGAGCAGTTTACTCAGCTATTTCTGGAGAAGTTTCTCCCCATCACCTAGAGAGAGATCTATCAGAGGTAGTTTGAGTGTCTCCAGCAGGGTTCTATGATCGTTACTCAATATGATACCAGATTCATCGACTTGGCCCATCATGCTCTTATCATACTTCCCACCGAGAGAGAGAAGGTGATGAGGTTCATTGAGGGATTTATCCAGCCTATTCGACTTTAGATAGCCAAGGAGACGGGGAGTGAGATTTTTTTTTCAGGAGGCGGCCAATGTGGACAGGAGAGTTGAGATGGTTCTATCGTAGGGAGGTGGTCAAGGGTCTGACAAGAGGCCTCATCATTCAAGCCGATTCAGTGGTACCTCGTCTGGAGGCAGGGATTCGTATGGTAGAGGCCATCCTCCTAGGCCTTTTCAGTCAGCACTTCAGGTTTCTCACGGTGCTTCAGGTGGTCATGGTTCTCATATGCAGTATTCTGATCAGCAGTCCTATAGTGCACCACCAGCTCCTATCAGTACACCGCCGCTCCAGAGTTTTCAGGGTTGTCATTCTAGTCGTCAGGGTTAGCAGTCTCAATAGCCGAGGGCTTGTTATATATGTGGTGATATGGGTCATATTGCTAGGTTTTGCCCTTGAGCATCGAGCAGCTCTCAGTATCAGGGTTCCCGTGCCATGGTTTAGGCACAAAGTGTTCCACAACCCGCCCAACCAGCTAGAGGTGGGGGTATAGGTGCTAGAGGTGGAGGTAGAAGTATTAGAGGTGGAGCTCAGGCCGCTAGAGGTGGAGGCTAGCCAGCAGCAGGTCGTCCCAGAGATATAGTTCAGGGTGGTAGGGTCCAGCCCCAATGTTATGCTCTTCCAGCCAGGCTCGAGGCTAAGGCTTCCGATGCAGTTATCACAGGTACTGTTCTGGTTTGTAATAGAGATACTTTGGTTTTATTTGATCCAGGATCTACATACTTCTATGTGTCATCTTATTTTGCACCGTATCTGGTCATGCCTAGTGATTCTTTGAGTGCTCCTGTTTATGTGTCTACACCGGTGGGTGATTTTATTATGGTAGATCGAGTCCATCGTTCGTGTGTAGTTGTGATCGGGGGTCTTGAGACTCGTGTAGATTTGCTTCTTCTGGACATAGTTGATTTCGATGTCACATTGGGGATGGACTGGTTATTACCTTACCATGCTATCTTAGACTGCCATGCCAATACTGTGACCTTAGCCTTGCCGAGTTTACCTCGTTTAGAGTGGATAAGGACTCCTAATCATTCTACCCGTAGTGTTGTCTTATATATGAAGGCTCGGCATATCGTCGAGAAGGGGTGTTTGGCCTATTTGGCATATGTTCGTGATTCTAGTGCTGAGGTTCCTTCTATTGATTCTGTGCCTATTGTTCGTGAGTTTCCTGAGGTATTTCCTTCAGACCTGCCGGGTATGCCACCCGACAGGGATATTGACTTCTGCATTGATTTGGCTCCGGGCACTCAGCCCATCTCTATTCCGCCATATCGTATGGCCCCACCTAAGTTGAAAGAGTTGAAGGATCAATTGCAAGACTTGATTCAAAAAAGTTTCATTAGATTTAGTGTTTCGCCGGTTTTGTTTGTTAAGAAGAAGGATGAATCGATGAGAATGTGTATTGATTACCGGCAGTTGAACAAGGTCATAATCAAGAATAAGCATCCATTGCCAAGGATTGATGATTTGTTTGATCAGCTTCAGGGTGCCAAGGTATTCTCGAAGATTGACTTGAGATCTAGCAATCATCAATTGAGGATTAGGGCATCTGATGTCCATAAGACAGCTTTCTGCACTTGGTACGGGCATTATAAATTCGTGGTGATGTTATTCGAGTTGACAAATGCCCCAGTAGCTTTAATGGATTTGATGAACCGAGTGTTCAGCCCTTACTTGGATTCGTTCGTGATAGTCTTCATTGATGATATTTTGATCTATTCCCATAGCCGGGAGGAGTATGAGCAGCATTTTAGAGTGGTTCTTCAGACTTTGAGGTATAGTCAGTTGTATGCTAAGTTTTCGAAGTGTGAGTTCTGGTTGAGTTCAATTGCATTCCTGGGTCATGTTGTATCAGCAGAAGGTATTCAGGTTGATCCGAAGAAGATTGAGGCAGTCAAGAACTGGCCTAGACCAGCATCAGCTACAGAGATCCGAAGTTTCTTGTGGTTGGTAGGCTATTATCATCGGTTTGTGGAGGGGTTTTCATCTATTGCAGCCCTGATGACTAGGTTGATCCAGAAGGGTGCCCAGTTCAGATGGTCAGACGAGTGTGAGGCGAGCTTTCAGAAACTC
Organism: Nicotiana tabacum; assembly: GCF_000715075.1. Lineage (NCBI taxonomy): Eukaryota > Viridiplantae > Streptophyta > Magnoliopsida > Solanales > Solanaceae > Nicotiana > Nicotiana tabacum. The sequence goes on from NC_134095.1 coordinate 31,768,695, forward strand.
AAGACAGCTTTGACTACGTCGCCGGTGTTGGTTTTGCCCATAGGTTTCGGGCCTTATTCGGTTTATTGTGATGCATCTCGTATTGGACTTGATGTGGTGTTGATGCAGGATGGCAAGGTTATTACCTATGATTTACGGCAGTTGAAGATTCATGGGAAAAACTATCTGGTTCACGATTTGGAGTTGGCAGCCATTGTTCATGCATTGAATATTTGGAGGCATTATCTGTATGGTGTGGCATGTGAGGTGTTCACGGATCACAAGAGTCTGCAATATTTGTTCAAGCAGAAGGAGCTATATTTGAGGCAGAGAAGGTGGTTGGAGTTATTGAAGGACTATGATATCACCATCTTATATCATCTGAGAAAAGCCAATGTGGTGGCCGATGCTTTGAGTAGGAAGTCAACCAGTATGGGCAGTCTTGCTTATATTCAGGTTGGTGAGAGACCACTTGCTTTGGATGTTCAGGCTTTGGCCAATCAGTTCGTAAGGTTGGATGTTTCTGAGCCCAAACGTGTGTTAGCTTGCACAGTCGCTCGTTCTTCTTCATTGGAGCATATCCGAGATCGGCAGTATGATGATCCTCATTTGTGTGTCCTCAGAGATACGGGGCAGCACAGAGGTGCCAAGCAAGTTACCCTGGGAGATGATGGAGTTTTGAGATTGCAGGGTCAAGTTTGTGTGCCTAATGTAGATGGACTTCGAGAGTTAATTTTAGAGGAGGCCTATAGTTCCTGGTACTCTAAGATGTATCAGGATTTGCGGCAGCATTATTGGTGAAGGAGGATGAAGAAGGATATCTTGCGTGTGTGGCTCGGTGTTTGAATTGTCAGAAGGTTAAGTACGAGCATCAAAGGCCTGGTGGTTTGTTTCAGAGGATTGAGCTTCCCGAGTGGAAGTGGGAGCGGATCACTATGGATTTCGTTGTTGGACTCCCACAGACACGGAGGAAGTTCGATGCAGTGTGGGTTATTGTTTATAGGTTGACCAAGTTAGCGCATTACATTCCTGTGGCAGTCTCTTATTCTTCCGAGAGGTTAGCTGAGATCTATATCCGGGAGATTATTCATCTTCATGGTGTGCCCGTGTATATCATTTCGGACCGAGGTACGCAGATTACCTCACATTTTTGGAGAGCAGTTTAGTGAGAGTTGGGCACACGGGTTGAGTTGAGCACAACGTTTCATCCTCAGACAAACGGGCAGTCCGAGCGAACTATTCAGATTTTGAAGGATATGCTCCAAGCTTGTGTCATTGACTTTGGAGGCTCGTGGGATTAGTTTTTGCCTCTAGCGGAGTTTGCCTATAACAACAGCTACCAGTCGAGTATCCAGATGGCTCCTTATGAGGTTTTGTATGGTAGGCAGTGTCGGTCACCAGTTGGATGGTTTGAGCATGGAGAGACTCGGTTGTTGGGTACGGATCTAGTACAAGATGCCTTGGACAAGGTCAGGATCATTCAGGATAGGCTTCGTACAGCTCAGTCCAGGCAAAAGGGTTATGCCAATCGCAAGGTTCGTGATTTGGCATTCATGGTCGGTAAGCAGGTATCGCTTCGGGTGTCGCCTATGAAGGGCGTGATGAGATTTGGAAAGAAGGGCAAGCTTAGCCCTAGGTTCATTAGCCCGTTTGAGATTCTTGATCGAGTAGGAGATGTGGCTTACAGACTTGCGTTGCCGCCGAGCTTATCAGCCGTGCATCCAGTATTTCATGTGTCCATGCTTCGGAAGAATCACGGCAATCCATCCCACGTGTTAGATTTCAGCACTATCTAGTTGGACAAGGACTTGTCATATGAGGAGGAGCCGGTGGCTATTCTAGACCGGCAGGTTCATCAGTTGAGATCGAAGATTATTCCTTCTGTTCGTGTTTAGTGGAGAGGTCATATTGTTGAGGCATCGACATGGGAGTCCGAGTCCGATATGCGGAGCCGTTATCCCCATCTTTTCCCCGACTCAGGTACTTCCTTCTTCTGTCCGTTTGAGGACGAACAGTTGTTTTAGAGGTGGAGAATGTGATGACCCAAAAGGTCATAACTTGTTTTAAAAATAAATTATGCATTTCGAGGCCTTAAAACTCTCTTTTTATCTCACCTCAATTTGCGTGCACTGTCCGGGCATGTAGCCTGAAAGCCAATATATGAAAATCTGTGAAAAATGATGAATTTTGACTTTAAAATAAATTTAAGTTGACTTCGGACCCGGACCCATGATTTGACAATCCCGGAGGGTCCGTAGGAAAACATGGGACTTGGGCGTATCCCGGAATCGAATTCTGAGGTCTCAAGCCTAAGAAATGAATTTTAAAAAAAATTGTTTTCTCGAATATTTATGAGTTTTTGAAAATACAATGTGTTTAAAATTTGATGGTATCGGGCCCATATTTTAGTTTCGGAACCCGGTACAAGTCTTAAACGTGATTTAAGATGATTCTGGGAAATTTGGTAAGAAACAGACTTGAAATGACGTGAATCAGACCGTATTTGAGAAAATTGGAAAATTTGAAGTTCTTTAGAAATTTCATGATTTTGATGCTAAATTCATAGTTGTTGATGTTATTTTGGTGATTTGAATGCACAAGCGAGTCTGTATGGTGTTTTTAGGTTGGTGTGCATGTTTGGTTTGGAGCCCCGATGGCTCGGATGAGTTTTGGATAGGCCACGGGGTGGAATTTGGACTTGGGAAAATTGCAGGTTTCAGCTGTTCTATTGCAGGCCTGCAAGCTTCGCATTTGCGAAGCCTAGCTCGCAAATGCGAGGGCTGAGTCGTAAATGCGAAATAGCCCAGGCCAGCCATTCCTCGCAAATGCAAGATTTTTCATCGCAAATGCAATGCTCCCCACTTAGGTCTGTCATCGCAAATGCGACTGGATGTTACCAAAAGCGATTTCGCAAATGCGAAGGTCACTTCGCAAATGCGATTTTAGCAGAGTCTGGGTTCACAATTGTGAACCCTGGTCACAATTGTGATACCTGCCACTTGTACATTCGCACTTAAACGCATTTTCAACCATTTTTCATATCTCCTCAAAACATAAACTCTCTTGGGCGATTTTCCAAAGGAAATTTCTTCTCCAAATCAATTGTAAGTCATTTCTATCTAGTTTTCTTCAATCTTTAACATCTTTTCATATGATTTCAACTCAAAATCAATGATTTTCATTGGGGAAATTGGGTGATTTGGGTAGGTTTTTCAAATTTTGGGGATTTGGACCTCGATTTGAGGTCCGATTTCAAAACAAATTATATATTTGGGTTCGTGGGGGAATGGGTAATCAGGTTTTGGTTCGAACCTCCGGTTTTGACCATGTAGGCCCGGGGGCAATTTTTGACTTTTTGGGTAAAACTTTGCAAAACTTATTTCATACATTAGAATTGATTCATTTAGCATTTATTGATGTAATCAAGTAACTTGTGGCTAGATACGAGCGAATTAGTGGTGGAATCAAGGGTTAAAGCGATAGTTGAGACTTGAATTGTGTTCGTGGCATCGAGGTAAGTATTTGGTCTTACCTTAACTTGAGGGATTAGGAGTCAAGTCCTATTTGCTATGTGGTATTTGTTGAGTACGACGTATAGGCATGGTGACGAGTATCTATCCGTTGGTGTCAAGCATTCCCGTGAGTCTTATATTATGATTATTATGACTTTATTGTATTATTCATGCCTTGGTGATGATTCCTATTCTTGTGCAAAGTTTGTGGAAATAATTGTGATATTTGAACATTGAGGAGCGTTGGCTCAAGTTGTATAATGAAAGGCAAAAAGTATAAGTGGTAATTGAACCCTTTTAGAGCATTGGCTCATGTTGTGAAGTAAAAGTGAAAAAGAGAAGAGAATCATTATATTGCCTCCCTTGCCGCGATATTATTGCGTTTAATATTATTTCCCTTGCCAGGATGTTGATGTTTCTTTGATGTTGTTCCCTTACCGGGACTAGATTGTTGAACTATTGTTCCCTTGACGGGTTTCATATTGTAATTTCATTTATTTCCTTGCCCTATTGTTTGTGATTGTTGTTTGGGTGAGGAAGAGTGTTAAAGCACGAAGGGTGATGTCGTGTATTGTTTTGGTAAGAGAGTGTTAAAGCACAAAGGGTGATGCCGTGTATGTTTCGTGAGGAAGAGTGTAAAGCACGAAGGGTGATGTCGTGCTGCACAATGTACCATTCCATGCCAATTATATTGATTATATGGTGAGGACGAGAGTAAAAGCATGAAGGGTGATGCCGTGCACTTATTGATTCTTGATTCTTGTTGATAGCTGAGATATTGTATTCCTCTTATTTACCTATTGTCTTTCTACTCTTACTTGATGTTTTCCCGCAGCATGTTTCCCCTTCCTATACTTGACTGTACATTTCTGTTCTTCTTTTTCTCTGTATATAGTTAAACTGTATAGGTTTATTTGGTAGTCTGGACCTAGCCTCGTCACTACTTCGCCGAGGTTAGGCTAGGCACTTACCAGCACATGGGGTCGGTTGTGCTGATACTATACTCTGCACTGTGTGCAGATCCCCGAGCAGTAGCTTTTGGACCTTAGCTTGGGTGACTGCCTTCAGTCTATACGGAGATCCAAGGTAGTCCTGCAGGCATCCGCAGGCCCTGACGTCTCCCTCTATCCCTTCATCCTGTGTCATTTACATATTTCAGAGACAGTGTATTATTTATCTTTCAGACTTTGTTTGTAGCAATCTTAGACCGTCTGTGAAGCTATGACTTCAGTTCTAGGTAGTCTTGTTTTGTCACCACCCAGATTTCCCACCCTCGGGAGTAGTGATGGTGCCTACTAATGTGAGCTAGGCAAGCTAAATCTTTGATCTAATTACTTCATTAACCGATTATTTATTTAAAACAAATATAAGGCGATAACATGAAAACAGCGGAACTTTAAATAATTAGGCGAAAGATAACAATTAAATATCTGAAATCTGCATCTATTACAACTCTTAAAACCTAAAGCACCCAAAACCTGGTGTCACATTGTCACAGACGGTCTAAGAGATTACTACATACAAATTCCGAAGAAAATGACAATACACTATTTCTGAATAAAAGGAAACTGAAATAGGAAATAGGGATAGAGGGAGACGTCAGGGCCCGCGGACGCCTGCAGGTCTACGTTGGATCTCCGCGTGGACTGAAGGTAGCCTCCACACTACGATCCAAAAGTTGCTCCGGGATCTGCACATAGTGCAGAGTATAGTATCAACACAACCGTCCCCATGTGCTGGTAAATGTCTAGCCTAACCTCAGCGAAGTAGTGATGAGGCTAGGACCAGACTACCAAATAAACCTGTGCAGTTCTATAGTATACAGCAGAAAGTAAAGCAGAATAAATAAATAAAGATGGGAAGGGGAAACATGCTTCGGGGAAAACAGGTAGAACAGAATATCAAGAGAACTATAAAAGAATCAAAATCCAACCGCTAACAAGAATAAGGAAAACAAAGGCAGATTTCACTTTCTTTTCACATTTTGTTACAGGTGTGCAACCCGATCCCATTTCCTATATCTCGTGGCAGGCGTGCCACCCACTCCCATTTGATTTATCTCGTGGCAGGCGTGTCACCCGCTCCCATTTGATTTATCTCATGGTAGGCATACCACCCTCTCCCATTTCATTATATCTTGTGGCAGGCGTACCACCTGTTCCCATTTCATTATATCTTGTGGTAGGCATACCACCCGTTCCCATTTCATCATATCTTGTGGTAGGCATACCATCCGCTCTCATTTCATCATATTTTGTGGTAGGCGTACCACCCGCTTTCATTTCATTATATCTTGAGGTAGGCATACCACCCGCTCCCTTTTCATTATATCTTGTGGTCGGTGTACCACCCGCTCCTTTTTTATTATATCTTGTGTTAGGCGTACCACTTGCTCCCCTATACAAGCCAACATTAATCACGGGGAATCCCGGAAAGGGAACAAGAGCAATATAACAACTTCTCGGCAAGGGAACAATGATATTTCAACAACATCCCGGCAAGAGAATAATAATATCAAAACAAACATCCCGGCAAGGGAACAATACTATCAAAACAAACATCCCGGCAAGGGATCATTAATATCAAAGAAACATCCCGGCAAGGGAACAATGGTGATAGTAACATATGAAGCATAATAAACCATAACGAAGTCATAACAATTATAATACAAGACTCACGGGCATGCTTGACACCAACGTATAGATACTCGTCATCGTGCCTATACGTCGTACTCCACAATTAACATGTAGCAAATAAGACACAAATCCTAATCCCTCAAGCTAAGGTTAGACCAAACACTTACCTCGATGCCACAAACACAATTCACGATTCAACTATAACTTTACCCCTTGATTCCACCACCAATTCGCTCGTATCTAGTCACAAGTTACTTAATTACGTAAATAAACGCTAAATGAATCAACCCCAATGCATGAAAATGAATTTTCTAAAGTTTTATCCAAAAAGTCAAAAAATCGCCCACGGGCCCACATGGTCAAAACCCAAGGTTCGAACCAAAACGAGATTACCCATTCCCCCACGAGCCCAAATATATAATTTGTTTTGAAATCGGACCTCAAATCGAGGTCCAAATCCCCAATTTTTGAAAAACCTAGGTTCTACCCAAACACCCAATTTCCCCCATGAAAATCATTGATTTTGAGTTGAAATCATGTTAAAAGACGTTAATGATTGAAGAAAACGAGTTAGAAATCACTTACTAATGTCTTGGAGAAGAAAGGTTATTTGAAAAATCGCCTCTTATGTTTTTGGGGTTTTGGAAAATAAAAAATAACTGAAAATCCTGTTTATTTATACGCCTCTAAGACTCCCTGTGCAGACCGCACAAAGTCAACTGTGGCCGCATAGCCCTCCACCGCGCACCGCACAAAGTCTACCGCGGACCGCACTGGCCCCTTCCGTAGTCGCACACATTTTCTTGCGGACCGCACTGGCGGGTTCAGTGACCTGAAATTTCTCTGAATCTGCAACATCTGGTTTTAACCCTAAGACATCCCGGAACCTACCTGAAACTCAATCGAGCCCTCGGAACTCTAACCCAAGTATACACATAACCTCAAAAATATCCCACGAACATATTCGTATGATCACATCATCCAAATAACATGAAAATCATGAATTAAACCTCAAAACTCAATATTTTCATCAAGAACTCTCAAAGTTCATAACTCTTCAACTGGAAGTCCAACTCACGTCAAATAAACTCTGTTGTTTACCAAATTTCACAGTTATCTTTCAAATACTATAACAAGTTTGTACCAGGCTTCGAAACCAAAATACGAGCCCGATAACAATGGTTTCAAACATTAATTCTTTTCTTTATTTCCTAGATAATTCAGTAAAACAATTTCTTTCAAAAATTAATTTCTAAGGCTTGGGACCTTAGAATTCAGTTCCGGGCATACACCCAAGTTCCATATTTTACTATAGACCTCCCGGGATCGTCGGAACCCAGATCCGGGTTCGTTTGCCCAAATATTGACCAAAGTCAACCATAATTAAATTTTTAACTCTAAAATTTCTATTTCTCATATTTTCGCATAGAAGGCTTTCCGGATATAGGTCCGGACCATGCACGTAAACCAAGGTGGGGTAAAAGGAGGTTTTTTAGGCCTCGGAACACTGAATTCACTTGCAACACAAGTGATGACCTTTTGGGTCATCACATGTTTAAACAGTTGTATTGGTTATACTCAGTAGTTTTATTATTTTTCTTCCGCTTGATATAAATTCCGATGTCTTTAAGTTATTACTCATAATTTCTTGTAAAGGATTAAAATGGGGAAAAGGTTAATTGTTCAAAACAGTCGGCTTGCCTAGCTCACATTAATAGGTGCCATCACGACTCCCGAGAGCGGGAAATCCGATTGTTGACACTAAACAAAATAGCTTTTTCGCAATCAGTCAGCCTTTCAGACCGACAAGACAACACACAAAATATAGTATTTAACCGCGCTATACATATTAATTTTTCTGAAACGAAACAGCTTTGTCTTGATTTATCCTTTTATTATCTTTTGTTTATATGTATGTTGCTTTAGTTATGGTTGTTGTGCTTTTTTCTCTTCAATTATAATGTTATGAAATTTCAATCTTCATATTGGTCTTCTTTACTAACACCAATAAGTTGAATGTTGGAACTATCGTATCATCATCCCAATTCAAAAGGTCATGTTAGACAATAAGATGTAACATGACTGTGGAACATAATTTTATTTGATAGATATTACAACATAAACAAGTACAGATACTTATTACAAAAAACATTACGAAAACAAAAGACTAGGTGTATCTTTGATAGTTGGGCACATTAGACGAACTTGCACCAGGAGCTGGATTACCACCGCCACCTAGACCAGCTGAAGGACATTTAAGACGGCCGTGTCCTGTTTGCGAGCATATTCCACACTTACGCACATAAACGGAACCACCAATATCCATTTGGTTCTGTATACACGTTCTCTTTTACACTTGTAGCTTGTGCAAATAGTCCTTGTTACACAGAATTTTAAATGGTTCTGGCAGCCAATAATGCTCAGCACCCAATGGCTGCAACTGCCCACTATATGTGTTTACGTATGCAGTAACACTGCATTGTCTATCAACATAGTTGGTTGCCCCTAAACCAACTTGTTGAAAGCACTTCATGGTATGTGCGCATGGTATGTGGTAGATGGTCTATTTCCCATATGAACACAACCTGTTGCCTTCATTCACGGTTTGTAGATTATTCCCCCGGTGTCCGCGGATAGTGGTGCGAACTTTAAAAACACCCCATCGTGACCATACTGTAACAATAAATGCCAATGTGCTCGCCTCCTGTATTTCTCAAATCTTCTCATCGGTATTGGCATAAATTGAACATCCATGTCCATCAATTCCGATGTAGCTTTATGCCTTTCAAGAAACCTCTCCGCAATCTGTTTGAATGTCATCCGGACGATGGCAGTGACAAGCAATCCACATACAAACTTCAATAAGCTGTTGAATGACTCTAACACATTTGTAGTCAGGGCTCCCCATCGTCTGCCACCATCAGCATGCAATGTCCACTTGTGAAGCTCATGTCCCATCAGCCAATTATAGGCTCTTTCGTCTAACTACCGGATCGCTTCCATGCGCCTCGTGAATTTGCACTGCTGTTGCTCAGTTGCAACCATCCAAATTAAATCATGCAAGGCTTTTTCGAGATATTTCTTCTGGAAATTGGCCTTCAGGTGCCTCACACAGTAACAGTGGTATGCATAGGGTTCCTGCCATTCAGGAAAATGTCGTACAGAACTTAAACTACCACCATGCCGATTAGATATTAGACAAATACCTGAACGCTGTTTGACAACGTGCTACTTCAAGTGGTTCAAAAAAAGCGTCCACGTCTCTTCGCTTTTATTGGCACAAATGGAAAAATCTAGAGGAAATATTTGTCCGTTGGCATCTACTGCAACTGTGATCAAAAGCTTAATATCATACTTTCCATAGACATGAGTACCGTCTATGGAAATTACCGGACGACAATGCACAAAACCATCAATTGTTGGTTTAAATGACCAGAACACATAGTTGAAAATATATTCCGGTATTCCCGAACTCCGTTTATGCCTCCATTCAACAACAGTCCCGGGGTTAAAGTATTTTAGTGCGGCCATGTATCTAGGTAGAGATGAAAATGACTTATCCCAGTCACCATAAATAATTTCAAATACACGTTTGCGCCCGAGATATGCCTTTCTTTTGGTTATAGTACACCCATATTCCTGGTGGATGGATGTAATACACTCTTTGATCTTGTACCTAATGGACACTTCCAAGTGTCGAATCAAGACAAGAGAAATCAAGTCTACATCCAAGTTGAAGTGATTCTGATTGAATGCGTACATTTCACATCTGTGAGTGCTAATATATTTACCTACTTTCCACAACCATGTTTCCTTCTTGATCGCATGCAACATCCAATTACAACCCATAAAGTGTCTACGACATTTAACCTTGTATACCTCCGGAGTTGACTCCCATACAATCATCTCACGACACTCTCTTATGTTGTACATTTTTACAGCCCTTGTTAAGAGAGCTTTATCAGGAAAATACATGCCTTTTGCCAGCACCGTTAGTCTAGACTCATCCTACATTGCTGACCGAAATTCGTTAGCATCCCTTGTGAGGGCATCCACATCCGGCATGCTTGGCAAATTATCAAGGTAGGGAATATTCCGTTCATGAAACGGCACGTGGGACTCGTAGACTCTTGGTCTAACGGGAGGTGGAGGAGCATGATCCCTCGTCAGCTCAGATTCGACGTTCACTTCCTCCTTATCATCACCCTCGTCAGGGAAGGTTGTGTCATCTCCAGACTCACCGGCATTATTGTCATAATCACTATTATCTTCCTAATTCTGCGCATCTACCAAATCATGAGTAAATACGTCGTCTACGGGCAACTGAGTGAGGTCAGGACCATCAAGTTGCTCGTTTTCACTACACAAAAAGAACAAAATGATAAGCTACTCAAATTGATAAATATTTTACATATAGCTATATCACTTCACTTACAAGTCGTACTGCGTTGACATTCTATGATGGATATTTTCCTGTTGGTGATGACTCCCGGATGGACCACCGTGATCCAACACGCCAGAACTACGCATATTCCAACTGGGCGTGGGGTCGTAACTTGTAAAATTCATATCCGGATGGTACCCCCTGTGAAAAATATGACTGTTAATACAAATTCAATTCAACAAAAAATAAACATCGTAACAGAAAGGAAAATTGAAGTTTACCAGTCGTCTTGTGGATTAGTAAAGTAGGAGAAAAATTATTTCCTCGCTCCTCGTTCGCCCGCGGAGATAAATTAAGATCCGGCCAAACTCTTTCAGCAGGAACCTGTTGGGCTAAAATTGCTCCAGAATAACCACCCGATGACTGGGGGTTATCCCTGTTTTGCGCAATCTCATTATTGCCAACGTCTTCAGCCTTGACGTACATTTTTAATAATTTTATCACAATAAATTTCCTGTATTCATCCGGAATCCACAAAAAATCTCTAAAAGTTTCATCATTTTCGATGTTAAACTCAGAATAACAAGCAAACCCCTACGGAGTCATAGAACACAGAAATCTATCGGTTACTTTAAGGTTCACCGAACGTTTCTTCACACTCATTTTTTTAGGTAACAACGATGCCAATTTATCGTACTCCATTGTAAGCGGCAATTTAACATGATACTGTGGAGATGAACTATACCTCACAGAGTTATTCTCCACTACAATCTCACCTCTCTCCCCCGCTAATATAATGAAACCTTTATTTTTGGCTCTTCAGATATTATAAAAAAATGCTTGATAACAAGAAGAAAAGTTTGAACGGAAGTTAGAATATTTTTTGAATGGATTTTCATAAAATCCTAATGCCTTTAAATAAGGAAATGGCTATTTCGAGGGACTGAATTTTTTGATGTATAGCGTGGTATTACACCGCGCTATACCCATTTGAATTATTGTTATGTTAGTTAACCGCATGAGACTTATTGATGGGCCCACAAATAGGTATTACATCGCGCTATATATATATTTGAATTACAGTTATGTCAGTTAAATGCAGGAGATTAATTGGTGGGCCCACAAACAGGTATAACGCGGTATTACACCGCACTACACCTTAATGACAGAAATACCGTTAAAGTATAATGCAGTATAATACTGCATTATATATAGAAAAATATTTTTTTTTGACAATAGAAATATATTTTGATTCCAAAAAATTGACATTTAGGTTTCGAACTCCTCTATAAACTGGTACAAGGATGTCAATCCTTTATTCAACTTGGCTAGTTAAAAGGAAAAGGATCACCAGTTGTTTACTTGTTTAATGTAAAAAACAAAAGAGGTTCCCTCTTCATCTGTCATGTGCGACGTGTCAACTAATGGCCTTTCCAAATCAATTGTGAAAAGCACCACAAAGCAGGAAGATATTTTTTCTCTTTCATGTTAAGCGAGCGACAATGGAAACTGAAGTACGATTTGTACATAATTTTTTTTTATATAGTATAAGATCTTTGATCATTTTGTTTTCTAAGGGGACCAATATTTAAAAGTTGTAGGGTGGTGAGGGGATATGCCAAGGTAATTAGAGCATTAAATAAATATGATAAAACCTACGAAAGCTACGAAGTCATAGTACCTATCAACGGGAAAAGAGCCCCATGGATTTTCATTGATACAGTTAAAATACTTCCTTCGTTTTAATTTATGTGAATTTGTTTGATTGGATATGAAGTTAAAGAACAATAAAAAATTTTAAAAATTGTAATCCTAAATAAATTAAAAAGGGATTCAAAAGTATTTGTATGATTAAAAAAGGGAGTACTTTTTTTCTGAAAATAAGTACGGCAGTATTCTTAGGAAACAGTAATCAGGGCCACAAGTGGGGGAAATTGGTGAGTTGTTGGAAATGCATAATTGAAACGTGGTAGTTAATAAGGAAGATTTGACGACATTACGTGTTAAGGAAATAGGGTTTAGCAAAGTGGATATGGGACCACTACGTGTTAGAGTTTGCAAAGATGAGATATTTTGGCATGGGATTAGAATAGAGTATGAGATTAACTCCTTTTTTATTATTACGGTGTCTGCTTGTTCAGAGGCGGACCTATAGCAGTCCTTGAGGGGTCACGTGAACCTGTTAACTTTGCAAAAACTCTGTATATACATAGTTGTATATACGTTGGTGACCCCTTAAATATTTTTCTTGACCCCTCATTAATAAAATTATGCCTGGAGCAATGATCTGCTTGTAAGCGTAAGACCTACTCCTTGTCACTCGACGCGAGTTCGAAACCCGCTTGCTACAATATTGTTTTACTTAGTACAATAGTACTATTTATTAGTCACTAGTCAAATTGACTAATTAATAATTTTTTAAGTTTGTTTTACTTAGTACAATAGTACTATTTATTAGTCACTAGTCAAATTGACTAATTAATAATTTTTTATTTCTTCTATTCTCAATTCAATTATATTTTGAACTTTTAATAATTAAATAATAGTAGTCAAAAGCCCCAATTCCCAAAAGTCCCAATCGGTAGTCCCCTTCTTGGATTCCCCAGTTCTTCTTCTTCACTTCTTTCGTTCTTCCTCAATCAAAAATCAAAGCTCGCCTCCACCAGTCCGCCTCCATCACTTCTCACTTCAAAATAGAGTACGCTTCTTCCTCAATCTCTGGTTAGTGCTTCTCTAACTTTGAAACTTATTTTTTATTTGTAACTTAAAGCTTCTCTTACTTTGAAATTCTCTGTTAACTTTCTTTTTAAGTGAAGAATTTTTTAGAGGGACTTGAGTTTGATTTTATCGGGTGAATCATTGTTGGCCTTGTCAGTAGAACAAGAACAAACATTTCTTATTGTCACGACCCGGATTTCCCACCCTCGGGGTCGTGATGGCGCCTACTAATAGGAGCTAGGCAAGCCAACTTACATTACCTACTAATTAACACACATTCTTTTCCATAATAATCAACATGAAATAAAGGCAACTTAACTAAAATTTCAAGCGAAAGTCTTAACTTATATAAGAACTGAATAGAAATGCGGAAAGTTTAACATAATCCTCTACCCAAGATTGGTGTCACAATACTCACGAATTCCTAAGATTTACTGAATACAATCGTCTGAAAGAAAATTATAAACTATTTGTTTCGGTACAAAAGATAACAAACTGAATAAAGGGAGAGAGACTCCGGGCCTGCGGACGTCAGCAAGGCTACCTCGGTGTCTCTGGACTGAAGTTAGCTCCCGATCAAATCCTACTGCTGAGGTCCAAAAACTGCTCCTGGATCTGTGCAAAAGGATGCACAGAGTGTAGCATCAGCACAACCAACCCCATGTGTTGGTAAGTGTCTGGCCTAACCCCGGCGAAGTAGTGACGAGGCTAGACAGGACCTACCAAAAACAACCTGTGCAGATATATGCAATAAAAGGAAATATACAGAATTTAAACAGCTAAGGGGGGGAGCATGCTATGGGGAGATAACAATTTCAAATAGAAATCCTCAATAACCAAAAGAAGTAACAAAACCAGAATGTCAACAAGAATTAAAAATCAACAATTTGCACGGTATCACCCTTCGTGCTTTTACTCTCGTCCAAACCAAAACAATACACGGCATCACCCTTCGTGCTTTACGCTCTTCCTCACCCAAACAACAATCACAAGGCAAACAGGGTAAGGAAATCTATAACCTCGAAGTAAATCAAATAAGAACAAGTAATGAAAGAAACAACATAACTCGGATATCAACAAAGAATCAGAAAGCAACAAATGCACGACATCACCCTTCGTTCTTTTACTCTCGTCCTTACCAAAGCAATCATATAAATAAAATATGCACGACATCACCCATCGTGCATTTACTCTCTTTCCTCACCATATAATCAATAAAATCGGCATGGAATGGTACATCGTGCGGCACGGCATCACTCTTCGTGCTTTACACTCTTTCCTCACAATAGCAAACAATGCACGACATCACCCTTCGTGCTTTATCACTCTTCCTCACCCAAGCAACAATCAAAAACAAGGGGCAAGAGAGTAGACAAATAATGATAGAATTCCCGGCAAGGGAATATAAATAAACAGCTAACTCCCGGCAAGGGAGCACAATTAAGCAGTCAAAACCTGGCAAGGGAACAATATCAATAATCTCAGCATCCCGGCAAGGGAGATAGTCAACAAAACAACAAGCATCCCGGCAAGGGAGCATCCAGACAACGATATCTAGGCATAATTAATTCAATAATATCAATAAAGACTCGATAACAAAATCCCATAGCTTAGATATGAAGTTCCTAGCATTCTTCCAAAAATACCAAAATTTGACCTCGGGCCCACATGGTCCAAACACGAGGCTCGGACCAAAACCCGATTACCCATAACCCCACGAGTTCAAATATATAATTTATTTTAAGATCCGACCCCAAATTGAGGTTGAATCACTCAAAATTCCCAAAAACCTAACTCTACCCAAAACCCCTAATTTCTACTTTGATTTCATGATTTAGGTTTAGAAACTCATTAATTAATGAAGAAAGATGAAGGAAATGAGTGGGAATTTACTTACCCAATAAGCTTTGATGATGAAGTGCTCAAAATGTCGCTCAAGAGTTGTGGAGTAGAAGAACTCGTGTGAAATATGGACTAAACCTCGTCCCTGTTCTGTTTTGGGTATTTAAAATCACTAGGCAAAAATGCCCTATGCGATCGCGAAGGAGGTAATGCGATCGCATAGGGTAAGGGGAAGCTGGTCATTGCGATCGTGGAAGGGCTACTGCGAACGCATAGAAGAAAAAGGGCTCCATTCCGGGTTTGGTTTTTATGCATTGCGATCGCGGAAGGGGAATGCGATCGCATATAACAAATGGTGGCTACTATACGCGATCGCAGGAGGATCTATGCGACCGCATAGAACAAACAGGGCACCTGGAAACTCACTCTATGCGATCGCGGAAAGGCCTATGCGATCGCATAGCACTAGATAAGAGAACACCAGAATTGCTATTTTCTGCAACTTTTCTAAGGCCAAAACCATTCTGAAACACTTCCGAAACACTCCCGAGTCCTCGAGGATCCTAACCAAACACACATACTAACTCAATAACATCCTACAAACTTAACCATGCGATTAAATCGCAAAAATAACATCATAAACGAGGAATCAAACCTCAAAATCATCACTTTTTCATCAAACTTCATAAACTTTCAAACTTAGGAATTCAAGTCCGAATCACGTCAAACGACGTCCGATTTCAACCAAATTTCACAGAAAGTGCTTAAACTACATATAAGACCTCTATCGGGCACCGGAACCAAAATACGGACCCGATACCAATGCTTTCTAATCTATTTTCATTTCAAATTTCCAAATAAATTTTAGAAAAACAATTTCTTTTAAAAATTCATTTCTCGGGCTCGGGACCTCGGATTTCGATTCCGGGCATACGCCTGAGTCCCATATTTTTCTACGGACCCTCCGGGACCGTCAAATCATGGGTCCGGGTCCGTTTACCCAAAATGTTGACCAAAGTCAACTTTAACCATTTTAAAGCCACAAATTATCAAATTTCACATAATTTAACACATATGCTTTTCCGGCTACGCGCCCGGACTGCGCATGTAAATCGAGGCAACTAAAGGTGAGGTTTTCAAGGCCTCGGAAGCACGGAAAAAGATAGAAAACCGGTGATGACCCTTTGGGTCGTCACATTCTCCACCTCTAAAACAACCGTTCATCCTCGAACGGACATAAGAAGGAAGTACCTGAGTCGGGGAAAAGGTGAGGATAACGGTCCCTCATATCGGACTCCCAGGTCGATGCCTCAGGAGGCTGACCTCTCCACTGAACACGAACCGAAGGAAAACTCTTCGACCTCAACTGGCAAACCTGCCGGTCTAGAATAGCTATCGGCTCCTCCTCATAAGATAAGTCCTTGTCCAACTGGACAGTGCTGAAATCTAACACATGGGATGGATCGCCGTGATATTTCCGAAGCATGGAAACATGAAATACTAGATGTACGGCTGATAAGCTCGGTGACAATGCAAGTTTATAAGCCACCTCTCCCACTCGATCAAGAATCTCAAATGGACCAATGAACCTAGGGCTAAGCTTGCCTTTCTTCCCAAATTTCATCACGCCCTTCATAGGTGACACTCGGAGCAATACTCGCTCACCAACCATGAAAGCCACATCTCGAACCTTTCAATCTGCATAGCTTTTTTGCCTGGACTGAGCTGTACGAAGTCTATCCTGAGTGATCCTGACCTTGTCCAAAGCCTCCTAAACCAAATCTGTACCCAACAACCGAGCCTCTCCCGGCTCAAACCATCCAACCGGAGATCGACACCGCCTACCATACAAAGCCTCATAAGGAGACATCTGGATACTCGACTGGTGGATGTTGTTGTAGGCAAACTCTGCTAAAGGCAAGAACTGATCCCACGAACCTCCAAAGTCAATGACACAAGCTCGGAGCATATCCTCCAATATCTGAATAGTCCACTCGGACTGCCCGTCCGTCTGAGGATGAAATGTTATACTCAACTCAACTTGGGTGCCTAACTCTCGCTGGACTGCTTTCCAGAAATGCGAGGTAAACTGCGTACCTCGGTGTGAAATGATAGATACCGGCACACCATGAAGGCGAACAATCTCCCTGATATAGATCTCAGCTAACCTCTCGGATGAATAGGAGACTGCCACAGGAATGAAATGCGCTGACTTGTCAGCCTATCAACAACGACCCAAACTGCGTCGAACTTCCTTCGAGTCTACGGGAGCCCAACAACGAAGTCCATAGTGATCCGCTCCCACTTCCACTCGGGAAGCTCAATCCTCTGAAATAAACCACCAGGCCTCTGATGCTCATACTTAACCTGCTGACAATTCAAACACCGAGCCACATAGGCAAAGATATCCTTCTTCATTCTACGCCACCAATAATGTTGTCGCAAGTCCTGATACATCTTCGCGGCGCCCGGATGAATAGAGTACCGGGAGCTATGGACCTCCTCTAAAATCAACTCTCGAAGTCCATCCACATTAGGCACACAAACTCGACCCTGCAATCTCAAGACTCCATCAACACCTAAGGTCACCTGCTTGGCACCTCCACATTGTACCGTGTCCCTAAGGACACACAAATGGGGATCATCAAACTGCCGATCACGGATATGCTCTAATAACAAAGAACGGGCGTCCGTGCAAGCTAATACTCTACTAGGTTCAGAAATATCCAACCTCACTAACTGATTGACCAAATCCTGAACGTCCAAAGCAAGCGGTCTCTCACCGACCGGAATATAAGCAAGACTGCCCATACTGACTGACTTCCTACTCAAGGCATCGGCCACTACATTGGCCTTTCCCGGGTGATATAGGATAGTGATATCATAATCTTTCAACAACTCCAACCACCTCCTCTGCCTCAAATTCATCTCCTTTTGCTTGAATAAATACCGAAGACTCTTATGATTTGTGAATACCTCACATGCCACGCTATACAGATAGTGCTTCCAAATCTTCAACGGTGAACAATGGCTGCCAACTCCAAATCATGCACTGGATAGTTCTTCTCATGAACCTTCAACTGCCTCGAAGCATAGGCAATGACCTTGCTATCCTGCATCAACAATGCACCAAGTCCAATACGAGATGCATCACAATAGACTGTATAAGGCCCTGAACCTGTGGGCAAAACCAATACCGGTGCCGTAGTAAGAGCTGTCTTGAGCTTCTGAAAGCTCGCCTCACACTCATCCGATCATCTGAACTGGGATCCCTTCTGGGTCAACCTGGTCATCGGGGCTACAATAGATGAGAACCCCTCTACGAACCGACGATAGTAACCTGCTAACCCCAAGAAACTCTGAATCTATGTGGCTGATGCTGGTCTAGGCCAGTTCTTGACTGCCTCAATCTTCTTTGGATCAACCTGAATACCCTTTGCTGATACAACATGACCCAGAAATGCAACTGAGCTCAACCAGAACTCGCACTTCGAGAACTTAGCATATAACTGACTATCCCTCAAGGTTTGAAGAACTACTCTAAGATGCTGCTCGTGCTCCTCCCGGCTGCGGGAATATATCAAAATATCATCAATGAAGACTATCACAAACGGGTCCAAATAAGGCTTGAACACTCGGTTCATCAAATCCATAAAGGCTTCTGGGGCATTGGTCAACCCAAATGACATAACCAAGAACTCGTAATGCCCGTACCGAGTGCGGAATGCTGTCTTAGGGACATCGGATGCCCTAATCCTCAACTGATGGTAGCCAGATCTCAAGTCAATCTTTGAAAATACCTTGGCACCCTGAAGATGATCGAACAAATCATCAATCCTCGGCAGTGGATACTTATTCTTGATCGTAACCTTGTTCAATTGCCGGTAATCAATGCACATTCTCATCGAGCCATCCTTTTTCTTTACAAACAAAGTCGGCGCACCCCAAGGCGATATGCTGGGTCTAATGAAACCCTTCTCAAGCAAGTCTTGCAACTGCTCTTTCAACTCTTTCAACTCTAGCAGGGACATGTGATATGGTGGAATAGAAATGGGCTGAGTGCCCGGAGCCAAATCGATGCAAAAATCAATATCCCTATCGGGTGGCATCCTTGGCAAGTCTGATGGGAAAACCACAGGAAATTCACGAACCAAGGTCACATAATCAATAGAGGGAATCTCAGCACTGGAATCACGAACATAAGCCAAGTAGGCCAAACACCCCTTCTCGACCATATGTCGAGCCTTCACATACGAAATAACACTGCGGGTAGAATGACCAGAAGTCCCTCTCCACACTAAACGGGGAAAATCCGGTAAGGCTAAAGTCACAGTCTTGGCATGATAATCCAAGATCCCATGATACGGGGACAACCAATCCATCCCTAATATAACGTCGAAATCTACCATATCTAAGAGCAACAAATCAACACGGGTCTCAAGTCCTCTAAACACCACAACACATGAACGATGAAGCCGATCAACCACTATAGTATCATCCACTGGTGTAGATACATACACAGGAATACTCAAGGCCTCACTAGGCATAACTAGGAAGGGTGCAAAATAGGACGACACATATGAATACGTAGATCCAGGGTCAAATAGCACTGAAGCATCTCTATCACAGACCAAAATAGTACCTGTAATAACAACATCGGATGGCTCAGCCTCTGGCCTGGCCGGCAAAGCATAACATCGGGGTTGGGCCCCACCTCCTTGAATCACATCCCTAGGACGATCGGCTGTTGGCTGACCCCTACTTCTGGCGGTCTGAGCTCCACCTCTATGACCTCTACCTCCACCTCTATGTCCTCTACCCCCGCCTCTAGCTGGGTGGGTAGGCTATGGAGCAACTGGTGCCTGAATCATAGGACGAGGACCCTGTTGCTGAGAACTACCCGGAGCTCGAGGGCAAAACCTAGCAATATGACCCATATCACCACAAGTGTAACAAGCCCTCGGCTGCTAAGACTGCTGACCCTGTCGCCCTGAATGACCACGTCGGAAACTCTGAAGCGGCGGTGCACTGATGGGAGTTGGTGGTGCACTGAAGGACTGCTGATCCAAATAATGCATCTGAGAACCACAACCACCTGAGATACCATGTGACACCTGGAGAGCTGACTGAAAGGGCCTAGGAGGATGGCCTCTACCATACGAATCTCTACCGCCAGACGAGGTACCACTGAATCTGCCTGAATGATGGGGCTTCTTATCCGACCCATGACCACCTCCCTATGACAGAACCATCTCAACTCTACAGGCCACATTGGCCGCCTCCTGAAATATGATCTCGCTCCCGGCCTCCTTGGCCATCTGAAGACGAATCGACAGAATAAGACCATCAATAAACCTTCTCACCCTCTCTCTCTTGGTGGGAAGTATGATGAGAGCATGGCGAGCTAAATCGATGAACCTGGTCTCATACTGGGTAACAGTCATAGAACTATGCTGGAGGCGCTCAAACTGCCTCTGATAGGCCTCTCTCTGAGTAACGGGGAGAAACTTCTCTAGAAACAACACTGTAAACTACTCCCAAGTCAAAGATGGCGATCCGGATGGTCTCGCTGAGCAATAATCCCTCCACCAAGTCTTGGCGGATCCAGACAAGCGAAATATAGCAAAATCAACCCCATTGGTCTCAACAATACCCATGTTTCTAAGAACCTCGTGGAAGTTGTCTAGATAATCCTGGGGATCCTCCGTAGATACACCGGCAAAAGTAGAAGTGAAGAGCTTGGTGAACCTATCCAGTCTCTACAAAGCATCGGCGGACATAGCCACTCCATCGCCGATCTGAGCTATGGCACCTAGCTGAACTACCCCAACTAGCTGAACTGCTGGAGTCTGAATCTGGGGAGCTACCTGCTCCGGAGTGCGCGTAGCAGGAGTCTAAGCCCCTCCTCCAGCCTGAGAATTGACTGGTGCTATAGGAAGCAAACCTGATCGGGTGACTCTCTCCATAAGGCCCACCAATTGAACCGGGGCGTCCTGAAGAATTGGGGTGGCAATGAAACTCTCTGGGACCTGAGCTGGGCCCACCGGAGCTGTTGGTGCTGGAACCTCCTCATCATAATCAACATGAGGCTCCACCTCTGGAATTGCTGCTCGGGGCTGAGCTCTGCCCCTGCCTCGGCCTCTAGCACGGCCTTGGCCTCGCCCTCCTCCCCTAATAGGAGCTGCTGCTGGGGGCTCGGGCTGCTGCGCGGTCGATGAGGAAACGCGTATCCTCGCCATATGCGAAAGAACGGAGTAGAAATTCAATCAGTATTGGGGAAACAGAACCGCATGACAAGAAAGAATAGATGTGAAGTTTTCCTAACTCAATAGCCTCTGCGGGATAAATACAGACGTCTCTGTACCGATCCCTCAGACTCTACCGAGCTTGTCTGTGAGTTGTGAGACCTAAGTAACCTAGTGCTCTGATACCAACTTGTTACGACCCGGATTTCCCACCCTCGGGGTCGTGATGACGCCTACTAATAGGAGCTAGGCAAGCCAACTTACATTACCTACTAATTAACACACATTCTTTTCCATAATAATCAACATGAAATAAAGGCAACTTAACTAAAATTTCAAGCGAAAGTCTTAACTTATATAAGAACTGAATAGAAATGCGGAAAGTTTAACATAATCCTCTACCCAAGATTGGTGTCACAATACTCACGAATTCCTAAGATTTACTGAATACAATCGTCTGAAAGAAAATTATAAACTATTTGTTTCGGTACAAAAGATAACAAACTGAATAAAGGGAGAGAGACTCCGGGCCTGCGGACGTCAGCAAGGCTACCTCGGTGTCTCTGGACTGAAGTTAGCTCCCGATCAAATCCTACTGCTGAGGTCCAAAAGCTGCTCCTGGATCTGTGCAAAAGGATGCACAGAGTGTAGCATCAGCACAACCAACCCCATGTGTTGGTAAGTGTCTGGCCTAACCCCGGCGAAGTAGTGACGAGGCTAGACAAGACCTACCAAAAACAACCTGTGCAGATATATGCAATAAAAGGAAATATACGGAATTTAAACAGCTAAGAGGGGGGGAGCATGCTATGGGGAGATAACAATTTCAAATAGAAATCCTCAATAACCAAAAGAAGTAACAAAACCAGAATGTCAACAAGAATTAAAAATCAACAATTTGCACGGTATCACCCTTCGTGCTTTTACTATCTTCCTCACCAAAACAATACACGGCATCACCCTTCGTGCTTTACGCTCTTCCTCACCCAAACAACAATCACAAGGCAAACAGGGTAAGGAAATTTATAACCTCGAAGTAAATCAAATAAGAACAAGTAATGAAAGAAACAACATAACTCGGATATCAACAAAGAATCAGAAAGCAACAAATGCACGACATCACCCTTCGTGCTTTTACTCTCGTCCTCACCAAAGCAATCATATAAATAAAATATGCACGACATCACCCTTTGTGCTTTTACTCTCTTTCCTCACCATATAATCAATAAAATCGGCACAGAATGGTACATCGTGTGGCACGACATCACCCTTCATACTTTACACTCTTTCCTCACAATAGCAAACAATGCACGACATCACCCTTTGTACTTTATCACTCTTCCTCACCCAAGCAAAAATCACAAACAAGGGGCAAGGGAGTAGACAAATAATGATAGAATTCCCGGCAAGGGAATACAAATAAATAGCTAACTCCCGGCAAGGGAGCACAATTAAGTAGTTAAACCCCGGCAAGGGAACAATATCAATAATCTCAGCATCCCGGCAAGGGAGATAGTCAACAAAACAACAAGCATCCCGGCAAGGGAGCAATTTAATAATTCTTTCTCTTTCTTTCGCTTTTACCTCTTATCTCACTTTACCACCTGAGCCAATGCTCCAAAGGGATTCAATCATTTCATATACTTTCACGCTTTATGATATACTCGAGCCAATGCTCCAAGAATGTACAAATCATAATTCTTCCTCAAACTCTTCACATTATATGAAATTTATCAATTTAACAAGGAAGAGATATCACAAAATCCGAAGAAACACAAATAAGACTCATGGTCATGCTAGACTCTAGTGTATAGATACTCGTCACCATGCCTATACACCGTACTCAACAATCAGCAAATAGCAAACAATACTCTAATCCTATTCCCTCAAACCAAAGTTAGAACAAACACTTACCTCTGTCCAAAGAATAGCAATCAACCCTCAAATACCGCCTTTCCTTTATAATTCGACTCCGAAACAACGATATCTAGGCATAATTAATTCAATAATATCAATAAAGACTCGATAACAAAATCCCATAGCTTAGATATGAAGTTCCTAGCATTCTTCCAAAAATACCAAAATTCGACCCCGGGCCCACATGGTCCAAATACGAGGCTCGGACCAAAACCCGATTACCCATAACCCCACGAGTTTAAATATATAATTTATTTTAAGATCCGACCCCAAATTGAGGTTGAATCACTCAAAATTCCCAAAAACCTAACTCTACCCAAAACCCCTAATTTCTACTTTGATTTCATGATTTAGGTTTAGAAACTCATTAATTAATGAAGAAAGATGAAGGAAATGAGTGGGAATTTACTTACCCAATAAGCTTTGGTGATGAAGTGCTCAAAATGTCGCTCAAGAGTTGTGGAGAAGAAGAACTCGTGTGAAATATGGACTAAACCTCGTCCCTGTTCTGTTTTGGGTATTTAAAATCACTGGGCAAAAATGCCCTATGCGATCGCGAAGGAGGTAATGCGATCGCATAGGGTAAGGGGAAGCTGGTCATTGCGATCGTGGAAGGGCTACTGCGAATGCATAGAAGAAAAAAGGCTCCATTCCGGGTTTGGTTTTTATGCATTGCGATTGCGGAAGGGGAATGTGATCGCATATAACAAATGGTTGCTACTATACGCGATCGCAGGAGGATCTATGCGACCACATAGAACAAACAGGGCACCTGGAAACTCACTCTATGCGATCGCGGAAAGGCCTATGCGATCGCATAGCACTGGATAACAGAACACCAGAACTGCTATTTTCTGCAACTTTTCTAAGGCCAAAACCACTCCGAAACACTTCCGAAACACTCCCGAGCCCTCGAGGCTCCTAACTAAACACACACACTAACTCAATAACATCCTACGAACTTAAACCATACGATTAAATCGCCAAAATAACATCATAAACGAGGAATCAAACCTCAAAATCATCACTTTTTCATCAAACTTTTAAACTTAGGAATTCAAGTCCGAATCACGTCAAACGACGTCCGATTTCATCCAAATTTCATAGAAAGTGCTTAAACCACATATAAGACCTGTACCGGGCGCCGAAACCAAAATACGGGCCCGATACCAATGCTTTCTAATCCATTTTCATTTCAAATTTCCAAATAAATTTCAGAAAAACAATTTCTTTTAAAAATTCATTTCTCGGGCTCGGGACCTCGGATTTCGATTCTGGGCATACGCCCGAGTCCCATATTTTTCTACGGACCCTCCGGGACCATCAAATTATGGATCCGGTTCAGTTTACCCAAAATATTGACCAAAATCAACTTTAACCATTTTAAAGCCACAAGTTATCAAATTTCACATAATTTAACACATAAGCTTTTCCAGCTACGCGCCCGGACTGCGCACGTAATTCGTGGAAACTAAAGGTGAGGTTTTCAAGGCCTCGGAAGCACGGAAAAAGGGAGAAAACCGGTGATGACCCTTTGGGTCGTCACACTTATTCTTATCTTTGATCCAGTTATTTGATGATAAGGAGAAGAATCTACTCCTTGAGATGAAATATTTTTTAGAATTCTTTTTTCTTTTTTACTGAAACTATCTTTATCCAATATATTCTTTTTAATTTTTATCCCATAAAATGGCTGCACAAAAAAGTTATAGTATTAGATTCAATAAGTTGAAGTATTTGTTTTATTCTTGATAAAAGGGGTGTGATTGCTCTATTGATATTGTGTTTGTTTGTATTCTTGATTGACTCTTAAATTTATTGGACTCATTTTTTGTAGGAAGTTCTTGTTCTTATGAATTGAGATGGACGTATTTTTGACGAAGTTTAATTCTTCTCAACCGAGTTCTACTCTTAGAAACAATTTCTCCCATCTTATAGATGAGTTTGATGAGAAATTACTCAATCTCGATCCTGGAGAGAGACTACCTATTGATAAATATAGTCCTAGAATACGGGATGAAATAAGAAAACACTACATTCAAAATGGACCTTGCCAACCGGTTGATCATAAGTTTCCTAAAACTTTATTCGGTAATAAAATGCGTCAATTTAGTCCGGGTTGGTTTAAAGGTTCGTATTCTAGATGGTTGGAGTATAGTGTGAAGAAAGATGCCGCATTTTGTTTATGTTGTTATTTATTCCAAAATGATTATGTTCATGGAAGCACGGGTAACTCTTTCACAAAAACGGGCTTTAAGGCTTAGAATAAAGCTTCGGAAAGACTTCTTTTACATGTTGGTCAAGTAAATAACCTCCACCACAAGTGTTTCAACAAGATGTTAGACTTATCAAATCAATCTCAATCAATTCAAGTTGCTTTTAATAAGCAATCTGAGAAACAAAGAAATGAGCACCGAATTGGTTTAAATGCATCAATCGATGTTGCAAGGTTCCTCTTGTATTTTGGATTGTCTTTTCGAGGTCATGATGAAAGTGATTCTTCAAAAAACAAAGGCCTTTTCATAGGGCTTTTGGAATGGCTTGCAGAGAGACTCCCTCAAGTAGATAGAGTCATATTGAAACATGCACCAAAAATGACATGATGACTTCGCCAAAAATTTAAAAGGACATTGTGAGTGCTTGTGCACAAGAAACCGTGAAAGCTATAATCAATGATTTAGATGGGGATTATTTCAGGATATTAGTTGATGAGTCCAAGCATATTTTACACCATAAACAAATGGCCCTTGCTTCACGGTATGTTGACAAAAAAGGCCAAGTAAACGAGCCATTTATTGGTCTTGTTCGTGTTGGTGATACCTCTGCAAAATCGTTGAAGGAAGCAATACTTTCTTTGCTTATGAAACACTCATTAAGTCCATCCAAAATACGTGGACAAGGCTATGATGGAGCTAGTAATATGCAAGGAAAAATGAATGGTCTTAAAGCTTTAATTTTACAAGAAACTCCTTCGGCACATTGCATTCATTGTTCTGCTCATCAATTACAGTTGACACTTGTAGCAGTTGCTAAAAAACATAAGGAGGTGGAAACTTTCTTTGCTATAGTTGCTAATGTATTGAATGTGATTTGAGCTTCCTTTAAACGCAGAGATAAACTTCGGGACCATCAAGCAGAATTATTGGAACGGTTGGTAGAGAGTGGTGAAGTTCAAAATGGGAAAGGATTAAATCATGAACGAGGGCTTCAAAGGCCAGGTGACACTCGTTGGGGATCACATTGTAAAACATTAGATAACTTTCTTGTTTTATTTGCGTCTATTGTTCATGTGCTTGGGGTGATTGAATATGAAGGTTCTGAGGCTAATGATTGATTGCAAGCAGAAACGTTTTTGAGTAAAATCAATTCATTTGAATTTGTGTTCATGTTTCACTTGATGTTGAAGGTATTGTTGATGTCGAACGAGCTGAGTAAAGCTTTACAGAAGAAAGAGCAAGATATTGCCAATGCCATGATATTTCTTGACCTTACA
The DNA here is from genome assembly GCF_000715075.1 of Nicotiana tabacum. Taxonomy (NCBI): domain Eukaryota; kingdom Viridiplantae; phylum Streptophyta; class Magnoliopsida; order Solanales; family Solanaceae; genus Nicotiana; species Nicotiana tabacum. The sequence goes on from NC_134095.1 coordinate 31,795,421, forward strand.
AAGGAAAGGTTGCAACAAATGAAAGAGGAAGGATGGAAATCATTAATGGATGAAGTCTCTTTGTTTTGTGCTAAACATGACATTTTGGTGCCCAATATGGAAGAATTCTATATTCCTGGAAAGTCGAAGCGTAGGCCTTCTAGTGTTACTTATTCACATCACTTATGTGTTGGGCTTTTTTATACAGTGATTTATTTGCAACTTCAGGAGCTTAAAAGTCGTTTTGATGTAGTCAGTGGTAACTTGCTTCTTGGTATGGCTAGCTTGAATCCGGCTAATTCGTTTGCTAATTTTGATAAGGAAAGAATAATAACATTGGCCAAGTATTATCCAGATGAGTTTGGTGAATTGAAGCTTCGAGATCTTAGTCACCAACTTGACACTTTCATATGGCACATGAAACATGGTGACCCTAGATTCTCGGATTTGAAAGGAATTGGTGATTTGGCAAAAGCGTTGGTTGAAGAAAATCTTGTGGAGACATATTCACTTGTTTATTTACTTGTGAAGTTGACTCTAATTTTATTTGTCGCGTCTGCAACGGTAGAAAGAGCATTCTCATCCATGAAGTACATCAAAGATGAATTGCGTAGTAGTATTGGTGATGCATTTTTAAATGATTGTTTAGTTTGTTACTTTGAAAAAGAAGTATTTGCAAATGTAAGCATTGATGTTATTATTGACCGTTTTCAGAGTATGAGAACGCGCCGAGTTCACGTATAAGTGGATGATGTACTTTTATTTTATTAGTATCAATTAAAGATATTCTATAATATTGAAGTTTGTATTTTGATTTAAATTGTGCCTTCTTTAGTTATCTTTTTGGGACAACAATAGATTACTGTTGTATGTCACGAATTGAGGCCACTATGCTTGTTTACATTTTAAAGTTTATTCCAGTTTAGTTCATGTGTGCGCAAGAATGTGCAATTTTTTTTTTTGGAATAATTATTTTAAAATTTGTGTTAGTAGGTCAATTTGAGAGTATGATGAAGTTGAAGTTTGTGTTCGCAGGTCAATTGAGTAATTCACTCTAACGATAATAGTGCCCCCGTCATTCTCAAATCATGGGTCCGCCTCTGTGCTTGTTCATATCAATTTGCGCATGCTTCAATTAATTTTTGAGTAATTTTATTTAGTATCTATTAAAATTTGAACAAATAAAAAAAATTACCTAATGTTATTTTTTCCACCTCCAGTCCTAAAAGTTTATGGTTCCTAATCCACTTATCTATTTATAATTAAAAAGAGAGGAAGAAGCCTCCTCATTAAGTCAAGTGGCATCATCATAATAAGCCACTTGGCACTTTAGGACAATCATCCAAAAAAATAGGAGCTGGAAGGTTATTTTGAAAATTCCTTCAAACTTTCAGATTTTTTTATTTTAAAAATATTAATGATTTTTTCTTTTTAACAATTTAACTGATTCTAAAGCATACATTTATTAATCTTTAAATTTATTTATAATTAAAAAGAGAGGAAGAAGCCTCCTCATTAAGCCAAGTGGCATCATCATAATAAGCCACCTGGCACTTTAGGACAATCCTCCAAAAAAATAGGAGCTGGAAGGTTATTTTGAAAATTCCTTCAAACTTTCAGATTTTTTTATTTTTAAAATATTAAAGATTTTTTCTTTTTAACAATTTAACTGATTCTAAAGCATACATTTATTAATCTTTAAAATTAAAAAGGAAATCTGATTTATATTATTTTTTAAAAATTAAACATTGATGGCACATTTTAAAACATACGTTTTTGACTCCTTAACTTTGAATCACAAAGACCAAACTTTTTATTTTAAAGAGCTTTATTTAATTCAAAATTTCAGATTTATTTATTTTTAATAAAATAACTGACTTTAAAGCATACATCTTAAAAATTTAACTGATTTTAACATACATGGTTTACTCTTTAATTTTAAAGAAAAAAGATTTAGATTTTTATTTAAAAATTAAATTGCACATTTAGAACCCACTTTTCCTAATCTTTTAGTTTAAAATATTAAAGATTTCTTTATTTTTAAAAACTTAACTGATTTTAAAGCATATATTTATTAATCTTTAAATTTAAAAAGAAAATCTGATTTTAGATTATTATTTAAAAATTACATATCTTAAAACATACATTTTTTACTCTTTAATTATGAACCATGAAGACCAATAAATAGTTTTATTTAATTCAAAATTTTAGATTTATTTATTTTTAAGAAAATTTACTAATTCAAAATTATTTGGAAATAAAAGCTCCTTCAAAATTCATCAACTTTTGAACCATGAAGACCGTAAATTTTTCTTCCAAGAAAAGATTTTTATTTAATTCAAAATTTCAGATTTTTTTATTTTTAAAAAGTTAACTGATTTTAAAACATATACGTCTTTCGCTCTTTAACATTAAAAAAGAAACTTGATTTATAACCCACTTTTCCCTAAATGCAGAACCCACTTTCCTCTGCAAAACCTCAAAACACATTGAAACTTACAAACATGCGCACGATTGAAAATGAACTTTTCCAAACTGGCGATGCCTCACTTGTATTAATTAAAAACCTTTTAACTTCCACTTGCCCTAAATTTTCTCTGCAAAATAACAGAGTGTCCTCAACTATCTCAACCACGATTGAAACTAACGACTCAAACCCACTACTCGGTAACTACTGCACAAACTGCAAATTATATTTCATATCAGTAACTTACACGGTACTTCAATTCTAATCTTCCTACTGCTATCGAAAATCAAAGAAAACCTACGACTGATGCAAAGAATGGCAACTCACAGTGATTTCATTAAGGATATAACTATTTCAAAAATGCAATGGAAGTTGAAAGTTCGGGTTGTTCGTTTGTAGGAAGTACCAGATCGTTATAATTCAGACATTGCATTCTCGATAAATTGGTTCTACAAGATGAAAAGGTCTTCAAAATTTGTTATTTTCTTACTAATTTGTTTTGCTCTTTCTTTCGTAAATTTCAAATTTCAATTTGTTGCTTTGTGTTTTTGAGTTGTTAATTCGTTCAACTCTAACAGGATAAAAGTACTATTAATTTTCAATTTTAAAATAGTTCCTCTGTTTATGAGACTAACTAATTCATTCAACTCTATTATTGAAACGTAAAAATTTGGAGTTTTTGCTATGTTTTTTGGGGACGTATCTCTTTATTTTCTCCCTTTCTCTTTAAGAGGCACTTCACACATTCATCCAAACTTTCTTTTTGGATGTGATTAAGTTGCAAGATTTGTACGAGTTAATCTAGATTTTTTAGTCAATACAGTAAATAGTGTAATTCGTCAAACCTTATATTGGTTTTTTTATTTAATTCATCAGACCTTATACAGTAAACTTATATTGGATTTTTTGTGTGGCTAATTCGTCAGAACTTTTTTGTTTTTTATGTGATTAAGTTGCAAGATTTATATGAGTTAATTTGGAATTATTGTGTTACTAATTCATTCAAACTATTTCTTTTATTTAATGTAATTTTTTGTAGGGCGATCGGATACATGCTTTTATTGGAAAGTCAGTTTTGCCTCTTTTTAAAACACAAATTAATGAGCTTGATTTATATCTTATGGCGAACTTTATCGTTTGTCAAAATAAGGAGAGGTTCAACACCACAAAACGTAGGTTTAGGTTGACATTTACTCAACGAACAACAGTGACTGAAACAACTGATCCATTTTTCCCTATGAATATCTTTGATCTACGACCGTATGATCAATTGATAAATAACGTTGATGTGAATGAGACTGAATTATTCGGTAATAATAACTTTTACCTTAAATTTCTAATTATGAACTTTTCTGCAATTTCTTTTAACATCTTCTTTTTCTTTAAATGTTATCGGAGAAATCGTCAGTTTTAGTGAGGTAAAAATGCACAAACAAGGTGGTAAATGTTTTCTTTATGAAATCACGAATTAAATGATAAATTCAGTGATAGATTCATGCATTCTAGCCAAATCTGAGTTAAAATCACTTACCCCGATGAATTTCTTGAAAAACCATCTCAAATCACGAATTAAATGATGAATTCAGTGATAGATTCATGTATTCTAGCCAAATCTGAGTTAAAATCACTTACCCCGATGAATTTCTTGAAAAACCTTCGAAAAATCGCCAAAATCCGAGCTCTCTAAGTCAAAATATCAAATAAAACCCAAAACCTCGTATTTATAGAGTACCCCTCGGATTCCGACACCGCTGACCGCACAAAAATGACCGCGGTCCGTGCAAAACCAACGGGGTCCGCACAAAAACAACCGCGGCCGCGCAGGTCTTGCTCTGCAGGGACAGGCTTTAGTATTTTGGCCATAACTTTCGCTACAGATGTCCAAATTACGATATCTTTACCTTTCTGGAAACTAGACACGAAGCGCTACAACTTTCGTTTTTGAATCACCTCAAAATCCTTGTAGATCAAAAGATATGACCTTCCGAAGTTGGACCGACGACCTGCAGGTCTTCATTTCGCGCGGACCGCGCACTTGACCGCGCCCCCGCGCTAGGCCACCACGCGCAGCGCCTAAAGGGCCGTGCACCAATGACTGCCCCATCCATTTTCTAAGTTCCGGGATGTCCGTACTCGCTCAAAACTTACCCGAAACACACCCGAGAACCCCGGAACCTCAACCAAAAGCACCAACGCATCCTAAAACATTTTTCAACCTCGTTCCAATCATCAAAACACTTCAACAACACCAAAAACCATCAAATTACCTCAAGTTCGAGCTTAAGTTCTTCTAAAACTTAAACACGCATTCGATCAAAAACCCAATCAAATCACGTCCGAATGACCTCAAATTTTGCACACATATCCCAAATCACTTAATGGAGCTACAACAACTCTCGGAATTCCATTCCAACCCTCGGATCAAAATCTCACCTATCAACCGGAAGTCGCCAAAATACTAACTTCGCCAATTCAAGCCTAATTCTACACCAGACCTCCAAAATTACTTCCGGTCACACTCCTAAGTCACAAATCATCCCCCGAAGCTAACCGAATCACCGGAAATCACATCCGAGCCCTCTAACTCAATAGTCAACATCCGGTTGACTTTTCCAAACTAAGCCTTCCTTAAAGAGACTAAGTGTCTCATTTTCTATCAAAACCAATCCGATTTAACCCTAACACACCGAATACCGATAACGAAACATGAAGAAGCATAAAATGGGAAAAACGAAGTGGTTCTCATGAGACGACGGGTTGGGTCGTCACATCCTCCCCAACTTAAACAAACTCTCGTCCTCGAGCGTACCCAGAGTTATCCTAGAAGCCAACCAATAGCTGAATGACCTTACCAAGAATATACCCGGGGGTGATCCCACGTCACCCTATCTCGCATAGGTCCGATAACACAACATAGCTGAAATTTCACAATCCATCTAGTCCATAAACCATAGAACCACATTGCACTTTCTGAAATCATACACAAGATCCGATCCTCACATCTATACTTAGAATAGGCCCGAACCAGCTGTAATAACCCTCAATCATATGATATACTACATAACCCAAACACTCAAAACAATAACTTCTATTCACAGCAGTTGCCCACAATGCCTGAATACCGATAGGAAACCTCTTATCAACTAAGGTCTTATTCCAACACTTTCATATACTGCCAACGATACATGAAACACGCAACAAACCATAACCATTTCTCAGATCAACCACTCATGAAGCCACTTCCCTTTTGACTAATACCACAACAGGTTTCTGAGCCGAACCTCGATATTATCCTTCTAACAAACTGAAATCAAATCTGTTCGTATTCATTAATGACACCAACGATCACCTCGAATCCAACACACCACTATGGTGATATGACACCTCAATACATGCCTAAGCTACAACTTGCATAATACACGCACCAATAAGAAACGGTCTAAACATACTTAAATCATAAAAAACAATGACTCAAACGAAAGAGCTGCACCTCAAGCTCATCAATACAATCACAACACAAGGCTGAGACCCCGTCTCACATCATATAAATAGAACACTGAATCCACCCCAAAAGGTCATATCTACACGTGGCCTCGCTACAACGCGCGATCCTATTCAATCGCTGTTATACATGAAACACCTCCAGTCACTATGCTCAAAATCGATAGCCACGCACAATTTGATGCTTGAAACCAAAGTAGATCATTACACTCACGGTGAAACAAGTAGCATATACTATGCAAACCCGATAGGATGTAACCGGTACGTCATCCACTGAGCAACACCCAATTATTCTTCCGCTCGACTTCCACTATGAACCCCAACAGAATCGCACCATATGTGCCCATAACCAACAAATCATAATGTCTCGCAACACAGAAGGCAACTCACGGAACTCCCGATCACTAATAAGCTCAATAACGGTCGAGTCAACCTAACCCTCAACGATACAATTCGGAGCCAACCGAGCCGACTCAAACTAGAACACACATCCACATTAGCCTGCCAACGAACTCCTTACCGAAGAAGCCTGAAGCTGCTTCTTCCACTACCATAACTCCTGCCAGAGTCATACGATACAGTGCCCGGCACCAAATCAATACCGAAATCCACAACTCCGTCCGGCGACATGCCCGGCCACAAGAAACACATTCGAAAAGTCCCTCAACATCAGAACTGAATCAATGATGGCAACCTCTGCACTGACATCCATCACGAGGCTTAAATAAGAAAAGCAACCCTTCCCAGCCGTCCGCTGGTTCTTCGAAACATAAACCACTCTACTAAAGCATACTCCGACGCACCTCGCCACTCACCTTGTGGCATTCCCGAGATAGCCCATAGCGCAATAATCCATAATAACCCAACACTGAGAAATCCAGTCTAAACCCCGATATCATATCCAAAATCTGATATACCAGACAAGGAAAGGTCCACTCGGGCCCCCAAATCCCGATAGTCGTTACACACGATCCACAATCATAACATAGCCTGAATATGAGAACTTCCGTCTTCAAATCCGCGCGGCACATGAATCACCACATCATATCCCAATTTCTCCGTCCGAAAGCATACCACACCTTAATACCCAATAATTCCACGATAGACTCTAAAATTTCCCTGTACTACCAAGCCAACCCGATATCACCAGTCGATCTAACAAGAAAGTGCCACAATACCACCGAAGTGCCATCCATTTAATCACATTGCCCTTTTTCTGAAACATATACTCTCGTCAAATCACTTTCAAATAGCAGTACCATTTTCCTTGATTATCTAAGGCTACCCACTGCCTAAGTGTTTTATGAGCTTCCTTTCTGAACTGAACTGTAACCTAACACATGCAAGTCTCGGTCCTCTACAACATACCGCATATAACATACCATCCGAGGATACATGAAAACCTTACCTCCCTTCCGGGCCACAGACATCTATGCACTCCACTAGTCAAGAACTTCCATCGATCCCATATAGAAGAAAAATCATTACACATCCCATGTCTCTCATATTCGTAGAAAATGTACCTCTTCAACCACGGTAGAAATCAACAAGAACTCTCTCAATTCCGTTTGCATAAATTAAACTGCCAGGACGGAATCCTTCTAACTCGACCAAGCTAAGCAAGCCAACAAAACCCAAGAGCATTGCTGCAAAATACTTGTACGAACTCATTACCTCGAACACATACCAAGAATTAATCATACCTTTACCATGCCGATCTGGTCTACTATCAAGCTTCTGCATCTATCTAAATTTCCTTCTGATTCATAGTCAACTTGATATTTCTCCTTGTTGTAGCACCACAATTCCTCAACCCAGGCTTACCACACGAGACCCAAGCACAAGACCACACCGTCTAAGACCCATAAGCCACTGAATCCTCTCTCAATTATTTCCAGAGACACCACATTCCAACATACTTCACTCCGAAGAACTTCCTGCGAATCTAAATCCGTTACCTTTATTTTCTAGATACTAATACATAGAATCCCATAATTAACATAAAAATACCCCAAGTCTTGACCTCTTCCAATGGAGACTTGGTTCCTAATCACATATGCTACTTTAAGATACCCCATTGTTACATGTAGAATCTTGAACACATTAGGACCATTTTCGAGAGTCATTCACTCTATTCAACTTGCATTTAGCCTGCTCAACTAACAAAACCATCTGTGCCTCATTAGCACTCTGACACCGCAAGATACAACCTTATAACAATACAATCAAGCATCTTCCTTCTCTATACGCTGAGCATTCTTTACAACAGCTCAAGACATCCTATTATTTTCACACATCTACGAAGCACCATATAACCTTTATTAAAATTTTCCTTCACTCGTGCCATCTTCGGCTCAATTTCCACTCGCCAGCATGCCTCAATTCAAAACCAACATAGCAACGCCACCGTACAATCAGCTGACCAATAGCAAGCTCCCCAACTTGGCTCGAAGTCATAAATCAGAACACACAATACTCATAATGCATATACTCTACTGCTGCCTTAATACCGTAGTGAGATTAAACTCAAATCGTTTGTAAGCTTGTGAAAACACAAATCATCTAGTACCTTTAACTCTTCGGCCGATCTCGCAACAGTTAAACTCACTCTCTTATGCGACCCCAAAATTTCAAACTTCAACACCTACAATTCACTGGCACATGAGGTCTTCTATCATTCACATAAGGATCACACCGCCTCAGCACACTTTGCGGGAGATAACCCACCTGCTTCGCCTCAATATAACCTTTTCGTATACCTTCCACCGCTATAAGCATTACGCAGTCACTTGATTTTCTTGAGTTTGTACTCATACCGCAACATGAAATTTACTTCACTCTCAACTAGGAGACTTGAAAAGATTCTTCACACGCCTATAATCTCGGAACTACACTTCCACTCACAATGGAAATCATACACTTAGTAGTCCATCTATCATCCAACAAATCTTCCTCGACACTTCCAAGTCATATAGAAACATCACGCAGTACTAGCATATTCATCACATAGCTATCCAGCTGTCATTCCCACTATTAGGGACAATACTGAACATATAAGTTCAAAACACTTTCTCACACAATCAGCACCTCGGTGCTCAAGCCATAGGCAAAAATCCGGCCTCAAGTCCTCCAGACTGGCCCAACATAAACTCATAGGGATTACATCTCGCCCCTCGATCGAGGATTCATAAGCCATCAAGGCACATCTGATATTGAGCGTTCATGCGCGCGTACGAACACGTGGAAGGAATTTCAAGAGTTTCTTTTCAAGCTGACTCAGGGACGCACGATAAGAATCCAAGAATGTGAAGTTTTCCTAAAGGTTCTGCAGCCTCTCGAGGATAAATACAGACATCTCCGTACCGATCCACGAGACTCTACTAAACCTACTCATGACTCGTGAGACCTAAGTAACCTAGGCTCTGATACCAACTTGTCACGACCCAATCCCCGAACCCGGTCGTGATGGCGCCTATCATGAAGACAAGGCCAGCCAGACCAAAACGGAATACCTCTTTTAAATAGTTAATCATCATGATAGTAATAACATATAATATAATGCTCATAAATTGCAAAATTTAACGATAATAACAGTAGGAACCATCCCAAAATAGCCCAAACCGGGGTGTCACAAGTCATGAGCTACTACAGAATCTGCTATAGGTCTACAAAGTACGGAATCTGATACAACAGTCTGACGAAAACATAAATGATAGAGGATAAGAGAGAGAAGGGGCTGCGGACGTCAACAGCTACCTCGTAACTCCAAATCATTGTCTAGCCTGGAAGGAATCAGTGCTCAGGTGCGGACTCTGCTATACCTGAATCTGCACACATGGTGCAGGGAGTAATGTGAGTACTCCGACTCAGTGAGTAATAACAATAAATAAGACTGACAGTATGGAATCACGTAGAGGCACTAAGTAGTTCTATATCAAAACAGTAAAATCATTTAAACATCAGTGAATAAGGAAATCTTGTGAAATTCTTTTAACCACGTAAAACAGGTATAATCAGTGTAAATCAGCTCCTCAAGCATTTTAGTTCATCTATTCGTTCTTTTCCTCAGTTCTCAATTCATATACTTCTCACGTGCAGCCCGATCCGTATATCGCTGTGGCGTACAGCCCGATCCATAATAATAATAGTCGACTGCGCTCACTGGGGGTGTGCAGACTCCGGAGGGGCTCCTTCAGCCCAAGCGCTTTATAATTGCTGCGGCGTGCAGCCCGATCCATATAAGTAGTTGCTGCGGCGTGCAACCCGATCCATAATGTATATAATATATATATATATATATATATATATCTGCTGCGGTGCACAGCCCGATCCATATCATATAAATATCCTCACTATTGGGTCCTCGACCCCGCTCAGTCATTTAAAAATCACAGCCTCTCGGGCATAATGTACGTCGGGATCTCGGCCCTCATATCTCTTCCTATTTATGGTTAACATTTCAAAAATTTGGTTCATATCATTCTTAAATAATTGGCAACATGACTGAGGATATAAATTCTTTAATAAAGTAAGTGAGGAAAAACCAGTCAAAAATCCCCTAAGGGTTCTACAGGTCGGCACAAGGCCCCAAGCATGGCAACAAGCCCAATTCACAACAATAAAGTATATGTCTCAATCAAAAATGTAGTAAAATATTATTCGGGATGGACCAAGTCCCAATCCCCATAGAATTGAACCTCACCCTCGTCACACAGCGTGTAGCTCAAGTTAGTATAGCACTAAGTTGTGCAAATCCGGGGTTTCAAACCCTCAGGACATCATTTAAAATCATTACTCACCTCAAACTGGCCAAAACTCTAGCTCGCTATGCCCTTGCCTCTCAAATTGGCCTCCACGCACGTTGAATCTATCCAAAATAAAAAGGAATAGGTCACAATATGCTAAGGGAACAAAGCCCAAGCGAAAACATTCGAAAAATATCGAAAATCGAAATTAGCAAAACCCGAGCCCCGGGCCCACGTCTTGGAATCGGGTAAAATTTACATTTTTAGAATCCTCATACCCTCACGAGTCTAACCATACCAAAATTATCCAATTCTGATACCATTTGGTCCTTCAAATCATCATTTTACATTTTTGAAAGGTTTCACAATTTTCTTCCCAAATTCCATCTCAAATCACGAATTAAATGATGAATTCAGTGATAGATTCATGTATTCTAGCCAAATCTGAGTTAAAATAACTTACCCCGATGAATTTCTTGAAAAACCTTCGAAAAATCGCCAAAATCCGAGCTCTCTAGGTCAAAATATCAAATAAAACCCAAAACCTCGTATTTATAGAGTACCTCTCGGATTCTGACACCGCTGACCGCACAAATATGACCGCGGTCCGCGCAAAACTAGCAGGATCCGCGCAAAAACGACCGCGGCCGCGCAGGTCTTGCTCTGCACGGACAGGCTTTAGTGTTTTGGCTATAACTTTCGCTACAGATGTCCAAATTGCGATATCTTTTCCTTTTTTGGAAACTAGACACGAAGCGCTACAACTTTCGTTTTTGAATCACCAAAAAATCCTTGTAGATCAAAAGATATGAGCTTCCGAAGTTGGATCGACGACCTGCAGGTCTTCATTTCACGTGGACCTCGCACTTGACCGCGCCCACGCGCTAGGCCACCACGCCCAGCGCAGAAAGGGCCGCGCCCCGCGCACCAATGACTGCCCCGTCCATTTTCTAAGTTCCGGGATGTCCGTACTCGCTCAAAACTCACCCGAAACACACCCGAGGCCCCCGGAACCTCAACCAAAAGCACCAACGCATCCTAAAACATTTTTCAACCTTGTTCCAATCATCAAAACACTTCAACAACACCAAAAACCATCAAATTACCTCAAGTTCGAGCCTAAGTTCTTCTAAAACTTCCAAAACACGCATTCGATCAAAAACCCAACCAAATCTCGTACGAATGACCTGAAATTTTGTACACATATCCCAAATCACTTAACGGAGCTGCAGAAACTCTCGGAATTCCATTCCAACCCTCGGATCAAAATCTCACCTATCAACCGGAAGTCGCCAAAATACTAACTTCGCCAATTCAAGCCTTATTCTACACCGGACCTCCAAAATTACTTCCGGTCACACTCCTAAGTTACAAATCATCCCCCGAAGCTAACTGAATCACCGGAAATCACATCCGAGCCCTCTAACTCAATGGTCAACACCCGGTTTACTTTTCCAAAATAAGCCTTCCTTAAAGAGACTAAGTGTCTCATTTCCTATCAAAACCAATCCGATTTAACTCTAACACACCGAATACCGATAACGAAACATGAAGAAGCATAAAATGGAAAAAACGAAGCGGTTCTCATGAGACGACGGGTTGGGTCGTCACAGTAACAAGTAAGAATTATTATAATAATAGTACTTCGATAGATTAAGGAATTCAAAGCTAAGAACTTTACCAGGAACATGACAAACTATTGCAACTCAGTTCTGTGTAAGTTGTTGCATCATCCTGCTTCTGGTGCAAAAACAGAGGACATCAGTTAGAAGAAATTTCCCAAAGCAACAAAGATCTGATAAAACTTCTACTAAACATACGATAAGTGATCATCATCGCAAACCTGAATCTACCTTTTCCGAAATTGATACTAGCACAAAAGTTAACCTATTCAAGTACCATAAGGCAAGACATCTTCATTTCTTTCAAAGGTCCTTTTTCAACTGAAACATGAGGAAGAAAAAGTGTCACAATATCAAAAGGATGACAACTTGTCTTATTCTTTTCCGCAACTAATTTAAAAGCGAAAATTGAATAAGTAAGGCATGTCATGGCTACATTACCACTTATCAGTGTCAAGAATGTTAGCATCCATCTTACGGTGACATAAAACGTATGAAGAAGGGATAAAACAGAGCAATACTTTTATAATATCATAACTATAGTCGATAAAGATCCTTAATAACACCAAAAGCAACTTAAGAGGAAAGAGGGAAGATTAGATTAACTATTAGCTTACTTTCAGAAGCAGTAAAAATTGAAATAGTCAAACGAACACCAGCTTCAACAACACCAATCTGTAATAAAACAACTACAACAATATATACCAAAATACATGCATCTAAACCCTAGAACACATACCACATAATTGACCCAACGGCATAGCCTATCATTCTAAACATCAAATATTCAACAATAGAAGTAGTTACAAAGAAACGGAATGAAAAAATATATATAAAAAAAATAAATCACTGAACGAATTATTTAAAAATATTCAGATAAGATTGATAGTTGGTGAAGAAAAATATATAGGAGTAACAAAAATAACAAAAGTTGGTGAAACCAGAATCACCATGGTGGCAGAGAACGATATAGATATAAAACTTGATATGGAGATAGAGAGAGATGAGTTAGGATTACCTCAAGACGGTGTCCGGCGATGGTGGAAGAGAAGGGAAAGTGCGGCAATGGTATATGAGCCTTAGATTCACACCCAACTTGTTGTATTGGAAGCAAGAATATCACATTGTTGAAGATGAGAGCAAGTCGGCGAGTTTGATAGAGAGCGAGAATTATTACTATCTTTTAGTGGTTAATCCCTCCAAATATTGACTGATATGATGATACTATAACTAAAAGTGTCACTAATTTCCATCTAAATATAACATTTAAGTTAATAGTCACAATATTTTGTGACATTTTAAACAAAATGTCACTATTTTGTGACATTTCTAAAGAAAATGTCAGGAAATTATATATTTTTCGATATTTACGTCAAATGTCACTAAATAAATGTCGTTGTATCCATGATTTCTTATAGTGAAAGCTCTATCACTGCCCACCGTAGACTTGCATAACTTATTAGTTAAGTAAATTTTTATGTGATCTACTGGAATTATTGTTTTGTGTTTCAATATGGACTTTTCATTAGAAACCATCCAATTAAGTTTCTGTTACCTTGATCATCTTGCTTTGGGTCATTCTTCAGCAGTAGAGTTCCTTTCTGTCTTGGACTCTGAATGTAGCAACGCTACACTTTGCACCAGCCCAAACTTCTTCCTCTTTTGACAAATTAATCTTCATGTAGGTTGCAGAAGTGATATATTGTGGTATTTAAATTAGCTTAATTGAACTACCAATATCAGAGATGTGGTGACTTAATGTTGTTGACTATGGTTAAATTTTTTTATTAATGATCTATATCTATTTCATCTCAAAATCTGAAAACACAAAAATATTAGCTGGTAGTTTAATTTAGTGGAATAGTCGTTAGATTCCCCGATGTTAACTAGGACATTTCAATTATATACATACAAAGGAAGCTTAGCTAGAGTGATTAGAAAGCTATTGAAATTACAATGCAACTAAAAGTGCGAATAATGTCCTGTGATCTAATGTAATACTATAGACGAGTCGAGTACTACACAATTATATCAATATTAAATTTCTACCGAAAGCTTAGGTTCAAATCTTATCAAATGTCCTGTTTTTCCAAGGGGAGAATATGGCACAACCACTGAGTTCCCGACATTCTATTTTTTTTATGGGCTAAAAAAAGTGACACGCCTTCACATGTGTATTATGATATCTGAATCATTTTAAATCTTGAAGTTCTGCCTTTGAATTATTAATCGTATGTGCTAATAGTTGATTTGTCTTTGTACCTGCCTGTTTATTCTGCCCAAAATTTTTGATTACGTTGTTTAGTTTGTTAAACATACATTGATTTGTGATGATACTTTTACAAAATTCATTACTTTAAATAGTACTATTCAAACAAGATGTTAGTTTATATATTTTTTCCACTTCTTTTAGTTATCTGATTTGTATGTTTTTTGGTTTACAGACTTTGTTCGTAATGCTACTATCAGAGGAGATTCTTCTGGCAAAGAAAAGGCAACACAACCTTTAACAGACATAATAAATTGTCAAAATTCCACACGATTTCATTATACACCTTTAAACAGTTGTAGACATGCTTCATCTTCTCAATCTCAGGCACGATATCCAAATTTACCTCAAGAGAAACATTTGCAATTTGGTTTGTCAACTTCAAATGTGCAGAGAAATTATCTTCTACCGGATTTAAATAAGCTACCCCTACTGCAAGGTTCTTATTATAAATAAATTTATTTATATAACATAAGTCATTTATATATACTAACAACATTTTATTATAACTTATTATTATAACTTGAGGATGACAATATTGATGGTGATGTACCAGGTATGTTTTTAATGAATAAAAGTTTTAGCTATTAAATTATACAAATAAACTAAATTTATTTAATATTAAAAATAATGGTAGCTTGATTAAATACTTAATGTAATGGTACATGAAAACAATCATAGAAAATAATGATGCAACCGAAGATGAAGACGAGTATGAAGGTATGTCCGTCTTAACACAAACAATGATTCATACATGTCCACTTTTTTTTAATTTATATGGCTAATTTAATATGATTTTAATATTATACTATTTAGAGGCTGGCGTCGGATATGCAATTATTGACAATGAAGGTATCAATATTTTATTATTATTATATGTATATATAATAAGTAGGCATGCCATAACATAAAACCTTGACATTAATCTTACTTTTGCTTCTTTTATTCATTAGATTACTGGGATATAGGCGATCCTACATGTGAATGTGAACATTGTGGTGCTTACTTCTGGTACGAAGAAAGAATAAACAAGAAAGTCAAAGCTAAAAAATCAGAGTTCTCTTTGTGTTGTAATCATGGAAAATACACTTACCACAGCCAAAAGAACCTCCCACAATTTTAAAACACTTATTATATGAATATTTTGATTCACCACCAAATATTTTTATGCAAGTCCAAAAAGTAACCATTTCAGAGATAATATTAGAAGTTATAACTCAATATTTTCATTTACATAAATGGGAGGAAAAGTTGATGCTTCTGTCAATCAAACAAAGGGGCCAAGAACATTCAAACTATCTGGACAAAATTATCATCAAATCGGAAGTTTGTTGCCTCCCGAAGGACCTACCCCCAAGTTTGCACAATTATATATATACGACATAGAAAACGAAGTACAAAATAGAATTCATGCACTGGGGTTAGTATTCAATTATTCTTATTTTAAATATGCATGAATATTCTAACAAAAACAAAATTAGATCAATTTTACTAAACTTGAGTTTGTTTCTTTAATGTTTTACACTGTCCTTGGAACTCTTTACAAGAATCATGTGATTTCAAGTGTTTTCGTCTTCTTCTAAAAAATTAGGGGTTCAGAATTTTTTCTTAAAACTTTGTTTAAACTGATTCTTTATGTTTAAACTTCTATTTCTTGCATATTTTGACGGATTCTATGATTTTTCTACCTTCTCAACTCGCCTATGTTGAAAGCCTTAATTTTCTAGATTTCTTTGTTTGGTTCTGTGTATTAGCATGACTGATCGTTGCTTGTTTGAGTTTCTGTTACTATCTTACCTCGAATATGTTCCTACTGAGTTTTTAGCCTAACTTATATCACTTCTATATGCTTGTGTCCATCTTGACTATTCAAGACTTGATTCTTTCCATCAGTGATGTTTAACCTTCATGTTTGCTATGTCTAATTATTCTTATCTTACTCTATTTATATGTTGAACATGAATCATGACTTTCTCTTTGATTGATTCTGGATTCCCAATTTTCATGGTTTGATTGGAAGACCTTCCTTTGAACCTTCGGTTTCTACCTTTTCTATTCAAATTAATTGATTCGCCTACCTTTTCTGTTGTGGTACTTTATTCTTACTGACTATCTCCTTAATTAGAGTTCTGTAAACTTAGCCCTAATTGTTTACCCTTTACTTACTGAACTTGAAATCTTTCCTTATTAGTCATACACTGATTTCTTTCCTTATTTGACTTGTTCTTATCGTTTGAATTGATTCCCTTAACTTAAGGGAGTACTTGTCCTGATTTTGCTTTAATTGGTTTTGAGTTCCATAATTACTAACAATTGTGATTATTGCCTTATTTTTACCTAGTTTCGAACTACTATATATACCTACTATCTCACTAACACAAACACGAACACATTACTTCAAAACTCTCTCTCTCTCTCACACACAAAAAAAAACTCTCTTCTGCTCTCGTTTCTCTGATTACTTGCTATTAATCTAAGTCAGGTGGCTGCAAGCCAAGGCTGATTACTCTACTCTCTTGCTCCTCACTTTATGTTTACTACCTTCTTTACTGGTATGTTCTGACTTTAATACAAGTTCCAAAAATAATATGGTCCTTTTATAACTTCAACTCATCATGTTTCTAGTCTACTTTTACTTATGATTTTGCTGTGAAACATGTAATTGATATGTTTATATTATTAACATGTTATGTACTCCCCTTCCTTAGGATCAGTATGAACATGTTACCCCCTCTATGTAGTCTGTCTCCATGTGATATTGCTCTATCTGGTTTCTGGTAGGAATCTCTTTGTAAAGTAGTCTGCACTCCTAACTTATATAATTCCGGGATTGATTTTAAATCATGTTGATCCTATACTGAACACCTTAAGCATTGTTGATTCTGTGACTATGTCTGATCAGTGTTTCTGAGCAAATCTGTACTAATTCCAAAGACTTCTGCCTGCTATGTGTTTACCATTATGTGCTTCACCTGTCCCCAATTCCTATTTAGCCCTGTGTGAAGGCTTGTGGTGCAAACCTTTCTTGGTTCTTTGTTCTATGTGTGATGCTAAACCTATTTTGGTTTTGAGATTAGTCTATTGTTTGTTGATTTCCCTACTCTTTTCAAAACCATCTCATTGAATAACTCCTCTGTTGTTATACAAAATTATTTTCATGTCTCCTATTAATACTATTTTCCTACCGAAACCTTTCAAACTGTGTCAAGTACTCTCACTCTACTCCTAAGTCACTAGGTTCTGCCCCCTCCAGTGTGTGTACTGCCTTGGGATCCTCTTGAGAACCCTCTGAACTCTGGCACACTGAGGCTATCCTTCCACACTGTACTTACTCAATTTGGTTACAAAGTCTAGGTGTGAGCACTGCCCGGGATCCTTGAAATCCTTAGGGAGCTCTGACGCACCTAGACAATCATATTGTCTATGAAATTGGCATTTGAGGCCATTGGAGTTTTTGGGAAATCACTTGGGCTTGCTTCAGGCTCCCTACAGTGTAACTTCTTCTTTTCTTTTTATCTATTTATGTAATTCATTCATATGGTGTATAATAATTTGTAAACGAACATTAGGGTAACTAGTGAAAAAGGGTGGGTCGTTACATATTTATGGGGTAATACGGGTAGAAATCATGCCTATAGGACTTTATATTTTTGCTATGTTTGCCTTACCATGTTAGAAATAATGCCTGTAGGTCTCAAGTGGTTCCACTAATAGAAATCATGTTTATAGGTCTTAAAATCAACTTCACAAGTAGATACCATGCCTATAGGATATGGTCCAGTTCAACTTCTGTTATAACATGTGTCTACATATGTTTTTATTTTGTCATCATTCCTCCAAGTTTCTGAAATCAGTTTTAAACAACTAGATATCATGCCTATAGGGAACAACACCAGAAATTCTGCTTATAGATTTAAACCAGTTCACTTCAAAACTAGTTTAATTAATGGTTTATTTTCCTTGAAATGAGTTCTTTCAAAAACTGCCTTAATCTATCGTAAGACAGCATGCCTATAGGGATTCAAGAGTCTGTTTTTTACTATATAAAACGTAATTATCATTATTCCGTGTGTAGGCAAGCCTATAGGGCGTTTCCAAATTTTGTAACTCTGAAACTATATTTGTTACTTAATATCGTTCTGATTTTTAACAGGCTTTAAAAATCAGTAGGCAAACTGATAGGGCCATTACTTCTGAGTTTATAAAATAAACTGCCTATCTTCTGTGTCTTGATATTCACTTAGACATCATGCCTTAGGATACTGTTTAACAAAAGGCCTTTATTTGTGTTTGAGTCGTGCTGCTTATGTGTATAGTTTGAGGAGGTAAACTTGAGCCTCTAATTGCTCCCTTTTTATGTATTAAGGTCCTAATTGTTCTTGCCTGTCGCCCTAGTATTTTCACCTTTAAACCTTAGGGGTCAGTCTAGAACCACCTATAGGTAGAGGTCTTAAATTTCCTCCAGGGCCATTAAGAAGGGACGGGTAACAGCACGCAATAGAGATTGCTGACCAACACTCGCTTTAATGACCACTAAGGGGGATGGGATGGGTAGATATAGGATATGATGACTACGCGCTAATGTCACGTGTAGCCCCTCATTCAGGAGTGTTTACCGGGCATTGTGTGTGGTGATCCTATAGGCTAACCAACTTTAGACTCCTGCTTTCCCAAAAATTCCTTTTGTTTAAAACTTTGCTTTTACACAACTTGTTCAAAATCTTTGTCTTATCGTTTGAGTTATACAACGTCCAACGTGCTTTACTTGCAAACTATTTGATTCAGCTATTTATTTGTTAATGGACTAATTCGTAAATATAAGTTCAGTCGGGACACACAGTTGTTGACCAAGAGGGGTGCCTAATACCTTCCCCTCGAGATCATTTCGAGCCCTTACCCTAATCTCTGATAATGCAAACCAATCCAAGAGTTAATCGCTCTAGGTTCCCTAACGCACCATAACCCGTTAGGTGGCGACTCTTCAAATACCCAATTCCCAAAAGGAAATGAGTTATTACCCTCATGAATGTCGAAACCCGGACTTCTCTCCGCGAAGGGGAAAAAGGGGGCGTGACAGGCGTTCCGTCGATCCACACATAAAATTCACATAAGGAGATACACATCGAGCTAAATTGCTCATTACTACTAAATACCGAATATCGGTCACAAGCACACTAAGTGCATACTACCATCCCTGGGGAGACATATAGCGCCATAAGCTACAAGACTCAAGCACAATTGAGGTGCGATATATGATCTGAATCTCAAGAGCCATCCTGCTCGCATAACACCATCGCTACATGGAACCTCAACACATAAGAAATAACCAATGATGAGATAATATTCAACGTCCGAATACTCCTCCATAAGGAGTGTTATGCCGAAATGAACACATTTGGCCTGATATAGAGCTCATATTTAAATTTAAATCCACTCATCAACCTCGAGCTGATTCTAACCACACCGCACTAGGTTAATAACCTTTCAAGGGTCCATAATAACCCCCTTTTTTTCACGACTCACATGAACAACCCTCATATCCGTAGCAAACCTCCACAGTCCACAACCCAATAAATCGAGTGCCCTCCAGGCATAAATTCTCAACTTAGTGATACTACTACAATCTTCACACTTGGTTTAAATCTTCAATCGATCAAGTGACTACACGTCACACTTATACAATCTTCCCGCGAGGTACTCTCCCATGACCTTCCGCACTAGATAACAAATCTGCACATCCATACCACCGGTCATACTAATGTTGTCAAGCATATCAAGAATCCATAACCAAGATGCAAAGCCTCCAACAAAAAATGCCGATCTTAGATGACGCTGAAGACAATACCATCTTACTCCAAACATCCAAATCCCCTTCCTGCTCATCTGAGCTCGTGACATCCTCGTCAAACACCAAACCGCAACCTTGATCCTTACTTTTAAATTTCTTACCGCTCACTGCACCTAACATTCCAATATGCGATAGCACCAGAATTTCATCATAACTCCTGAACCACTAATAGGGTAAACACTTCATCACCTAAAAACTTTTTACTTAGCTCATTCCAAGAGAACCATAGCAACACACGAATGAATTCTCATAACTATGGAACATTCAAATCCTCAAGTAGTGGTCTAAACCACCATAACCCTTCTGGCATCTGCCTACACCCAACAGACCATAATACTTGAATACTTCCAAATACAATCCACAATAGTAGTCGTCTAGCCTCGCACGTACCTCCACCACTATGCCAATTCAAGCATGGCTAACCAATGTAACTTCTTCTAATCTATCCTTAATTTACCTTAGAGAAAATATAGCTCCATTCCTTACTTCAAAAACCTAAATCCGCACTCACCTTGAGTGACCCCATTCCATGAGACCACATTGTCTCCAAAACTACGAATTGTTTCATACCCTCCTTGCATGCACATTCGCATCTTCAACTGGTACCACCGTTCTGATAATTCCTCTACGAATCCGAAGTCTTTATCCCTTTTTTTTCTCTCCCAATATTACAGTGCAAGTCGAAAACATCATAGAACATTCCGAGCCTATTATCATAATCTGCTACAAAAGCTCGATTCTTAACCATACCGCGGGCTTGAAACCTTAGGCACCGCATTTGAACCTTTGAATTCACTAGGACCGCTGTTGAGAGTCACTCACTCTGGATGGTCCCGAATATAATCAACTCCAAGTCTTCGCTGGCACATGAACACCCACCTCAATAAAGCACCCGACTGAATCACTTCCCTTGTAAATCACCTCTGTACGAAGCATAAATCCTGAATCTCCCCAAAGCCTGAACATGTAAGCCAACTATAGCACCCCTTTATCAGTTTCTTTTCTCAAATTACCACTTATGTTATTTTCCCTTAGCTGTAGTAATCCACCAATATGCTGATAACCGGAAACTTCACCAATAGATAACCATGCAACCCAAATCGTAGGCAGTGGGACTCTCCCACTTAGCTTGGAGCCACCCATTACATAACTCTGGAACTCACCAAGGTTCTTTCTTCATCGTCGACCTGATCTTGCATAATTAACTTTCCAAACTCCTCGAAATCCTTCTGTCTGACTTTCCATGAACTACCTGATTACTAACCATATCCACACGTTCGACCTCTTACTGGATAACCAGTAAAATCCTTTGCAGAAGCTTCGCTAACCACGCGACCACTGACATGCTCACAGGAGATAACCCACCTGTGGAAATTACATGCCGACATCTTCCAACGTCGCTGCACGAGGTACAATTACTATGATATCAATAACCCATCCTGAGCCCGTGCTCATTCGCCAACTGCACTAGTCCATTCTCTTTTATGGATATCAACTAATACATGACAATATTTTCCAATTCAAAGCTATGTTGCATCCTTCCTCATATCAAGCAACTCATTTCTGTTGCATTCATATCCCGCCGTATAATGGCCAATAATTAAAATCAAGCCTGTAGACCCAATCATGCTCTGATACCATGTTGGCATGACCTAAAATCCATTAAGGGTCATGATGGCGCCGGACACCACTGTCAGGCAAGCCAACACCAAATAACTAGAAATTTCTCGTTTTAATATTTTTGAAATCATTTCTTTTATACATTAAACAATAAATAATAAAATTTACTAAAATAAGAATGATGTCTTTAACAAACTTAATATTGAATAATCTCATAAACATCCCAAAACCCGGTATCACAAGTGCATGAGCTATTTCTAGAAAATAATGTAATACAATAACCGTTCGGAATACAATACAGTACTCAGAAGGAGACTCTGATGGCTGCAGGTCATCTCGAGGAGTGTAGCTCACCTATATCTCCGTATCCACCATGTCGTTGTGCCGAACTAGGCCACTAGACATATATGAGCTTGTGCAATAAAAATGCATAACAAGTGTAGCATGAGTACAAAAACAACGTGTACCTAATAAGTATCTCGTCTAATCTCAAAGAAGTAGAGACGAGAGGTCGACTTCGACACTTACTGGTGGTCCAATAATAATATACCAATAATATAGTAAATCGAGGATTTTCATAAAAATGGTTGTAACTCAATAACATGAGACAAATAAACAATTCATTCGTTTATAGGAACTTTCCAAATTCATTTTTATCATTTATACATTTATCTCAGGCCAGGAAAAACAAATATCAACATCTATAAATCTCAAGGCAAGCAATACAAGCATGCTCAAATCATGCCGAGGTCGTACGACCCGATCCATCAATATTTAAATTGTGCACTGCCAGAGGGTCGAATGGCGTGAACTATAGATACTTCTATTACCCAGCTTGCGAATCATACATGCGACGTGGTCAATTATAAATAAACAATCACCCCGCTCGCAAATCATGCATGCGATACAGGTACACATAGAAACACACATTCAAATAGTCAATCAAGAATTCATCAAGGAACATTTATCTGAAGAAAAGCCAATCCTCTTTTAACGATTTAAGAAAATGAAGCTTAACCTTTTTAGAAATTCATTTACTAATTCGAAATGGTTTAAGCAATTTATATTGTCGATAAGGTTATAAATATTTTAAGTAAGCATGCTTTTGGGTCCTAGACTACCCGGACTTAAGCATAATAGTAGCTACGCATGGACTCTCGTCACCTCGTGCGGATGTAGCCCCCACAAATAGAAGCACTTAATTGATTATTTCACCTATGGGGACAAAGGCTTACCTCGCTACGAAGTTCCCTAACTGGCAGTCCACGCCCTTTCGAAGACTTAAATTGATGCACAACACTCCAAAACTAGCCAATAATTATGCAAACCCATTAATATATTCTCAATTAATCATAATAATCCAATTTATAACAATTTCAAACCCTGATCGAAAAGTTGATAAAAATCACCCTCGAGCCACGTGCCCGAATTCCAAAAAATTTCGAAGATAAATTTTACTCATAATCTCACAAACTCAAATATATAATTTATTCTCAACTTCATGCCCAACATCGTGGTCAAAATTCAAGAATACCAATTTCTAGGTTTTTCCTCAAAATCCCAAATTTCAACTAGTTTTCATACTTTAATCCACAATACAACCATGTATTTAACTTACAAGAGGCGGGATTAACTTACCTCATGATTGATGATGAAATCACTTTCTTCAAAGGCTCCAAAATCGCCCAACCAAAGAGAAAATGTGTGGAAAATGAGCCAAAACTCGTTTTTAAACAACACACTGCTCAACCCGACCTCTCGCACCTACGGTCCTCCTGCCGCTTCTGCTGCTCCACACCTGCGGAAATTTCCATCGCAGGTACGGTCTTAGCTAACTCGACTGAGTCTGCTTCTATGGAGCTCGAACCGCTCCTACGGTCTCGCTTCTGCGGGAGCTACGTCTCACCTGCGGCCCTAGCCTAACCTAGTCCATTTCCGCTTCTGCGACACCAAGGCCGCTTCTGCGGCTCCGCACCTGCGGCCCAAGCCTCGCAGGTGCGGTTACACCAGAAGGCAGCTGCTTCATTCCTTCTTCAATTCCAAATTTGATCCGTTAGTCATTCGGAATCCACCCAGAGCCTCGGGACCCTGACCAATCATACCAACCAATCCCAAACCATAATGCGGACCTGCTCGAGGCCTCAAATCACATCAAACAACACTAAAATCATGAATCACACTCCATTTCAAACATGAAGAACTTTAGAACTTCAAACTTCTTCATTCGATGTCAAAACCTACAAATCGCATCCGATTGATCTCAAATTTTGCATACAAGTCATATTTGACATTACAGACCTACTCCAACTTCCATAATTGGAATTCGACCCTGATATCAAAAAGGTTCACTTTCGGTCAAACTTCTTGTATACATGTAATTTTTGACTCTCCCCAAAATTTTATACATTTTAGTGCTTCGATGTTGGTTTTAGGCCTAATATCGCCATTTTCATTATTTTAAAACTTTTTGCTTTATTTTATCTTAAAAATGAAAACTACAAAAAATATTTTCAATTATTTTAGCTAATTGGTTTTTACTATCAACTTTTAATTTTTCTTAATTTTCATAAAATTGAAATATACAAAAATAGTCTTGGCATTTTATTTAACAAAAAAAAAAGAAGAAGAAGAGATAGTAAGAAAGTTTCAAAAAAAATATATAATATTTACTTAGTTTAATGTGATTTTTAAGTTGTAAGGTTTTAGTATATATTGAGTATTATTTATATTTCATTAATATAGTAACTATATGTCTCCTCTTAATATTTTATATTATCTCAAATATAATAGTATCTTTATAAAGCTATTTTTAATTTATTTTTAGATCAAAAGATTAAAAAATCAAAAACAAAGAAAAAACCGGAAAGAAAATGACATGAAAGGCAAAGTGAAAGGAAACAAAAGAAGTTGGTAGTGATCCCATTTTTTCATTCTCACCCATATTACCTACCTCTATTTTATTCTTAAGATTCCTTTTCTTTCTTTTACCAAGTAAGTTTAAGTACTCAAAAAAGATTCCTCACAATGCACACACTCACAATCTGCATACACACAATTAATCTAGCCTCGCGTACATAAAAATCAAGAGAGAGAAAGTGGAGGACATCATTGAGTGAAAGAGAGGATTTTTAGGAGAAAAGTTTGAGTGGGGACAACACTTTGAGAGGAAGGGAGGATTTTTGGGAAAAAAAGAGAGTGAGTGGAAGACAATAGAAAAGTTAACCATTATTTGGGGCACAATAAAGAGGGGGAAAATCGGGAAGGAGAGGGGATTTTTTCGGACATAAATCGGAAGAAAAAAAAGCTAGGGTTGTTTTGAAGAAAAGAGAGTTTCTTCTCGGTTTCATTTCGGAAAGTCTTCTTTCTCCAATAGTCTGTTCTTTGTGATTCACAAAATGCACACATAAAGAAGAGAGTATAAGGCTTCTTTGTTAGGTTAATTTGTGTCCTAATTTTATCAAAAAAAAAAACAAAACAAAAACCAAAAAAATATATATTTTTGTTCCTCCTCCTATTTTTAGTTTTGGATTTTTAATTGCGGAGGCCGGCTGATTCGAAAACGTTGTTCGTGGGTAGTCGTTCGAGGTTCGAGGCGGAGTGTCCTGTTGCCATTTCAGTTCCGTATGAGTTCGTCGCCGGACTATCTTGTAATCGCACTTTTCACCAAATTAATTGTTAAACATTGTCAGGTCCATCTCACTACTCTCCTCTATGATCCATCTATTTTCTGTGAAATTAAAATATAATGGAGCCGTTTAAGAATGGTTGTTGTGCTTGACTCCATATAAATTAGAAAGCTAAATTTGGGGATCAAATCCGTAAAATTTGGTTAGCTTTTGGGCTAGTGAGTTTGGGCTATTTTGATGTAATCTCTGTGGTTTTGATTTTTTTTTTGTTTGATTGATTTTGTGTCTAAATATTTTATTGTGTAGTTCTTCATCTATCCGGATTCCATAATACTTTTTCCTATAGTTTCTTCAATTTTATCTACGTATTTATATCACCCTTTAGCATATGTTAGTTTACAAATTTTCACATAGCAAGTAGTTATATCACTACTCCTTTATAATCATGCCTACAATTTGCTGAACTGTGTAGTATTGTATGCGGAGCGAATGTCAAAACATGGTTTGGTTAAACAGCTCATCAAAACTCTCCTCCTTAGTTTATGATTTCTTTTTATTTCTTTTTTAATAGTTCATAAAAGTAAAATAATCACTTTGATGTTTTGATTAGGTCCATGTCGACCTCTGTCGAGTCATTTTCTTTGGATAGTGTTGGGAGTATTTGATTTTGTTTAGGTGGGTTGTGCAAGTCCTTGTCAAGGCAGTGCATCGTAAAATTGTTTTAAGTCTTAAACGGCTCTTATTATATTTTACTTCACTTTCTTTTACTTCATCCATTATAATTCAATGTTTGGTATTATCATTATCATTATAGTTATAGTTATTATTTCGTTTTGTTCCTTTCTGTGCTGGATTCCATATGTGTGCTTGAAAGCTATAGTTGTCTATTTTAATTTGCTTGAGAGTAGGTCATGGGGAGTTGGAAAAGGCCAAAGCTCATTAATAATTAATTGTTACCATGCTTTAGGAGTTGGCCCATAGCCAAATACAAAAAATGAAAGTTAGAAGAATAGGAGCATGAATTGAATTACTCATTTATTTTATTTATTTTATTTTTATTACACCGTCCGCTAGGAGCATGCTTAGGCCGACCGCATTTGGGTAGGCAAGCCTTAGGATTTTTGTTGGTTTCGAGGCGAGAGGTTGTTCCCTTAGTTAAATTTATCTGGTGAATGCCCCGAAGGATTTATATATATATATTATTCTGGGGTATGCCCCGAAGTATTTGTATTTGAACATCGATAATAGAATTCGTAGTATTTTTGTTTTATTTTCCTTTTATTAGGTGGGACAACCTCGAGCCTTTTTTTGATTGTTTATTTTCTTTTGTGTGCTTTTACCTCAATTCGAATATCCTTAAAAGCCAACTAGATCGAGTATGCAACCGTACTAGTTACGGGACTTGGGGAATGCCTAACACCTTTTCTCCGAGTCAAATAAACCCCCTTAACCGAATCTCTGGTGCGGACTTGGTTGTAGATTCTAAAATGTTTTAAAAGGGAAAATTTATTTTTTTCTTTAAAACGGTGACCTGGCACATCGAAATCAAAGTCAGGTGGCGACTCTAAGTTATTTCCTTTTGAACACAATTTTATCACTTTTCAATTGAAAACCCTTTTCGAGCTTTACAAAATCTTTTTATTTATTTAAGAGAATTAGTGAAGTTTGGTTAAAAAAAAAGGGTGTGACAGCTCTGGCGACTCCGCTGGGGAACAATTGCAGTTTCGAGCTGATACTACGATCTTGTTGGCGTTTTAGAATATTTTTTTGAGGTTTTTATGCTTTTTCATTAGTTTTACTTGATTTTTATTATGTTATATATTTTGTTATTATTTGCTAGTTGTTTATGTGTTTACAGTTTTATTTTTATGTATTTACTGCTTTATAACTGTCATCATATGTATTACCTGATCAATTTTTTTTGCAACAAGTCCCGGAGTACGTGTCGTGTACACGAACTCTTTGTTGAGTCACCCTTATTTTAGGAGGGGGAGCCGTCGGACGTATGGAGTGGATGGAAAGCTTGAGCAGCCACCATCGACCATACGCTCCTTCGAATTGCCTTGTTAGTGAATCTCAAACGTAGGTCAGCATTTAAATCATGCTTATTTGCATCATGTCATTTACCTAGCAGGGCTCGGTCCCAAGCACCGTGTCCCTTTATAGGAGGCCTATCCAAATTATGGCAAAACTGGCCCATGGCCCAAAAGGACATTCAATCATCCCTATGTGATACATGTGGCATCTTTGAGGGTAGAAAGGTCATTTGGCGGACTGATATTTGGAAAAGAGGGAAAGGTATAAAATGAAGCAAGTAGGACACAACTTTTTTTTTCTTATACAACTTTTTTTTAAGAAAAAAAAAAGCCAAGAATACGAAGAAAAAAAAGAGAAAATCCAAAAAGAATTTACATTTTTCATTATTTTTTAAAAAAGATAAAAATATAGTTTTTCCTAATTAGTTGCATTTGTTTTAAAAGCTTTCTCCCATGTCTCATCTTCCCGAACTATGCATACCTGATTCTCGTCTTTCGGAACGCGATACGTAGGCAACCCACACAGGGTCCGGTCTTCCTAGTGAGTCTTAGGTTCTAAGCTTTGCGGGGTCTTAGCCAAATCTTGCATGTGTAGCCAATTTGGGCAAACCGGCCATTCTTGCAAAATGGGATCATTTTCGTAAAGTGATTCAACTACCCATGTCTTAGGATTTTGAGTCCACAACTAGGTGTCATATTACTTTAAGGTCCGTCCTTTTTGAGTTTGCATTTGGCCATATCGGCCATTTTTGCAAAATGGGTTATTTCTGCAAATTGATTTTGGGCCAAGATTATTGGGAGTTGAATCCATATAAGCCTTAGTGAGATATTTCCATGTCTTTGAGGTCACCTTTATTGTGTTTGCACTTCTAGACACTCTTGGCCACGTAGGTTAATTTTCAAAAATAGCCTTAATCATGCCTTGCATGTGTCCAGTAGAAGGTGTCGTGGCGTCACATGTGTCTTGAGTCACTAACTCTATTTGATCTTATTTTTTCTATTCAGGTATGGAGCAATTTGCTAGAGTTTGAGCATGACAAATACCTCAGGACCATTCTAGTCAAGACCATTGCATGCATGAGCTGCTTGAAGAAACTTTTATTTTTTAGTCTATCTTATGTTGTCTTTTAATTTTTAGTCTTGTACAGTAGTATCGAGTCTATCAGTCTAGTTAAGATTGTCGAGTCTTTTGTTATAGTACTTCTTGTTTTGTATTTGAAAAACCAAAAAAATTATAAATGAAAAATTCAAAAAGATTTTTATTTTTAGTTTATTTGTCCATTACTTTTTCTGGAACTATGCTTGGTCTAATTCATGTGGAACATGAATACATATGCAACCTACATCGGGTTCGATCGAATCATTTTTAAAGTTAAAGAAAAAAAGACGGATTTGTGGGGTACGAGGAAAGAGTGATTAAGCAAAAGAAAAGGGTGGAGAAAATTGAAATAAGCAAATTGGGATGATGCCATATGACCACATGACCCTCAAAGCCATTTTAGAACCGTTAATTGTTGCTAGGTGCATTGCACACAATGTGATATTATTATCTAATAAATGCCCTAACACTAACATGTTGGCTTTGTTTTGCTCCTTTTGGCTTTGTTTCACTATCAACGCCAGGAAGGTGGTTAGTTTGTTGGCACCCTGACAAGTCATCCATAAAACACTAGGTCAAAGAGCAAGACAATCATGACTAGCAAAGAATTGGATACAGGTGTTGTTGATCCATCAAGAGAGATTGTGGAATCAGAATCTAAGTTGAATGAAGAGGTTCAAAGGTTGAAACAGCAGATGTCAGATATGTATCAAGCTTGGATCAGTAGGCATCCTCCGCCCTCATTTCCCACTAACTACACTGAAAACCCTGTTGCCATCCTACCATTATCACAAGGCCAGATTCCACTACTGATTTTTCCCCACAATATGCTCCAGGCTTTACCCCTTATCACAACTACCCTGGCACCTCTTCCCAACCTTTCCCTGCTCTACCAGCCAAAACAACCTCATATCCCACTCCAAAATCCACTCCTGTTCTTGTAGCCCCTCCATAAGTTGCTATCCATCGATTTTCTAGTGAACCCACATTCAAAATCCCTGATCCCCAATCCTATGCTTCTGAACCAATTTCAAGGTCTCGGACCCTTATAGCTATACCCATCACTTTAAGCCTCCTGTTGAAATTGAGAAGCCCACTAAGAATGTGGAGAAAGATGACATATTCAGGAAGGTGAAGAGTTTAGAGCAATCTTTAAGGAATATGCAAGGGATAGGAAACCAAGTAAGTGTGTCTTACAAGGACTTGTGCTTGTTCCCTGATGTCCAACTGCCCGCTGGGTTCAAGATGCCAAAATTTGATTTGTATGATGAACATGGAGATCCCGTGGCCCATTTGAGAAGCTATCGCAGTAAGATGAGAGGTGCTGGTAGGAAGG
Organism: Nicotiana tabacum; assembly: GCF_000715075.1. Lineage (NCBI taxonomy): Eukaryota > Viridiplantae > Streptophyta > Magnoliopsida > Solanales > Solanaceae > Nicotiana > Nicotiana tabacum. Next base: position 31,825,569 of record NC_134095.1, read on the forward strand.
ACAAGCTTTTAATGGCCTATTTCAGTTAGAGTTTGAATGGGGCAGCGCTTGAATGATATACACGTCAAGTTGCTAGCAGGTGGTATACATGGGACGATATGGCTCAGGCCTTTACTCGACATTTTCAGTATAATATCAATATTGTCCGGAATCGCCTATCTTTGACGAAGATAGAAAACAAGTCTAATGAAAGCTTTAGGGAATATGGACTCAGATGGAGAAAACAAGCTGCCCGATTCAATCCTCCGATTGAAGAAGACGAAATGGTCAAGTACTTTCTTCAGGCATAAGAGCGTACTTACTTTGGCCACTTGATATCAGCCATGGGCAAACCTTTTAATGATATGGTAAAGATAGGAGAGATGGTGGAAGAAGGACTAAAGTCAAGCAAGATTATGAGCTATTCCGCCATAAAAGCAACTACACAGGCAATCCAGAATGGCACAGGAAGTTTGTCGGGGAAGAAGAAAAAGGATGATGTCGCTATGGTTGAATTTGAACCATGGCGTGGACCAAGGGTTTCACCTCACCAGTACACTCAGCCTCGATCCGAACCTCGAGCCTACACTCAAGCTCCATATAATCTACCCCAACATTATTTCCCACTACAAGAACCTCAATACTTAGTCAGATCACACCAATATCATGTCCACTATGCGCAGTCATATGCTCAACCCCCTCTTTATCCGCAATGGCGTGCTCCAACTCCACAAAATCCTTGTCCACCCTCACAACCATACCGAAACCCTACTGGTCCAAGCTTTTAGCCAAAGCCATATTATAGAAGAGAAAGGCAGCAACAGAAACAAACTTGCACCCCGCTTGGAGAGTCCTATACCAGTTTGTTTCAAAGGTTGAGGCAGTTGGATGTCTTGAGGCCGATTGAGTCAAAGATACCAAATCCCCCTCCAAACAACCTTGATTATTCACTTAGATGTGCATACTGTTCTGATTTCCCAGGGCACGACACAGAGAAGTGTTGGCATTTAAAGAGAGCAGTCCAAGAGCTTATTGATACAAATCAAATTGTAGTCCAGAGCCCAGAAGCGCCAAATATCAACCAAAATCCTTTGCTAGCCCATGCAGAGACACATTATCAAAATAGTTCGTAAAGATGGAGAACCCAAGAATTCTTCTAAGTCTGTCATGATGATTCGTGCTAGTGAAAGTAATCCAGTTAAGGCTCGTGACAGTTGAAGGGGTGACGGAGAAGATAAGCACGCTCAACGTGAAGCCACCTGCGTTGGTAGTGAAAGGGCTTCCAAATGATGCGGGAGCAAGTCAAGAAAAGCTTAAGGTGGTCATGCCAAGGATCCAAAAAAAGCCTATCATAGTCGTAGAAGGGGCTCATATTACCCCTGTTGTTATTAAACCAGTGACCTAGTTTCCAATGGTTGATACAAAGGCTGTCCCATGGAATTACAAACGGGTGATAGTGACATATAAAGGGAAAGAAGTAGGGGAAGAAGTCAATGAAACTGAAGGACTGACTCATTCTGGGAGGTGTTTTACCATGGAAGAATTAAGGAAGGCCAACTGTTCGAGGATAGTCAAATGCCAGTGAAGAAGCTGGTCACCGAAGAAAAGGTTGAAGAGTTCCTGAAAAAGATGAAAGTGAAGACTATTCCATTGTGGAGCAATTAAGGAAAACATCGACTCAGATATCTCTTTTGTCTTTACTGATACATTCAGATGACCACTTCAAAGCCCTAATGAAGATTTTGAATGAGGCACATGTTCCTGATAAGATCACAGTGAATCACTTGGAAAAGATTGCTAACAAGATCTTCGAAGCAAATAGGATCACCTTCTCAGATGATGAGCTTCCTATGGAAGGTACTGAACACAA